>NW_026870973.1:1917857-2237500 GCF_033118175.1 Dama dama
CTTTGCTGGTCCCTTCCCTCTGACGAGGCCCTCTGAGCTCCAGCACCTTGCAGTGTGGAGACAGCCCCTGCCAGCAACCTCCTCTCCAAGGAGGCCTCAACCGAGGCCTAGGCCCAGGGGAAAGGCACCAGCGGGGATGAGCCTGGGGAGGCGCCCGGGGATGTCTGGACCCAGTCCCCGCAGCCTGCCCCTTGGTGGGGCAGTACCCCCGGAGGCCAGGAAGGTCTGGGCAAGGCTGGCCAGGGGCAGGGGCCCTGCTGGGTCCTGCCCCTGGCCTGTGAGGCCTCTGAGCACAACCGGCCCTCTCCCACTGGAAGACCTCCACGGCTGCCTCCAAAGTCCTGTTTGCAAACACTCCCGCCCGCTGTTCACGCCAGGCTCGCACAATGCTCCCAAGCCCGGGAGAAAAGCGCATTGGGGTGGTTCTCTCTCCGGGCCCTTGCCCCTGAGCATGGGGGCAAGGCACGGGGAACACACTCCCTGGCCAAGGCAGAACCACATGCCCACGTCTGTTCCTGTCCCCTCCACCGGCAGAGAGCTTGGGGGAGCCAGAGTCTGGCAGGCAGCTGCTGGGTTGGCTGCCTGTGTGGGAAGGGGCAGAGCCGACCTAGGGGCAAGTTGGGCCTCTTGCTCTCCCTGCTGCCCTGAGGCTGCTGGGCCAAAGACGTCTTGGGCATCCAGCCCCTTACTGGTCCCTTCCCTCTGACGAGGCCCTCTGAGCTCCAGCACCTTGCAGTGTGGAGACAGCCCCTGCGAGCAACCTCCTCTCCAAGGAGGCCTCAACCGAGGCCTAGGCCCAGGGGAAAGGCACCAGCGGGGATGAGCCAGGGGAGGCACCCGAGCATGTCTGGACCCAGTCCCCGCAGCCTGCCCCTTGGTGGGGCAGTACCCCCGGAGGCCAGGAAGGTCTGGGCAATGCTGGCCAGGGGCAGGGGCCCTGCTGCGTCCTGCCCCTGGCCTGTGGGGCCTCTGAGCACAACCGGCCCTCTCCCACTGGAAGACCTCCCCGGCTGCCTCCAAAGGCCGGTTTGCAAGCGCTCCCGCCCACTGTTCCCAGCAGGCGTGCACAATGCTCCCAAGCCCGGGAGAAAAGCGCTTCAGGGTGGTGCTCTCTCCGGGCCCTTGCCCCTGAGCCTGGGGTCAAGGCACGGTGTCCACACTCCCAGGCCAAGTCAGAACCACATGCCCACGTCTGTTCCTGCCCCCTGCACCGGCAGAGAGCTCGGGGGAGCCAGAGTCTGTCAGGCAGCTGCTGGGCTGGCCGCCTGTGTGGGAAGGGGCAGAGCTGACCTAGGGGCAAGTTGGGCCTCTTGCTCTCCCTGCTGCCCTGAGGCTGCTGGGCCAAAGAGGTCTTGGGCATCCATCCCGTTGCTGGTCCCTTCCCTCTGACGAGGCCCTCTGAGCTCCAGCACCTTGCAGTGTGGAGACAGCCCCTGCCAGCAACCTCCTCTCCAAGGAGGCCTCAACCGAGGCCTAGGCCCAGGGGAAAGGCACCAGCGGGGATGAGCCTGGGGAGGCGCCCGGGCATGTCTGGGCCCATTCCCCGCAGCCTACCCCTTGGTGGGGCTGTAACCCCGGAGGCAGGAAGGTCTGGGCAAGGCTGGCCAGGGGCAGGGGCCCTGCTGGGTCCTGCCCCTGGCCTGTGGGGCCTCTGAGCACAACCGGCCCTCTCCCACTGGAAGACCTCCCCGGCTGCCTCCAAAGGCCGGTTTGCAAGCACTCCCGCCCACTGTTCCCACCAAGCGTGCACAATTCTCCCAAGCCCGGGAGAAAAGCGCTTCGGGTGGTGCTCTCTCCGGGCCCTTGCCCCTGAACCTGGGGGCCAGGCAGTTGGTCCACACTCGGAGAGAAGGCAGAACCACATGCACACGTCTGTTCCTGACCCCTGCACCGGCAGAGAGCTCGGGGGAGCCAGAGTCTGTCAGGCAGCTGCTGGGCTGGCCGCCTGTGTGGGAAGGGGCAGAGCCGACCTAGGGGCAAGTTGGGCCTCTTCCTCTCCCTGCTGCCCTGAGGCTGCTGGGCCAAAGAGGTCTTGGGCATCCAGCCCCTTGCTGGTCCCTTCCCTCTGATGAGGCCCTCTGAGCTCCAGCACCTTGCAGTGTGGAGACAGCCCCTGCCAGCAACCTCCTCTCCAAGGAGGCCTCAACCGAGGCCTAGGTCTAGGGGAAAGGCACCAGCGGGGATGAGCCTGGGGAGGCGCCCGGCCATGTCTGGACCCAGTCCCCGCAGCCTGGCCCTTGGTGGGGCAGTACCCCCAGAAGCCAGGAAGGTCTCGGCAAGGCTGCCAGGGGCAGGGACACTGCTGGGTCCTGCCCCTGGCCTGTTGGGCGTCTGAGCACAACCGGCACTCTTCCGCTGGAAGACCTCCCCGTCTGCCTCCAAAAGACGGTTTGCAAGCACTCCCACCCGCTGTTCCCCCAGGCACGCACAATGCTCCCAAGCCCGGGAGAAAAGCGCTTCGGGGTGGTGCTCTCTCCGGGCCCTTGCCCCTGAGCCTGGGGCCAGGCAGGGGGAACACACTCCCAGGCCAATGGAGAACGACATGCACACGTCTGTTCCTGCCCCCTACACCGGCAGAGAGCTCGGGGGAGCCAGAGACTGCCAGGCTGCGGCTGGGCTGGCTGCCTGTGTGGGACGGGGCAGAGCCGACCTAGGGGCAAGTTGGGCCTCTTGCTCTCCCTGCTGCCCTGAGGCTGCTGGGTCAAAGAGGTCTTGGGCATCCAGCCCTTTGCTGGTGCCTTCCCTCTGACGAGGCCCTCTGAGCTCCAGCACCTTGCAGTGTGGAGACAGCCCCTGCCAGCAACCTCCTCTCCAAAGAGGCCTCAACCGAGGACTACACCCAGGGGAAAGGCACCAGCGGGGATGATCCTGGGGAGGCGCACGGATATGTCTGGACCCAGTCTCCGCAGCCTGCCCCTTGGTGGGGCAGGACCCCCGGAGGCCAGGAAGGTCTGGGCAAGGCTGGCCAGGGGCAGGGGCCCTGCTGGGATCTGCCCCTGGCCTGTGGGGCCTCTGAGCACAACCGGCCCTCTCCCACTGGAAGACCTCCCCGGCTGCCTCCAAAGTCCTGTTTGCAAACACTCCCGCCCGCTGTTCACGTCAGGCTCGCACAATGCTCCCAAGCCCGGGAGAAAAGGACTTCGGAGTGGTGCTCTCTCCGGGCCCTTGCCCCTGAGCCTGGGGGCAAGGCAGGGGGAACACACTCCCAGGCCAAGGCAGAACCACATGCCCACGTCTGTTCCTGTCCCCTGCACCGGCAGAGAGCTTGGGGGAGCCAGAGTCTGTCAGGCAGGTGCTGGGTTGGCCGCCTGTGTGGGAAGGGGCAGAGCCGACCTAGGGGCAAGTTGGGCCTCTTGCTCTCCCTGCTGCCCTGAGGCTGCTGGGCCAAAGACGTCTTGGGCATCCAGCCCCTCGCTGGTCCCTTCACTCTGACGAGGCCCTCTGAGCTCCAGCACCTTGCAGTGTGGAGACAGCCCCTGCCAGCAACCTCCTCTCCAAGGAGGCCTCAACCGAGGCCTAGGCCCAGGGGAAAGGCACCAGAGGGGATGAGCCAGGGGAGGCGCCCGAGCATGTCTGGACCCAGTTCCCGCAGCCTGCCCCTTGGTGGGGCAGTACCCCCGGAGGCCAGGAAGGGCTGGGCAAGGCTGGCCAGGGGCAGGGGCCCTGCTGGGTCCTGCCCCTGGCCTGTGGGGCCTCTGAGCACAACCGGCCCTCTCCCACTGATAGACCTCCCCTGCTGCCTCCAAAGGCCGGTTTGCAAGCGCACCCGCCCACTGTTCCCAGCAGGCGTGCACAATGCTCCTAAGCCCGGGAGAAAAGCGCTTCAGGGTGGTGCTCTCTCTGGGCCCTTGCCCCTGAGCCTGGGGGCAAGGCAGGGTGTCCACACTCCCAGGCCAAGGCAGAACCACATGCACACGTCTGATCTGCCCCCTGCACCGGCAGAGAGCTCGGGGGAGCCAGAGTCTGTCAGGCAGCTGCTGGGCTGGCCGCCTGTGTGGGAAGTGGCAGAGCCGACCTATGGGCAAGTTGGGCCACTTGCCCTCCCTGCTGCCCTGAGGCTGCTGGGCCAAAGAGGTCTTGGGCATCCAACCCCTTGCTGGTCCCTTCCCTCTGACGAGGCCCTCTAAGCTCCAGCACCTTGCAGTGTGGAGACAGCCCCTGCCAGCAACCTCCTCTCCAAGGAGGCCTCAACCGAGGCCTAGGCCCAGGGGAAAGGCACCAGCGGGGATGAGCCTGGGGAGGCGCCCGGGCATGTCTGGACCCAGTCCCCGCAGCCTGCCCCTTGGTGGGGCAGTACCCCCGGAGGCGAGGAAGGTCTGGGAAAGGCTGGCCAGGAGCAGGGGACCTGCTGGGTCCTGCCCCTGGCCTGTGGGGCCTCTGAGCACAACCGGCCCTCTCCCACTGGAAGACGTCCCCGGCTGCCTCCAAAGGCCGGTTTGCAAGCACTCCCGCCCACTGTTCCAACCAAGGGCGCACAACGCTCCCAAGACCGGGAGAAAATCGCCTCGGGGTGGTGCTCTCTCCGGGCCCTTTCCCCTGAGCCTGGGGGCCAGGCAGGGGGTCCACACTCCCAGGCCAAGGCAGAACGACATGCACACGTCTGTTCCTGCCCCATGCACCGGCAGAGAGCTCGGGGGAGCCAGAGTCTGTCAGGCAGCTGCTGGGCTGGCCGCCTGTGTGGGACGGGGCAGAGCCGACCTAGGGGCAAGTTGGGCCTCTTGCTCTCCCTGCTGCCCTGAGGCTGCTGGGCCAAAGAGATCTTGGGCATCCAGCCCCTTGCTTGTCCCTTCCCTCTGACGAGGCCCTCTGAGCTCCAGCACCTTGCAGTGTGGAGACAGCCCCTGCCAGCAACCTCCTCTCTAAGGAGGCCTCAACCGAGGCCTAGGACCAGGGGAAAGGCACCAGCGGGGATGAGCCTGGGGAGGCGCCCGGGCATGTCTGGACCCAGTCCCCACAGCCTGCCCCTTGGTGGGGCAGTACCCCCGGAGGCCAGGAAGGTCTGGGCAAGGCTGGCCAGGGGCAGGGGCCCTGCTGGGTCCTGCCCCTGGCCTGTGGGGCCTCTGAGCACAACCGGCCCTCTCCCACTGGAAGACTTCCCCGGCTGCCTCCAAAGGCCGGTTTGCAAACACTCCCGCCCGCTGTTCCCGCCAGGCACGCACTATTCTCCCAAGCCCGGGAGAAAAGCGCTTCGGGGTGTTGCTCTCTCCGGGCCCTTGCCCCTGAACGTGGGGGCGAGGCAGTGGGTCTACACTCCCAGACCAACGCAGAACCACATGCACACGTCTGTTCCTGACCCCTGCACCGGCAGAGAGCTCGGGGGAGCCAGAGTCTGTCAGGCAGCTGCTGGGCTGGCCACCTGTGTGGGAAGGGGCAGAGCCGACCTAGGGGCAAGTTGGGCCTCTTCCTCTCCCTGCTGCCCTGAGGCTGCTGGGCCAAAGAGGTCTTGGGCATCCAGCCCCTTGCTGGTCCCTTCCCTCTGACGAGGCCCTCTGAGCTCCAGCACCTTGCAGTGTGGAGACAGCCCCTGCCAGCAACCTCCTCTCCAAGGAGGCCTCAACCGAGGCCTAGGCCCAGGGGAAAGGCACCAGCGGGGATGAGCCTGGGGAGGCGCCCGGCCATGTCTGGACCCAGTCCCCGCAGCCTGCCCCTTGTTGGGGCAGTACCCCCGGAGGCCAGGAGGGTCTGGGCAAGGCTGCCAGGGGCAGGGGCACTGCTGGGTCCTGCCCCTGGCCTGTGGGGCGTCTGAGCACAACCGGCACTCTCCCGCTGGAAGACCTCCCCGGCTGCCTCCAAAGGCCGGTTTGCAAGCACTCCCGCCCGCTGTTCCCGCCAGGCACGCACAATGCTCCCAAGCCCGGGAGAAAAGCGCTTCGGGGTGGTGCTCTCTCCGGGCCCTTGCCCCTGAGCCTGGGGGACAGGCAGGGGGAACACACTCCCAGGCCAAGGCAGAACGACATGCACACGTCTGTTCCTGCCCCCTACACCGGCAGAGAGTTCGGGGGAGCCAGAGACTGCCAGGCTGCTGCTGGGCTGGCTGCCTGTGTGGGACGGGGTAGAGCCGAGCTAGGGGCAAGTTGGGCCTCTTGCTCTCCCTGCTGCCCTGAGGCTGCTGGGTCAAAGAGGTCTTGGGCATCCAGCCCTTTGCTGGTCCTTTCCCTCTGACGAGGCCCTCTGAGCTCCAGCACCTTGCAGTGTGCAGACAGCCCCTGCCGGCAACCTCCTCTCCAAAGAGGCCTCAACCGAGGCCTAGGCCCAGGGGAAAGGCACCAGCGGGGATGAGCCTGGGGAGGCGCCCGGGCATGTCTGGACCCAGGCCCCGCAGCCTGCCCCTTGGTGGGGTAGTACCCCCGGAGGCCAGGAAGGTCTGGGCAAGGCTGCCAGAGGCAGGGACACTGCTGGGTCCTGCCCCTGGCCTGTGGGGCCTCTGAGAACAGCTGGCACTCTCCCGCTGGAAGACCTCCCCGGCTGCCTCCAAAGGCTGGTTTGCAAGCACTCAATCCCGCTGTTCACGCCAGCTGCGCACAATGCTCCCAAGCCCGGGAGAAAAGCATTTTGGGGTGGTGCTCACTCCGGGCTTTGGAAGACCTCCCCGGCTGCCTCCAAGGCCGGTTTGCAAGCACTTCTGCCTGCTGTTCCCGCCACCCGCGCACAATGCTCCCAAGCCCGGGAGAAAAGCGTTTCGGGGTGGTGTTCTCTCTGGACCCAAGAAAGACCTCCCGGGCTGCCCCCAAATGCCGGTTTGCAAGCACTCCCACTCACTGTTCCAGCCATCCGTGCAAATGCTCCAAGCCCAGGAGAAAAGCCCTTCAGGGTGGTGCTCTCTCCCGGCCCTTGGAAGACCTCCCCGGCTGCCTCCAAAGGCTGGATTTCAAGTACTCCCTCCCGCTGTCCCGCCAGCCGCACACAATGCTCCCAATCACGGGAGAAAAGCGCTTCGGGGTGGTGCTCTCTACGGGCCCTTGGAAGACCTCCCCGTTTGTCTCCAAAGGCCGGTTTGCAAGCACTCATGCCCGCTGTTCCCGCCAGCCGCGCACAATGCTCCCAAGCCTAGGAGAAAAGCGCTTCGGGGTGGTGCTCTCTCCCGGCCCTTGGAAGACCTCCCCGGCTGCCTCCAAAGGCCAGTTTGCAAGCACTCAATCCCGCTGTTCCCGCCAGCCGCGCACAATGCTCCCAAGCCCGGGAGAAAAGCGCTTCGGGGTGGTGCTCTCTCCCGGCCCTTGGAAGACCTCCCCGGCTGCCTCCAAAGGCTGGTTTTCAAGAACTCCCTCCCGCTGACCCGCCAGCCGCACACAATGCTCCCAAGCCCGGGAGAAAAGCATTTTGAGGTGGTCTCTCTCCGGGCCCTTGGAAGACTCCCCGGCTGCCTCTAAAGGCCGGTTTGCAAGCACTCATGTCCTCTGTTCCCGACAGCCGCGAACAATGCTCCCAATTCCGTGAGAAAAGTGCTTCGGGATGGTGCTCTCTCCGGGCCCTTGGAAGACCTCCCAAGCTGCCTCCAAAGGCCGGTTTGCAAGCACTCCCGCCCGCTGTTCCCGCCAGCTTCGCACAATGCTCCCAAGCCCGGGAGAAAAGCGCTTCGGGGTGGTGTTCTCTCCGTGCCAATGGAGGACCTCCCTGGCTGCCCCCAAAGGCCGGTTTGCAAGCACTCCCACTCGCTGTTCCCGCCAGCCACGCACAATCCTCCAAAACCCCGGAGAAAAGCGCTTCGGGGTGGTGTTCTCTCCGTGCCCATGGAAGACCTCCCGGGGTGCCCCCAAAGGCCGGTTTGGAAGCACTCCCACTCGCTGTTCCCGCCATTCGCGCACAATGCTCCCAAGCCCGGGAGAAAAGCATTTTGGGGTGGTGCTCACACCGGGCCCTGGAAGACCTCCCCGGCTGCCTCCAAAGGACGGTTTTCAAGCACTCCTGCCTGCTGTTCCCGCCACCCGCGCAGAATGCTCCCAAGCGCGGGAGAAAAGCGCTTCGGGGTGGTGCTCTCTACAGGCCCTTGGAAGACCTCCCCGGCTGCCTCCAAAGGCCGGTTTGCAAGGACTCCTTCCTGCTGTTCCCGCCAGCCACGCACAATGCTCCCAAGCCCGGGAGAAAAGCATTTAGGGGTGGTGCTCACTGCGGGCCCTTGGAAGACCTCCCCGGCTGCCTCCAATGGCCAGTTTGCAAGCACTCATGTCCGCTGTTCCCACCAGCCGCGCACAATGCTCCCAAGCCCGGGAGAAAAGCTTTTTGGGGTGGTGCTCACTCCGGGCCCTGGAAGACCTCCCCGGCTGCCTCCAAAGGCCAGTTTTCAAGCACTCCTGCCTGCTGTTCCCGCCACCTGCGCACAATGCTCCCAAGCCCGGGAGAAAAGCGCTTCGGGGTGGTGCTCTCTACAGGCCCTTGGAAGACCTCCCCGGCTGCCTCCAAAGGCCGGTTTGCAAGGACTCCTTCCTGCTGTTCCCGCCAGCCACGCACAAAGCTCCCAAGCCCGGGAGAGAAGCATTTTGGGGTGGTGCTTTCTACAGGCCCTTGGAAGACCTCCCCGGCTGCCTCCAGTGGCCAGTTTGCAAGCACTCATGCCCGCTGTTCCCACCAGCCGCGCACAGTGCTCCCAAGCCCGGGAGAAAAGCTTTTTGGGGTGGTGCTCACACCGGGCCCTGGAAGACCTCCCCGGCTGCCTGCAAAGGCCGGTTTTCAAGCACTCCTGCCTGCTGTTCCTGCCACCCGCGCACAATACTCCCAAGCCCGGGAGAAAAGCGCTTCGGGGTGGTGCTCTCTACAGGCCCTTGGAAGACCTCCCCCGCTGCCTCCAAAGGCCGGTTTGCAAGGACTCCTTCCTGCTGTTCCCGCCAGCCACGCACAATGCTCCCAAGCCCGGGAGAAAAGTGCTTCGGGGTGGTGATCTCTCCGGGCCCTTGGAAGTCGTCCCCGGCTGCCTCCAAAGGCCGGTTTGCAAGCACTCATGCCCGTTGTTCCCACCAGCCGCGCACAATGCTCCCAAGCCCGGGAGAAAAGCATTTTGGGGTGGTGCTCACTCCGGGCCCTTGGAAGACCTCCCCGGCTGCCTCCAAAGGCTAGTTTGCAAGCAGTCCTGCCTGCTGTTCCCGCCAGCCGCGCACAATGCTCCCAAGCCCGGGAGAAAAGCGCTTCGGGGTGGTGCTCTCTCCAGGCCCTTGGAAGACGTCCCCGGCTGCCTCCAAAGGCCGGTTTGCAAGCACTCATGCCCGTTGTTCCCACCAGCCGCGCACAATGCTCCCAAGCCCGGGAGAAAAGCATTTTGGGGTGGTGCTCACTCCGGGCCCTTGGAAGACCTCCCCGGCTGCCTCCAAAGGCCAGTTTGCAAGCAGTCCTGCCTGCTGTTCCCGCCAGCCGCGCACAATGTTCCCAAGCCCGGGAGAAAAGCGCTTCGGGGTGGTGCTCTCTCCGGGCACTTTCAAGACCTCCCCGGCTGCCTCCAAAGGCCGGTTTGTAAGTACTCATTCCCGCTGCTTCCGCCAGCCACGCACAATGCTCCCAAGCCCGGGAGAAAAGCATTTTGGGGTGGTGCTCTCTCCGGGCCCTTGGAAGACCTCCCGGGCTGCCTCCAAAGGCCGGTTTGCAAGCATTCATGTCCGTTGTTCCCGACAGCCGCGCACAATGCTCCCAAGCCCGAGAGAAAAGCATTTTGGGGTGGTGATCAGTCTGGCCCTTGGAAGACCTCCCCGGCTGCCTCCAAAGGACAGTTTGCAAGCACTCATGCCCGCTGTTCCCGCCAGCCGCGCACAATGCTCCCAAGACCGTGAGAAAAGCGCTTCGGGGTGGTGTTCTCTCAGGGACCATGGAGGACCTCCCCGGCTGCCCCCAAAGGCCGGTTTGCAAGCATTCCCACTCGCTGTTCCCGCCAGGCACACACAATGTTCCAAAACCCCGGAGAAAAGCGCTTCGGGGTGGTGGTCTCTCCGGGACCCTGCCCCTGAGCCTGGGGGCCAGGCAGGGGATCCACAGTCCCAGGCCAAGGCAGAACCACATGCACACGTCTGTTCCTGCCCCCTCCACCGGCAGAGAGCTGGGGGGAGCCAGACTCTGTCAGGCAGCTGCTGGGCTGGCCGCCTGTGTGGGAAGGGGCAGAGCCGACCTAGGGGCAAGTTGGGCCTCTTGCTCTCCCTGCTGCCCTGAGGCTGCTGGGCCAAAGAGGTCTTGGGCATCCAGCCCCTTGCTGGTCCCTTCCCTCTGACGAGGCCCTCTGAGCTCCAGCACCTTGCAGTGTGGAGACAGCCCCTGCCAGCAACCTCCTCTCCAAGGAGGCCTCAACCGAGGCCTAGGCCCAGGGGAAAGGCACCAGCGGAGATGAGCCAGTGGAGGCGCACGGGCATGTCTGGACCCAGTCCCCGCAGCCTGCCCCTTGGTGGGGCAGTACCCCCGGAGGCCAGGAAGGTCTGGGCAAGGCTGCGAGGGGCAGGGGCCCTGCTGGGACGTGCCCCTGGCCTGTGGGGCGTCTGAGCACAACCGGCACTCTCCCGCTGGAAGACCTCCCCGTCTGCCTCCAAAGGCCGGTTTGCAAGCACTCCCGCCCGCTGTTCCCGCCAGGCACGCACAATGCTCCCAAGCCCGGGAGAAAAGCGCTTCGGGGTGGTGCTCTCTCCGGGCCCTTGCCCCTGAGCCTGGGGGCCAGGCAGTTGGAACACACTCCCAGGCCAATGCAGAACGACATGCACACGTCTGTTCCTGCCCCCTACACCGGCAGAGAGCTCGGGGGAGCCAGAGACTGCCAGGCTGCTGCTGGGCTGGCTGCCAGTGTGGGACGGGGCAGAGCCGACCTAGGGGCAAGTTGGGCCTCTTGCTCTCCCTGCTGCCCTGAGGCTGCTGGGTCAAAGAGGTCTTGGGCATCCAACCCTTTGCTGGTCCCTTCCCTCTGACGAGGCCCTCTGAGCTCCAGCACCTTGCAGTGTGGAGACAGCCCCTGCCAGCAACCTCCTCTCCAAAGAGGCCTCAACCGAGGCCTACGCCCAGGGGAAAAGCACAAGCGGGGATGATCCTGGGGAGGCGCACGGACATGTCTGGACCCAGTCCCCGCAGCCTGCCCCTTGGTGGGGCAGTACCCCCGGAGGCCAGGAAGGTCTGGGCAAGGCTGGCCAGGGGCAGGGTCCCTGCTGGGTCCTGCCCCTGGCCTGTGAGGCCTCTGAGCACAACCGGCCCTCTCCCACTGGAAGACCTCCCCAGCTGCCTCCAAAGTCCTGTTTGCAAACACTCCCGCCCGCTGTTCACGCCAGGCTCGCACAATGCTCCCAAGCCCGGGAGAAAAGCGCTTCGGGGTGGTGCTCTCTCCGGGCCCTTGCCCCTGAGCCTGGGGGCCAGGCAGTGGGTCCACACTCCCAGACCAAGGCAGAACCACATGCACACGTCTGTTCCTGACCCCTGCACCGGCAGAGAGCTCGGGGGAGCCAGAGTCTGTCAGGCAGCTGCTGGGCTGGCCGCCTGTGTGGGAAGGGGCAGAGCCGACCTAGGGGCAAGTTGGGCCTCTTGCTCTCCCTGCTGCCCTGAGGCTGCTGGGCCAAAGAGGTCTTGGGCATCCAGCCCCTTGCTGGTCCCTTCCCGCTGACGAGGCCCTCTGAGCTCCAGCACCTTGCAGTGTGGAGACAGCCCCTGCCAGCAACCTCCTCTCCAATGAGGCCTCAACCGAGGCCTAGGCCCAGGGGAAAGGCACCAGCGGGGATGAGCCTGGGGAGGCGCCCGGGCATGTCTGGACCCAGTCCCCGCAGCCTGCCCCTTGGTGGGGCAGTACCCCCGGAGGCCAGGAAGGTCTGGGCAAGGCTGGCCAGGGGCAGGGGCCCTGCTGGGTCCTGCCCCTGGCCTGTGGGGCCTCTGAGCACAACCGGCCCTCTCCCACTGGAAGAACTCCCCGGCTCCCTCCAAAGGCCAGTTTGCCAACACTCCCGCCCGCTGTTCCCGCCAGGCACGCACAATGCTCCCAAGCCCGGGAGAAAAGCGCTTCGGGGTGGTTCTCTCCTCGGGCCCTTGCCCCTGAGCCTGGGGTCCAGGCAGTTGGTACACACTCCCAGACCAAGGCAGAACCACATGCACACGTCTGTGCCTGACCCCTGCACCGGCAGAGAGTTCGGGGGAGCCAGAGTCTGTCAGGCAGGTGCTGGGCTGGCCGCCTGTGTGGGAAGGGGCAGAGCCGACCTAGGGGCAAGTTGGGCCTCTTCCTCTCCCTGCTGCCCTGAGGCTGCTGGGCCAAAGAGGTCTTGGGCATCCAGCCCCTTGCTGGTCCCTTCCCTCTGACGAGGCCCTCTGAGCTCCAGCACCTTGCAGTGTGGAGACAGCACCTGCCAGCAACATCCTCTCCAAGGAGGCCTCAACCGAGGCCTAGGCCCAGGGGAAAGGCACCAGCGGGGATGAGCCTGGGGAGGCGCCCGGGCATGTCTGGACCCAGTCCCCGCAGCCTGCCCCTGGTGGGGCAGTACCCCCGGAGGCCAGGAAGATCTGGGCAAGGCTGGCCAGGGGCAGGGGCCCTGCTGGGTCCTCCCCATGGCCTGTGGGGCCTCTGAGCACAACCGGCCCTCTCCCACTGGAAAACCTCCCCGGCTGCCTCCAAAGGCCGGTTTGCAAGCACTCCCGCCCACGGTTCCCGCCAGGCGCGCACAATGCTCCCAAGCCCGGGAGAAAAGCGCTTCGGGGTGGTGCTCTCTCCGGGCCCTTGCCCCTGAGCCTGTGGGCAAGGCAGGGGGATCACACTCCCAGACCAAGGCAGAAACACATGCACACGTCTGTTCCTGTCCCCTGCACCGGCAGAGAGCTCGGGGGAGCCAGAGTCTCTCAGGCAGGTGCTGGGCTGGCCGCCTGTGTGGGAAGGGGCAGAGCCGACCTAGGGGCAAGTTGGGCCTCTTGCTCTCCCTGCTGCCCTGAGGCTGCAGGGCCAAAGACGTCTTGGGCATCCAGCCCCTTACTGGTCCCTTCCCTCTGACGAGGCCCTCTGAGCTCCAGCACCTTGCAGTGTGGAGACAGCCCCTGCCAGCAATCTCCTCTCCAAGGAGGCCTCAACCGAGGCCTAGGCCCAGGGGAAAGGCACCAGCGGGGTTGAGCCAGGGGAGGCGCCCGGGCATGTCTGGACCCTGTCCCCGCAGCCTGCCCCTTGGTGGGGCAGTACCCCCGGAGGCCAGGAAGGTCTGGGCAAGGCTGGCCAGGGGCAGGGGCCCTGCTGGGTCCTGCCCCTGGCCTGTGGGGCCTCTGAGCACAACCGGCCCTCTCCCACTGGAAGACCTCCCCGGCTGCCTCCAAAGGCCGGTTTGCAAGCACTCCCGCCCACTGTTCCCGCCAGGCGCGCACAATGCTCCCAAGCCTGGGAGAAAAGCGCTTCGGGGTGGTGGTCTCTCCGGGCCCTTGCCCCTGAGCCTGGGGGCCAGGCAGGGGGTCCACAGTCCCAGGCCAAGGCACAACAACATGCACACGTCTGTTCCTGCCCCCTCCACCGGCAGAGAGCTGGGGGGAGCCAGAGTCTGTCAGGCAGCTGCTGGGCTGGCCGCCTGTGTGGGAAGGGGCAGAGCCGACCTAGGGGCAAGTTGGGCCTCTTGCTCTCCCTGCTGCCCTGAGGCTGCTGTGCCAAAGAGGTCTTGGGCATCCAGCCCCTTGCTGGTCCCTTCCCTCTGACGAGGCCCTCTGAGCTCCAGCACCTTGCAGTGTGGAGACAGACCCTGCCAGCAACCTCCTCTCCAAGGAGGCCTCAACCGAGGCCTAGGCCCAGGGGAAAGGCACCAGCGGGGATGAGCCAGTGGAGGCGCACGGGCATATCAGGACCCAGTCCCCGCAGCCTGCCCCTTGGTGGGGCAGTACCCCCGGAGGCCAGGAAGGTCTGGGCAAGGCTGGCCAGGGGCAGGGTCCCTGCTGGGTCCTGCCCCTGGCCTGTGGGGCCTCTGAGCACAACCGGCCCTCTCCCACTGGAAGACCTCCCCGGCTGCCTCCAAAGGCCGGTTTGCAAGCACTCCCGCCCACGGTTCCCGCCAGGCGCGCACAATGCTCCCAAGCCCGGGAGAAAAGCGCTTCGGGGTGGTGCTCTCTCCGGGCCCTTGCCCCTGAGCCTGTGGGCAAGGCAGGGGGATCACACTCCCAGACCAAGGCAGAAACACATGCACACGTCTGTTCCTGTCCCCTGCACCGGCAGAGAGCTCGGGGGAGCCAGAGTCTCTCAGGCAGGTGCTGGGCTGGCCGCCTGTGTGGGAAGGGGCAGAGCCGACCTAGGGGCAAGTTGGGCCTCTTGCTCTCCCTGCTGCCCTGAGGCTGCAGGGCCAAAGACGTCTTGGGCATCCAGCCCCTTACTGGTCCCTTCCCGCTGACGAGGCCCTCTGAGCTCCAGCACCTTGCAGTGTGGAGACAGCCCCTGCCAGCAATCTCCTCTCCAAGGAGGCCTCAACCGAGGCCTAGGCCCAGGGGAAAGGCACCAGCGGGGTTGAGCCAGGGGAGGCGCCCGGGCATGTCTGGACCCTGTCCCCGCAGCCTGCCCCTTGGTGGGGCAGTACCCCCGGAGGCCAGGAAGGTCTGGGCAAGGCTGGCCAGGGGCAGGGGCCCTGCTGGGTCCTGCCCCTGGCCTGTGGGGCCTCTGAGCACAACCGGCCCTCTCCCACTGGAAGACCTCCCCGGCTGCCTCCAAAGGCCGGTTTGCAAGCACTCCCGCCCACTGTTCCCGCCAGGCGCGCACAATGCTCCCAAGCCTGGGAGAAAAGCGCTTCGGGGTGGTGGTCTTTCCGGGCCCTTGCCCCTGAGCCTGGGGGCCAGGCAGGGGGTCCACAGTCCCAGGCCAAGGCACAACAACATGCACACGTCTGTTCCTGCCCCCTCCACCGGCAGAGAGCTGGGGGGAGCCAGAGTCTGTCAGGCAGCTGCTGGGCTGGCCGCCTGTGTGGGAAGGGGCAGAGCCGACCTAGGGGCAAGTTGGGCCTCTTGCTCTCCCTGCTGCCCTGAGGCTGCTGTGCCAAAGAGGTCTTGGGCATCCAGCCCCTTGCTGGTCCCTTCCCTCTGACGAGGCCCTCTGAGCTCCAGCACCTTGCAGTGTGGAGACAGCCCCTGCCAGCAACCTCCTCTCCAAGGAGGCCTCAACCGAGGCCTAGGCCCAGGGGAAAGGCACCAGCGGGGATGAGCCAGTGGAGGCGCACGGGCATATCAGGACCCAGTCCCCGCAGCCTGCCCCTTGGTGGGGCAGTACCCCCGGAGGCCAGGAAGGTCTGGGCAAGGCTGGCCAGGGGCAGGGTCCCTGCTGGGTCCTGCCCCTGGCCTGTGGGGCCTCTGAGCACAACCGGCCCTCTCCCACTGGAAGACCTCCCCGGCTGCCTTCAAAGGCGGGTTTGCCAACACTCCCGCCCGCTGTTCCCGCCAGGCACGCACAACGCTCCCAAGGCCAGGAGAAAAGCGCTTCGGGGTGTTGCTCTCTGCGGGCCCTTGCCCCTGAGCCTGGGGTCCAGGCAGTGGGTCCACACTCCCAGACCAAGGCAGAACCACATGCACACGTCTGTTCCTGACCCCTGAACCGGCAGAGAGCTCGGGGGAGCCAGAGTCTATCAGGCAGCTGCTGGGTTGGCTGCCTGTGTGGGAAGGGGCAGAGCCGACCTAGGGGCAAGTTGGGCCTCTTGCTCTCCCTGCTGCCCTGAGGCTGCTGGGCCAAAGAGGTCTTGGGCATCCAGCCCCTTGCTGGTCCCTTCCCTCTGACGAGGCCCTCTGAGCTCCAGCACCTTGCAGTGTGGAGACAGCCCCTGCCAGCAACCTCCTCTCCAAGGAGGCATCAACCGAGGCCTATGCCCAGGGGAAAGGCACCAGCGGGGATGAGCATGGGGAGGCGCCCGGGCATGTCTGGACCCAGTCCCCGCAGCCTGCCCCTTGGTGGGGCAGTACCCCCGGAGGCCAGGAAGGTCTGGGCAAGGCTGGCCAGGGGCAGGGGACCTGCTGGGTCCTGCCCCTGGCCTGTGAGGCCTCTGAGCACAACCGGCCCTCTCCCACTGGAAGACCTCCACGGCTGCCTCCAAAGTCCTGTTTGCAAACACTCCCGCCCGCTGTTCACGCCAGGCTCGCACAATGCTCCCAAGCCCGGGAGAAAAGCGCTTCGGGGTGGTGCTCTCTCCGGGCCCTTGCCCCTAAGCCTGCGGGCCAGGCAGGGGGAACACACTCCCAGGCCAAGACAGAACGACATGAACACGTCTGTTCCTGCCCCCTACACCGGCAGAGAGCTCGGGGGAGCCAGAGTCTCTCAGGCAGGTGCTGGGCTGGCCGCCTGTGTGGGAAGGGGCAGAGCCGACCTAGGGGCAAGTTGGGCCTCTTGCTCTCCCTGTTGCCCTGAGGCTGCTGGGCCAAAGAGGTCTTGGGCATCCAGCCCTTTGCTGGTCCCTTCCCTCTGACGAGGCCCTCTGAGCTCCAGCACCTTGCAGTGTGGAGACAGCACTTGCCAGCAATCTCCTCTCCAAGGAGGCCTCAACCGAGGCCTAGGCCCAGGGGAAAGGCACCAGCGGGGATGAGCCTGGGGAGGCGCCCGGGCATGTCTGGACCCAGTCCCCGCAGCCTGCCCCTTGGTGGGGCAGTACCCCTGGAGGCCAGGAAGGTCTGGGCAAGTCTGACCAGGGGCAGGGGACCTGCTGGGTCCTGCCCCTGGCCTGTGGGGCCTCTGAGCACAACCGGCCCTCTCCCACTGGAAGACCTCCCCGGCTGCCTCCAAAGGCCGTTTTGCACGCACTCCCGCCCACTGTTCCCACCAAGCGCGCACAATGCTCCCAAGCCCGGGAGAAAAGCGCTTCGGGGTGGTGCTCTCTCCGGGCCCTTGCCCCTGAGCCTGGGGGCCAGGCAGGGGGTCCACAGTCCCAGGCCAAGGCAGAACCACATGCACACGTCTGTTCCTGACCCCTGCACCGGCAGAGAGCTCGGGGGAGCCAGAGTCTGTCAGGCAGCTGCTGGGCTGGCCGCCTTTGTGGGAAGGGGCAGAGCCGACCTAGGGGCAAGTTGGGCCTCTTGCTCTCCCTGCTGCCCTGAGGCTGCTGGGCCAAAGAGGTCTTGGGCATCCAGCCCTTTGCTTGTCCCTTCACTCTGACGAGGCCCTCTGAGCTCCAGCACCTTGCAGTGTGGAGACAGCCCCTGCCAGCAACCTCCTCTCCAAGGAGGCCTCAACCGAGACCTAGGACCAGGGGAAAGGCACCAGCGGGGATGAGCCTGGGGAGGCGCCCGGGCATGTCTGGACCCAGTCCCCGCAGCCTGCCCCTTGGTGGGGCAGTACCCCCGGAGGCCAGGAAGGTCTGGGAAAGGCTGGCCAGGGGCAGGGGACCTGCTGGGTCCTGCCCCTGGCCTGTGGGGCCTCTGAGCACAACCGGCCCTCTCCCACTGGAAGACCTCCCCGGCTGCCTCCAAAGTCCTGTTTGCCAACACTCCCACCCGCTGTTCACGCCAGACTTGCACAATGCTCCCAAGCCCGGGAGAAAAGCGCTTCGGGGTGGTGCTCTCTCTGGGCCCTTGCCCCTGAGCCTGGGGGCAAGGCAGGGTGTCCACACTCCCAGGCCAAGGCAGAACCACATGCACACGTCTGATCTGCCCCCTGCACCGGCAGAGAGCTCGGGGGAGCCAGAGTCTGTCAGGCAGCTGCTGGGCTGGCCGCCTGTGTGGGAAGTGGCAGAGCCGACCTAGGGGCAAGTTGGGCCTCTTGCTCTCCCTGCTGCCCTGAGGCTGCTGGGCCATAGAGGTCTTGGGCATCCAGCCCCTTGCTGGTCCCTTCCCTCTGACGAGGCCCTCTGAGCTCCAGCACCTTGCAGTGTGGAGACAGCCCCTGCCAGCAACCTCCTCTCCAAGGAGGCCTCAACCGAGGCCTAGGCCCAGGGGAAAGGCACCAGCGGGGATGAGCCTGGGGAGGCGCCCGGGCATGTCTGGACCCAGTCCCCGCAGCCTGCCCCTTGGTGGGGCAGTACCCCCGGAGGCCAGGAAGGTCTGGGCAAGGCTGGCCAGGGGCAGGGGCCCTGCTGGGTCCTGCCCCTGGCCTGTGGGGCCTCTGAGCACAACCGGCCCTCTCCCACTGGAAGAACTCCCCGGCTCCCTCCAAAGGCCAGTTTGCCAACACTCCCGCCCGCTGTTCCCGCCAGGCACGCACAATGCTCCCAAGCCCGGGAGAAAAGCGCTTCGGGGTGGTGCTCTCTCCGGGCCCTTGCCCCTGAGCCTGGGGGCCAGGCAGTTGGAACACACTCCCAGGCCAATGCAGAACGACATGCACACGTCTGTTCCTGCCCCCTACACCGGCAGAGAGCTCGGGGGAGCCAGAGACTGCCAGGCTGCTGCTGGGCTGGCTGCCAGTGTGGGACGGGGCAGAGCCGACCTAGGGGCAAGTTGGGCCTCTTGCTCTCCCTGCTGCCCTGAGGCTGCTGGGTCAAAGAGGTCTTGGGCATCCAACCCTTTGCTGGTCCCTTCCCTCTGACGAGGCCCTCTGAGCTCCAGCACCTTGCAGTGTGGAGACAGCCCCGGCCAGCAACCTCCTCTCCAAAGAGGCCTCAACCGAGGCCTACGCCCAGGGGAAAAGCACCAGCGGGGATGATCCTGGGGAGGCGCACGGACATGTCTGGACCCAGTCCCCGCAGCCTGCCCCTTGGTGGGGCAGTACCCCCGGAGGCCAGGAAGGTCTGGGCAAGGCTGGCCAGGGGCAGGGTCCCTGCTGGGTCCTGCCCCTGGCCTGTGAGGCCTCTGAGCACAACCGGCCCTCTCCCACTGGAAGACCTCCCCAGCTGCCTCCAAAGTCCTGTTTGCAAACACTCCCGCCCGCTGTTCACGCCAGGCTCGCACAATGCTCCCAAGCCCGGGAGAAAAGCGCTTCGGGGTGGTGCTCTCTCCGGGCCCTTGCCCCTGAGCCTGGGGGCCAGGCAGTGGGTCCACACTGCCAGACCAAGGCAGAACCACATGCACACGTCTGTTCCTGACCCCTGCACCGGCAGAGAGCTCGGGGGAGCCAGAGTCTGTCAGGCAGCTGCTGGGCTGGCCGCCTGTGTGGGAAGGGGCAGAGCCGACCTAGGGGCAAGTTGGGCCTCTTGCTCTCCCTGCTGCCCTGAGGCTGCTGGGCCAAAGAGGTCTTGGGCATCCAGCCCCTTGCTGGTCCCTTCCCGCTGACGAGGCCCTCTGAGCTCCAGCACCTTGCAGTGTGGAGACAGCCCCTGCCAGCAACCTCCTCTCCAATGAGGCCTCAACCGAGGCCTAGGCCCAGGGGAAAGGCACCAGCGGGGATGAGCCTGGGGAGGCGCCCGGGCATGTCTGGACCCAGTCCCCGCAGCCTGCCCCTTGGTGGGGCAGTACCCCCGGAGGCCAGGAAGGTCTGGGCAAGGCTGGCCAGGGGCAGGGGCCCTGCTGGGTCCTGCCCCTGGCCTGTGGGGCCTCTGAGCACAACCGGCCCTCTCCCACTGGAAGAACTCCCCGGCTCCCTCCAAAGGCCAGTTTGCCAACACTCCCGCCCGCTGTTCCCGCCAGGCACGCACAATGCTCCCAAGCCCGGGAGAAAAGCGCTTCGGGGTGGTTCTCTCCTCGGGCCCTTGCCCCTGAGCCTGGGGTCCAGGCAGTTGGTACACACTCCCAGACCAAGGCAGAACCACATGCACACGTCTGTGCCTGACCCCTGCACCGGCAGAGAGTTCGGGGGAGCCAGAGTCTGTCAGGCAGGTGCTGGGCTGGCCGCCTGTGTGGGAAGGGGCAGAGCCGACCTAGGGGCAAGTTGGGCCTCTTCCTCTCCCTGCTGCCCTGAGGCTGCTGGGCCAAAGAGGTCTTGGGCATCCAGCCCCTTGCTGGTCCCTTCCCTCTGACGAGGCCCTCTGAGCTCCAGCACCTTGCAGTGTGGAGACAGCACCTGCCAGCAACATCCTCTCCAAGGAGGCCTCAACCGAGGCCTAGGCCCAGGGGAAAGGAACCAGCGGGGATGAGCCTGGGGAGGCGCCCGGGCATGTCTGGACCCAGTCCCCGCAGCCTGCCCCTGGTGGGGCAGTACCCCCGGAGGCCAGGAAGATCTGGGCAAGGCTGGCCAGGGGCAGGGGCCCTGCTGGGTCCTCCCCATGGCCTGTGGGGCCTCTGAGCACAACCGGCCCTCTCCCACTGGAAGACCTCCCCGGCTGCCTCCAAAGGCCGGTTTGCAAGCACTCCCGCCCACGGTTCCCGCCAGGCGCGCACGATGCTCCCAAGCCCGGGAGAAAAGCGCTTCGGGGTGGTGCTCTCTCCGGGCCCTTGCCCCTGAGCCTGTGGGCAAGGCAGGGGGATCACACTCCCAGACCAAGGCAGAAACACATGCACACGTCTGTTCCTGTCCCCTGCACCGGCAGAGAGCTCGGGGGAGCCAGAGTCTCTCAGGCAGGTGCTGGGCTGGCCGCCTGTGTGGGAAGGGGCAGAGCCGACCTAGGGGCAAGTTGGGCCTCTTGCTCTCCCTGCTGCCCTGAGGCTGCAGGGCCAAAGACGTCTTGGGCATCCAGCCCCTTACTGGTCCCTTCCCTCTGACGAGGCCCTCTGAGCTCCAGCACCTTGCAGTGTGGAGACAGCCCCTGCCAGCAATCTCCTCTCCAAGGAGGCCTCAACCGAGGCCTAGGCCCAGGGGAAAGGCACCAGCGGGGTTGAGCCAGGGGAGGCGCCCGGGCATGTCTGGACCCTGTCCCCGCAGCCTGCCCCTTGGTGGGGCAGTACCCCCGGAGGCCAGGAAGGTCTGGGCAAGGCTGGCCAGGGGCAGGGGCCCTGCTGGGTCCTGCCCCTGGCCTGTGGGGCCTCTGAGCACAACCGGCCCTCTCCCACTGGAAGACCTCCCCGGCTGCCTCCAAAGGCCGGTTTGCAAGCACTCCCGCCCACTGTTCCCGCCAGGCGCGCACAATGCTCCCAAGCCTGGGAGAAAAGCGCTTCGGGGTGGTGGTCTCTCCGGGCCCTTGCCCCTGAGCCTGGGGGCCAGGCAGGGGGTCCACAGTCCCAGGCCAAGGCACAACAACATGCACACGTCTGTTCCTGCCCCCTCCACCGGCAGAGAGCTGGGGGGAGCCAGAGTCTGTCAGGCAGCTGCTGGGCTGGCCGCCTGTGTGGGAAGGGGCAGAGCCGACCTAGGGGCAAGTTGGGCCTCTTGCTCTCCCTGCTGCCCTGAGGCTGCTGTGCCAAAGAGGTCTTGGGCATCCAGCCCCTTGCTGGTCCCTTCCCTCTGACGAGGCCCTCTGAGCTCCAGCACCTTGCAGTGTGGAGACAGACCCTGCCAGCAACCTCCTCTCCAAGGAGGCCTCAACCGAGGCCTAGGCCCAGGGGAAAGGCACCAGCGGGGATGAGCCAGTGGAGGCGCATGGGCATATCAGGACCCAGTCCCCGCAGCCTGCCCCTTGGTGGGGCAGTACCCCCGGAGGCCAGGAAGGTCTGGGCAAGGCTGGCCAGGGGCAGGGTCCCTGCTGGGTCCTGCCCCTGGCCTGTGGGGCCTCTGAGCACAACCGGCCCTCTCCCACTGGAAGACCTCCCCGGCTGCCTTCAAAGGCGGGTTTGCCAACACTCCCGCCCGCTGTTCCCGCCAGGCACGCACAACGCTCCCAAGGCCAGGAGAAAAGCGCTTCGGGGTGTTGCTCTCTGCGGGCCCTTGCCCCTGAGCCTGGGGTCCAGGCAGTGGGTCCACACTCCCAGACCAAGGCAGAACCACATGCACACGTCTGTTCCTGACCCCTGAACCGGCAGAGAGCTCGGGGGAGCCAGAGTCTATCAGGCAGTTGCTGGGTTGGCTGCCTGTGTGGGAAGGGGCAGAGCCGACCTAGGGGCAAGTTGGGCCTCTTGCTCTCCCTGCTGCCCTGAGGCTGCTGGGCCAAAGAGGTCTTGGGCATCCAGCCCCTTGCTGGTCCCTTCCCTCTGACGAGGCCCTCTGAGCTCCAGCACCTTGCAGTGTGGAGACAGCCCCTGCCAGCAACCTCCTCTCCAAGGAGGCATCAACCGAGGCCTATGCCCAGGGGAAAGGCACCAGCGGGGATGAGCATGGGGAGGCGCCCGGGCATGTCTGGACCCAGTCCCCGCAGCCTGCCCCTTGGTGGGGCAGTACCCCCGGAGGCCAGGAAGGTCTGGGCAAGGCTGGCCAGGGGCAGGGGACCTGCTGGGTCCTGCCCCTGGCCTGTGAGGCCTCTGAGCACAACCGGCCCTCTCCCACTGGAAGACCTCCACGGCTGCCTCCAAAGTCCTGTTTGCAAACACTCCCGCCCGCTGTTCACGCCAGGCTCGCACAATGCTCCCAAGCCCGGGAGAAAAGCGCTTCGGGGTGGTGCTCTCTCCGGGCCCTTGCCCCTAAGCCTGCGGGCCAGGCAGGGGGAACACACTCCCAGGCCAAGACAGAACGACATGAACACGTCTGTTCCTGCCCCCTACACCGGCAGAGAGCTCGGGGGAGCCAGAGTCTCTCAGGCAGGTGCTGGGCTGGCCGCCTGTGTGGGAATGGGCAGAGCCGACCTAGGGGCAAGTTGGGCCTCTTGCTCTCCCTGTTGCCCTGAGGCTGCTGGGCCAAAGACGTCTTGGGCATCCAGCCCTTTGCTGGTCCCTTCCCTCTGACGAGGCCCTCTGAGCTCCAGCACCTTGCAGTGTGGAGACAGCACCTGCCAGCAATCTCCTCTCCAAGGAGGCCTCAACCGAGGCCTAGGCCCAGGGGAAAGGCACCAGCGGGGATGAGCCTGGGGAGGCGCCCGGGCATGTCTGGACCCAGTCCCCGCAGCCTGCCCCTTGGTGGGGCAGTACCCCTGGAGGCCAGGAAGGTCTGGGCAAGTCTGACCAGGGGCAGGGGACCTGCTGGGTCCTGCCCCTGGCCTGTGGGGCCTCTGAGCACAACCGGCCCTCTCCCACTGGAAGACCTCCCCGGCTGCCTCCAAAGGCCGTTTTGCACGCACTCCCGCCCACTGTTCCCACCAAGCGCGCACAATGCTCCCAAGCCCGGGAGAAAAGCGCTTCGGGGTGGTGCTCTCTCCGGGCCCTTGCCCCTGAGCCTGGGGGCCAGGCAGGGGGTCCACAGTCCCAGGCCAAGGCAGAACCACATGCACACGTCTGTTCCTGACCCCTGCACCGGCAGAGAGCTCGGGGGAGCCAGAGTCTGTCAGGCAGCTGCTGGGCTGGCCGCCTTTGTGGGAAGGGGCAGAGCCGACCTAGGGGCAAGTTGGGCCTCTTGCTCTCCCTGCTGCCCTGAGGCTGCTGGGCCAAAGAGGTCTTGGGCATCCAGCCCTTTGCTTGTCCCTTCACTCTGACGAGGCCCTCTGAGCTCCAGCACCTTGCAGTGTGGAGACAGCCCCTGCCAGCAACCTCCTCTCCAAGGAGGCCTCAACCGAGACCTAGGACCAGGGGAAAGGCACCAGCGGGGATGAGCCTGGGGAGGCGCCCGGGCATGTCTGGACCCAGTCCCCGCAGCCTGCCCCTTGGTGGGGCAGTACCCCCGGAGGCCAGGAAGGTCTGGGAAAGGCTGGCCAGGGGCAGGGGACCTGCTGGGTCCTGCCCCTGGCCTGTGGGGCCTCTGAGCACAACCGGCCCTCTCCCACTGGAAGACCTCCCCGGCTGCCTCCAAAGTCCTGTTTGCCAACACTCCCACCCGCTGTTCACGCCAGACTTGCACAATGCTCCCAAGCCCGGGAGAAAAGCGCTTCGGGGTGGTGCTCTCTCTGGGCCCTTGCCCCTGAGCCTGGGGGCAAGGCAGGGTGTCCACACTCCCAGGCCAAGGCAGAACCACATGCACACGTCTGATCTGCCCCCTGCACCGGCAGAGAGCTCGGGGGAGCCAGAGTCTGTCAGGCAGCTGCTGGGCTGGCCGCCTGTGTGGGAAGGGGCAGAGCCGACCTAGGGGCAAGTTGGGCCTCTTGCTCTCCCTGCTGCCCTGAGGCTGCTGGGCCATAGAGGTCTTGGGCATCCAGCCCCTTGCTGGTCCCTTCCCTCTGACGAGGCCCTCTGAGCTCCAGCACCTTGCAGTGTGGAGACAGCCCCTGCCAGCAACCTCCTCTCCAAGGAGACCTCAACCGAGGCCTAGGCCCAGGGGAAAGGCACCAGCGGGGATGAGCCTGGGGAGGCGCCCGGGCATGTCTGGACCCAGTCCCCGCAGCCTGCCCCTTGGTGGGGCAGTACCCCCGGAGGCCAGGAAGGTCTGGGCAAGGCTGGCCAGGGGCAGGGGCCCTGCTGGGTCCTGCCCCTGGCCTGTGGGGCCTCTGAGCACAACCGGCCCTCTCCCACTGGAAGACCTCCCCGGCTCCCTCCAAAGGCCAGTTTGCCAACACTTCCGCCCGCTGTTCCCGCCAGGTACGCACAATGCTCCCAAGCCCGGGAGAAAAGCGCTTCGGGGTGGTGCTCTCCTCGGGCCCTTGCCCCTGAGCCTGGGGTCCAGGCAGCGGTCCACACTCCCAGACCAAGGCAGAACCACATGCACACGTCTGTTCCTGACCCCTGCACCGGCAGAGAGTTCGGGGGAGCCAGAGTCTGTCAGGCAGCTGCTGGGCTGGCCGCCTGTGTGGGAAGGGGCAGAGCCGACCTAGGGGCAAGTTGGGCCTCTTCCTCTCCCTGCTGCCCTGAGGCTGCTGGGCCAAAGAGGTCTTGGGCATCCAGCCCCTTGCTGGTCCCTTCCCTCTGACGAGGCCCTCTGAGCTCCAGCACCTTGCAGTGTGGAGACAGCCCCTGCCAGCAACATCCTCTCCAAGGAGGCCTCAACCGAGGCCTAGGCCCAGGGGAAAGGCACCAGCGGGGATGAGCCTGGGGAGGCGCCCGGGCATGTCTGGACCCAGTCCCCGCAGCCTGCCCCTTGGTGGGGCAGTACCCCCGGAGGCCAGGAAGATCTGGGCAAGGCTGGCCAGGGGCAGGGGCCCTGCTGGGTCCTCCCCATGGCCTGTGGGGCCTCTGAGCACAACCGGCCCTCTCCCACTGGAAGACCTCCCCGGCTGCCTCCAAAGGCCGGTTTGCAAGCACTCCCGCCCACTGTTCCCGCCAGGCGCGCACAATGCTCCCAAGCCCGGGAGAAAAGCGCTTCGGGGTGGTGCTCTCTCCAGGCCCTTGCCCCTGAGCCTGTGGGCAAGGCAGGGGGAACACACTCCCAGACCAAGGCAGAAACACATGCACACGTCTGTTCCTGTCCCCTGCACCGGCAGAGAGCTCGGGGGAGCCAGAGTCTGTCAGGCAGCTGCTGGGCTGGCCGCCTGTGTGGGAAGGGGCAGAGCCGACCTAGGGGCAAGTTGGGCCTCTTGCTCTCCCTGCTGCCCTGAGGCTGCAGGGCCAAAGACGTCTTGGGCATCCAGCCCCTTACTGGTCCCTTCCCTCTGACGAGGCCCTCTGAGCTCCAGCACCTTGCAGTGTGGAGACAGCCCCTGCCAGCAATCTCCTCTCCAAGGAGGCCTCAACCGAGGCCTAGGCCCAGGGGAAAGGCACCAGCGGGGTTGAGCCAGGGGAGGCGCCCGGGCATGTCTGGACCCTGTCCCCGCAGCCTGCCCCTTGGTGGGGCAGTACCCCCGGAGGCCAGGAAGGTCTGGGCAAGGCTGGCCAGGGGCAGGGGCCCTGCTGGGTCCTGCCCCTGGCCTGTGGGGCCTCTGAGCACAACCGGCCCTCTCCCACTGGAAGACCTCCCCGGCTGCCTCCAAAGGCCGGTTTGCAAGCACTCCCGCCCACTGTTCCCGCCAGGCGCGCACAATGCTCCCAAGCCCGGGAGAAAAGCGCTTCGGTGTGGTGGTCTCTCCGGGCCCTTGCCCCTGAGCCTGGGGGCCAGGCAGGGGATCCACAGTCCCAGGCCAAGGCACAACAACATGCACACGTCTGTTCCTGCCCCCTCCACCGGCAGAGAGCTGGGGGGAGCCAGAGTCTGTCAGGCAGCTGCTGGGCTGGCCGCCTGTGTGGGAAGGGGCAGAGCCGACCTAGGGGCAAGTTGGGCCTCTTGCTCTCCCTGCTGCCCTGAGGCTGCTGTGCCAAAGAGGTCTTGCGCATCCAGCCCCTTGCTGGTCCCTTCCCTCTGACGAGGCCCTCTGAGCTCCAGCACCTTGCAGTGTGGAGACAGACCCTGCCAGCAACCTCCTCTCCAAGGAGGCCTCAACCGAAGCCTAGGCCCAGGGGAAAGGCACCAGCGGGGATGAGCCAGTGGAGGCGCACGGGCATATCAGGACCCAGTCCCCGCAGCCTGCCCCTTGGTGGGGCAGTACCCCCGGAGGCCAGGAAGGTCTGGGCAAGGCTGGCCAGGGGCAGGGTCCCTGCTGGGTCCTGCCCCTGGCCTGTGGGGCCTCTGAGCACAACCGGCCCTCTCCCACTGGAAGACCTCCCCGGCTGCCTTCAAAGGCGGGTTTGCCAACACTCCCGCCCGCTGTTCCCGCCAGGCACGCACAACGCTCGCAAGGCCAGGAGAAAAGCGCTTCGGGGTGTTGCTCTCTCCGGGCCCTTGCCCCTGAGCCTGGGGTCCAGGCAGTGGGTCCACACTCCCAGACCAAGGCAGAACCACATGCACACGTGTGTTCCTGACCCCTGAACCGGCAGAGAGCTCGGGGGAGCCAGAGTCTATCAGGCAGTTGCTGGGTTGGCTGCCTGTGTGGGAAGGGGCAGAGCCGACCAAGGGGCAAGTTGGGCCTCTTGCTCTCCCTGCTGCCCTGAGGCTGCTGGGCCAAAGACGTCTTGGGCATCCAGCCCCTTACTGGTCCCTTCCCTCTGACGAGGCCCTCTGAGCTCCAGCACCTTGCAGTGTGGAGACAGCCCCTGCCAGCAACCTCCTCTCCAAGGAGGCATCAACCGAGGCCTATGCCCAGGGGAAAGGCACCAGCGGGGATGAGCCTGGGGATGCGCCCAGGCATGTCTGGACCCAGTCCCCGCAGCCTGCCCCTTGGTGGGGCAGTACCCCCGGAGGCCAGGAAGGTCTGGGCAAGGCTGGCCAGGGGCAGGGGACCTGCTGGGTCCTGCCCCTGGCCTGTGAGGCCTCTGAGCACAACCGGCCCTCTCCCACTGGAAGACCTCCACGGCTGCCTCCAAAGTCCTGTTTGCAAACACTCCCGCCCGCTGTTCACGCCAGGCTCGCACTATGCTCCCAAGCCCGGGAGAAAAGCGCTTCGGGGTGGTGCTCTCTCCGGGCCCTTGCCCCTGAGCCTGGGGGCAAGGCAGGGGGAACACACTCCCAGGCCAAGGCAGAACCACATGCCCACGTCTGTTCCTGTCCCTTGCACCGGCAGAGAGCTTGGGGGAGCCAGAGTCTGTCAGGCAGCTGCTGAGTTGGCCGCCTGTGTGGGAAGGGGCAGAGCCGCCCTAGGGGCAAGTTGGGCCTCTTGCTCTCCCTGCTGCCCTGAGGCTGCTGGGCCAAAGAAGTCTTGGGCATCCAGCCCCTTACTGGTCCCTTCCCTCTGACGAGGCCCTCTGAGCTCCAGCACCTTGCAGTGTGGAGACAGCCCCTGCCAGCAACCTCCTCTCCAAGGAGGCCTCAACCGAGGCCTAGGCCCAGGGGAAAGGCACCAGCGGGGATGAGCCTGGGGAGGCGCCCGGGCATGTCTGGACCCAGGCCCCGCAGCCTGCCCCTTGGTGGGGCAGTACCCCCGGAGGCCAGGAAGGTCTGGGCAAGGCTGGCCAGGGGCAGGGGCCCTGCTGCGTCCTGCCCCTGGCCTGTGGGGCCTCTGAGCACAACCGGCCCTCTCCCACTGGAAGACCTCCCCGGCTGCCTCCAAAGGCCGGTTTGCAAGCGCTCCCGCCCACTGTTCCCAGCAGGCGTGCACAATGCTCCCAAGCCCGGGAGAAAAGCGCTTCAGGGTGGTGCTCTCTCCGGGCCCTTGCCCCTGAGACTGGGGCAAGGCAGGGTGTCCACACTCCCAGGACAAGGCAGAACCACATGCACACGTCTGATCTGCCCCCTGCACCGGCAGAGAGCTCGGGGGAGCCAGAGTCTGTCAGGCAGCTGCTGGGCTGGCCGCCTGTGTGGGAAGGGGCAGAGCCGACCTAGGGGCAAGTTGGGCCTCTTGCTCTCCCTGCTGCACTGAGGCTGCTGGGCCAAAGAGGTCTTGGGCATCCAGCCCCTTGATGGTCCCTTCCCTCTGACGAGGCCCTCTGAGCTCCAGCACCTTGCAGTGTGGAGACAGCCCCTGCCAGCAACCTCCTCTCCAAGGAGGCCTCAACTGAGGCCTAGGCCCAGGGGAAAGGCACCAGCGGGGATGAGCCTGGGGAGGTGCCCGGCCATGTCTGGACCCAGTCCCCGCAGCCTGCCCCTTGGTGGGGCAGTACCCCCGGAGGCCAGGAGGGTCTGGGCAAGGCTGCCAGGGGCAGGGACACTGCTGGGTCCTGCCCCTGGCCTGTGGGGCGTCTGAGCACAACCGGCACTCTCCCGCTGGAAGACCTCCCCGGCTGCCTCCAAAGGCTGGTTTGCAAGCACTCCCGCCCGCTGTTCCCGCCAGGCACGCACAATGCTCCCAAGCCCGGGAGAAAAGCGCTTCGGGGTGGTTCTCTCTCCGGGCCCTTGCCCCTGAGCCTGGGGGACAGGCAGGGGGAACACACTCCCAGGCCAAGGCAGAACCACATGCACACGTCTGTTCCTGCCCCCTACACCGGCAGAGAGTTCGGGGGATCCAGAGACTGCCAGGCTGCTGCTGGGCTGGCTGCCTGTGTGGGACGGGGTAGAGCCGACCTAGGGGCAAGTTGGGCCTCTTGCTCTCCCTGCTGCCCTGAGGCTGCTGGGTCAAAGAGGTCTTGGGCATCCAGCCCTTTGCTGGTCCTTTCCCTCTGACGAGGCCCTCTGAGCTCCAGCACCTTGCAGTGTGCAGACAGCCCCTGCCGGCAACCTCCTCTCCAAGGAGGCCTCAACCGAGGCCTAGGCCCAGGGGAAAGGCACCAGCGGGGATGAGCCTGGGGAGGCGCCCGGGCATGTCTGGACCCAGGCCCCGCAGCCTGCCCCTTGGTGGGGTAGTACCCCCGGAGGCCAGGAAGGTCTGGGCAAGGCTGCCAGAGGCAGGGACACTGCTGGGTCCTGCCCCTGGCCTGTGGGGCCTCTGAGAACAACTGGCACTCTCCCGCTGGAAGACCTCCCCGGCTGCCTCCAAAGGCTGGTTTGCAAGCACTCAATCCCGCTGTTCACGCCAGCTGCGCACAATGCTCCCAAGCCCGGGAGAAAAGCATTTTGGGGTGGTGCTCACTCCGGGCTTTGGAAGACCTCCCCGGCTGCCTCCAAGGCCGGTTTGCAAGCACTTCTGCCTGCTGTTCCCGCCACCCGCGCACAATGCTCCCAAGCCCGGGAGAAAAGCGTTTCGGGGTGGTGTTCTCTCTGGACCCAAGAAAGACCTCCCGGGCTGCCCCCAAATGCCGGTTTGCAAGCACTCCCACTCACTGTTCCCGCCATCCGTGCAAATGCTCCAAGCCCAGGAGAAAAGCCCTTCAGGGTGGTGCTCTCTCCCGGCCCTTGGAAGACCTCCCCGGCTGCCTCCAAAGGCTGGATTTCAAGTAGTCCCTCCCGCTGTCCCGCCAGCCGCGCACAATGCTCCCAAGCCTAGGAGAAAAGCGCTTCGGGGTGGTGCTCTCTCCCGGCCCTTGGAAGACCTCCCCGGCTGCCTCCAAAGGCCGGTTTGCAAGCACTCAATCCCGCTGTTCCCGCCAGCCGCGCACAATGCTCCCAAGCCCGGGAGAAAAGCGCTTCGGGGTGGTGCTCTCTCCCGGCCCTTGGAAGACCTCCCCGGCTGCCTCCAAAGGCTGGTTTTCAAGAACTCCCTCCCGCTGACCCGCCAGCCGCACACAATGCTCCCAAGCCCGGGAGAAAAGCATTTTGAGGTGGTCTCTCTCCGGGCCCTTGGAAGACTCCCCGGCTGCCTCTAAAGGCCGGTTTGCAAGCACTCATGTCCTCTGTTCCCGACAGCCGCGAACAATGCTCCCAATTCCGTGAGAAAAGTGCTTCGGGATGGTGCTCTCTCCGGGCCCTTGGAAGACCTCCCAAGCTGCCTCCAAAGGCCGGTTTGCAAGCACTCCCGCCCGCTGTTCCCGCCAGCCTCGCACAATGCTCCCAAGACCGGGAGAAAAGCGCTTCGGGGTGGTGTTCTCTCCGTGCCAATGGAGGACCTCCCTGGCTGCCCCCAAAGGCCGGTTTGCAAGCACTCCCACTCGCTGTTCCCGCCAGCCACGCACAATCCTCCAAAACCCCGGAGAAAAGCGCTTCGGGGTGGTGTTCTCTCCGTGCCCATGGAAGACCTCCCGGGGTGCCCCCAAAGGCCGGTTTGGAAGCACTCCGACTCGCTGTTCCCGCCATCCGCGCACAATGCTCCCAAGCCCGGGAGAAAAGCATTTTGGGGTGGTGCTCACACCGGGCCCTGGAAGACCTCCCCGGCTGCCTCCAAAGGACGGTTTTCAAGCACTCCTGCCTGCTGTTCCCGCCACCCGCGCAAAATGCTCCCAAGCCCGGGAGAAAAGCGCTTCGGGGTGGTGCTCTCTACAGGCCCTTGGAAGACCTCCCCGGCTGCCTCCAAAGGCCGGTTTGCAAGGACTCCTTCCTGCTGTTCCCGCCATCCGCGCACAATGCTCCCAAGCCCGGGAGAAAAGCATTTTGGGGTGGTGCTCACACCGGGCCCTGGAAGACCTCCCCGGCTGCCTCCAAAGGACGGTTTTCAAGCACTCCTGCCTGCTGTTCCCGCCACCCGCGCAGAATGCTCCCAAGCGCGGGAGAAAAGCGCTTCGGGGTGGTGCTCTCTACAGGCCCTTGGAAGACCTCCCCGGCTGCCTCCAAAGGCCGGTTTGCAAGGACTCCTTCCTGCTGTTCCCGCCAGCCACGCACAATGCTCCCAAGCCCGGGAGAAAAGCATTTTGGGGTGGTGCTCACTCCGGGCCCTTGGAAGACCTCCCCGGCTGCCTCCAATGGCCAGTTTGCAAGCACTCATGTCCGCTGTTCCCACCAGCCGCGCACAATGCTCCCAAGCCCGGGAGAAAAGCTTTTTGGGGTGGTGCTCACACCGGGCCCTGGAAGACCTCCCCAGCTGCCTGCAAAGGCCGGTTTTCAAGCACTCCTGCCTGCTGTTCCCGCCAGCCGCGCACAATGCTCCCAAGCCCGGGAGAAAAGCTTTTTGGGGTGGTGCTCACACCGGGCCCTGGAAGACCTCCCCGGCTGCCTCCAAAGGACGGTTTTCAAGCACTCCTGCCTGCTGTTCCCGCCACCTGCGCACAATGCTCCCAAGCCCGGGAGAAAAGCGCTTCGGGGTGGTGCTCTCTACAGGCCCTTGGAAGACCTCCCCGGCTGCCTCCAAAGGCCGGTTTGCAAGGACTCCTTCCTGCTGTTCCCGCCAGCCACGCACAATGCTCCCAAGCCCGGGAGAGAAGCATTTTGGGGTGGTGCTCTCTACAGGCCCTTGGAAGACCTCCCCGGCTGCCTCCAGTGGCCAGTTTGCAAGCACTCATGCCCGCTGTTCCCACCAGCCGCGCACAATGCTCCCAAGCCCGGGAGAAAAGCTTTTTGGGGTGGTGCTCACACCGGGCCCTGGAAGACCTCCCCGGCTGCCTGCAAAGGCCGGTTTTCAAGCACTCCTGCCTGCTGTTCCTGCCACCCGCGCACAATACTCCCAAGCCCGGGAGAAAAGCGCTTCGGGGTGGTGCTCTCTACAGGCCCTTGGAAGACCTCCCCGGCTGCCTCCAAAGGCCGGTTTGCAAGGACTCCTTCCTGCTGTTCCCGCCAGCCACGCACAATGCTCCCAAGCCCGGGAGAAAAGTGCTTCGGGGTGGTGATCTCTCCGGGCCCTTGGAAGTCGTCCCCGGCTGCCTCCAAAGGCCGGTTTGCAAGCACTCATGCCCGTTGTTCCCACCAGCCGCGCACAATGCTCCCAAGCCCGGGAGAAAAGCATTTTGGGGTGGTGCTCACTCCGGGCCCTTGGAAGACCTCCCCGGCTGCCTCCAAAGGCTAGTTTGCAAGCAGTCCTGCCTGCTGTTCCCGCCAGCCGCGCACAATGCTCCCAAGCCCGGGAGAAAAGCGCTTCGGGGTGGTGCTCTCTCCGGGCCCTTGGAAGACGTCCCCGGCTGCCTCCAAAGGCCGGTTTGCAAGCACTCATGCCCGTTGTTCCCACCAGCCGCGCACAATGCTCCCAAGCCCGGGAGAAAAGCATTTTGGTGTGGTGCTCACTCCGGGCCCTTGGAAGACCTCCCCGGCTGCCTCCAAAGGCCAGTTTGCAAGCAGTCCTGCCTGCTGTTCCCGCCAGCCGCGCACAATGTTCCCAAGCCCGGGAGAAAAGCGCTTCGGGGTGGTGCTCTCTCCGGGCACTTTCAAGACCTCCCCGGCTGCCTCCAAAGGCCGGTTTGTAAGTACTCATTCCCGCTGCTTCCGACAGCCACGCACAATGCTCCCAAGCCCGGGAGAAAAGCATTTTGGGGTGGTGCTCTCTCCGGGCCCTTGGAAGACCTCCCGGGCTGCCTCCAAAGGCCGGTTTGCAAGCATTCATGTCCGTTGTTCCCGACAGCCGCGCACAATGCTCCCAAGCCCGAGAGAAAAGCATTTTGGGGTGGTGATCAGTCTGGCCCTTGGAAGACCTCCCCGGCTGCCTCCAAAGGACAGTTTGCAAGCACTCATGCCCGCTGTTCCCGCCAGCCGCGCACAATGCTCCCAAGACCGTGAGAAAAGCGCTTCGGGGTGGTGTTCTCTCAGGGACCATGGAGGACCTCCCCGGCTGCCCCCAAAGGCCGGTTTGCAAGCATTCCCACTCGCTGTTCCCGCCAGGCACACACAATGTTCCAAAACCCCGGAGAAAAGCGCTTCGGGGTGGTGGTCTCTCCGGGCCCCTGCCCCTGAGCCTGGGGGCCAGGCAGGGGATCCACAGTCCCAGGCCAAGGCAGAACCACATGCACACGTCTGTTCCTGCCCCCTCCACCGGCAGAGAGCTGGGGGGAGCCAGACTCTGTCAGGCAGCTGCTGGGCTGGCCGCCTGTGTGGGAAGGGGCAGAGCCGACCTAGGGGCAAGTTGGGCCTCTTGCTCTCCCTGCTGCCCTGAGGCTGCTGGGCCAAAGAGGTCTTGGGCATCCAGCCCCTTGCTGGTCCCTTCCCTCTGACGAGGCCCTCTGAGCTCCAGCACCTTGCAGTGTGGAGACAGCCCCTGCCAGCAACCTCCTCTCCAAGGAGGCCTCAACCGAGGCCTAGGCCCAGGGGAAAGGCACCAGCGGAGATGAGCCAGTGGAGGCGCACGGGCATGTCTGGACCCAGTCCCCGCAGCCTGCCCCTTGGTGGGGCAGTACCCCCGGAGGCCAGGAAGGTCTGGGCAAGGCTGCGAGGGGCAGGGGCCCTGCTGGGTCGTGCCCCTGGCCTGTGGGGCGTCTGAGCACAACCGGCACTCTCCCGCTGGAAGACCTCCCCGTCTGCCTCCAAAGGCCGGTTTGCAAGCACTCCCGCCCGCTGTTCCCGCCAGGCACGCACAATGCTCCCAAGCCCGGGAGAAAAGCGCTTCGGGGTGGTGCTCTCTCCGGGCCCTTGCCCCTGAGCCTGGGGGCCAGGCAGTTGGAACACACTCCCAGGCCAATGCAGAACGACATGCACACGTCTGTTCCTGCCCCCTACACCGGCAGAGAGCTCGGGGGAGCCAGAGACTGCCAGGCTGCTGCTGGACTGGCTGCCAGTGTGGGACGGGGCAGAGCCGACCTAGGGGCAAGTTGGGCCTCTTGCTCTCCCTGCTGCCCTGAGGCTGCAGGGCCAAAGACGTCTTGGGCATCCAACCCTTTGCTGGTCACTTCCCTCTGACGAGGCCCTCTGAGCTCCAGCACCTTGCAGTGTGGAGACAGCCCCTGCCAGCAACCTCCTCTCCAAAGAGGCCTCAACCGAGGCCTACGCCCAGGGGAAAAGCACCAGCGGGGATGATCCTGGGGAGGCGCACGGACATGTCTGGACCCTGTCCCCGCAGCCTGCCCCTTGGTGGGGCAGTACCCCCGGAGGCCAGGAAGGTCTGGGCAAGGCTGCCAGGGGCAGGGTCCCTGCTGGGTCCTGCCCCTGGCCTGTGAGGATTCTGAGCACAACCGGCCCTCTCCCACTGGAAGACCTCCCCAGCTGCCTCCAAAGTCCTGTTTGCAAACACTCCCGCCCGCTGTTCACGCCAGGCTCGCACAATGCTCCCAAGCCCGGGAGAAAAGCGCTTCGGGGTGGTGCTCTCTCCGGGCCCTTGCCCCTGAGCCTGGGGGCCAGGCAGTGGGTCCACACTCCCAGACCAAGGCAGAACCACATGCACACGTCTGTTCCTGACCCCTGCACCGGCAGAGAGCTCGGGGGAGCCAGAGTCTGTCAGGCAGGTGCTGGGCTGGCCGCCTGTGTGGGAAGGGGCAGAGCCGACCTAGGGGCAAGTTGGGCCTCTTGCTCTCCCTGCTGCCCTGAGGCTGCTGGGCCAAAGAGGTCTTGGGCATCCAGCCCCTTGCTGGTCCCTTCCCGCTGACGAGGCCCTCTGAGCTCCAGCACCTTGCAGTGTGGAGACAGCCCCTGCCAGCAACCTCCTCTCCAATGAGGCCTCAACCGAGGCCTAGGCCCAGGGGAAAGGCACCAGCGGGGATGAGCCTGGGGAGGCGCCCGGGCATGTCTGGACCCAGTCCCCGCAGCCTGCCCCTTGGTGGGGCAGTACCCCCGGAGGCCAGGAAGGTCTGGGCAAGGCTGGCCAGGGGCAGGGGCCCTGCTGGGTCCTGCCCCTGGCCTGTGGGGCCTCTGAGCACAACCGGCCCTCTCCCACTGGAAGAACTCCCCGGCTGCCTCCAAAGGCCAGTTTGCCAACACTCCCGCCCGCTGTTCCCGCCAGGCACGCACAATGCTCCCAAGCCCGGGAGAAAAGCGCTTCGGGGTGGTTCTCTCCTCGGGCCCTTGCCCCTGAGCCTGGGGTCCAGGCAGTTGGTACACACTCCCAGACCAAGGCAGAACCACATGCACACGTCTGTTCCTGACCCCTGCACCGGCAGAGAGTTCGGGGGAGCCAGAGTCTGTCAGGCAGGTGCTGGGCTGGCCGCCTGTGTGGGAAGGGGCAGAGCCGACCTAGGGGCAAGTTGGGCCTCTTCCTCTCCCTGCTGCCCTGAGGCTGCTGGGCCAAAGAGGTCTTGGGCATCCAGCCCCTTGCTGGTCCCTTCCCTCTGACGAGGCCCTCTGAGCTCCAGCACCTTGCAGTGTGGAGACAGCACCTGCCAGCAACATCCTCTCCAAGGAGGCCTCAACCGAGGCCTAGGCCCAGGGGAAAGGCACCAGCGGGGATGAGCCTGGGGAGGCGCCCGGGCATGTCTGGACCCAGTCCCCGCAGCCTGCCCCTGGTGGGGCAGTACCCCCGGAGGCCAGGAAGATCTGGGCAAGGCTGGCCAGGGGCAGGGGCCCTGCTGGGTCCTCCCCATGGCCTGTGGGGCCTCTGAGCACAACCGGCCCTCTCCCACTGGAAGACCTCCCCGGCTGCCTCCAAAGGCCGGTTTGCAAGCACTCCCGCCCACTGTTCCCGCCAGGCGCGCACAATGCTCCCAAGCCCGGGAGAAAAGCGCTTCGGGGTGGTGCTCTCTCCGGGCCCTTACCCCTGAGCCTGTGGGCAAGGCAGGGGGATCACACTCCCAGACCAAGGCAGAAACACATGCACACGTCTGTTCCTGTCCCCTGCACCGGCAGAGAGCTCGGGGGAGCCAGAGTCTCTCAGGCAGGTGCTGGGCTGGCCGCCTGTGTGGGAAGGGGCAGAGCCGACCTAGGGGCAAGTTGGGCCTCTTGCTCTCCCTGCTGCCCTGAGGCTGCAGGGCCAAAGACGTCTTGGGCATCCAGCCCCTTACTGGTCCCTTCCCTCTGACGAGGCCCTCTGAGCTCCAGCACCTTGCAGTGTGGAGACAGCCCCTGCCAGCAATCTCCTCTCCAAGGAGGCCTCAACCGAGGCCTAGGCCCAGGGGAAAGGCACCAGCGGGGTTGAGCCAGGGGAGGCGCCCGGGCATGTCTGGACCCTGTCCCCGCAGCCTGCCCCTTGGTGGGGCAGTACCCCCGGAGGCCAGGAAGGTCTGGGCAAGGCTGGCCAGGGGCAGGGGCCCTGCTGGGTCCTGCCCCTGGCCTGTGGGGCCTCTGAGCACAACCGGCCCTCTCCCACTGGAAGACCTCCCCGGCTGCCTCCAAAGGCCGGTTTGCAAGCACTCCCGCCCACTGTTCCCGCCAGGCGCGCACAATGCTCCCAAGCCCGGGAGAAAAGCGCTTCGGGGTGGTGGTCTCTCCGGGCCCTTGCCCCTGAGCCTGGGGGCCAGGCAGGGGGTCCACAGTCCCAGGCCAAGGCACAACAACATGCACACGTCTGTTCCTGCCCCCTCCACCGGCAGAGAGCTGGGGGAGCCAGAGTCTGTCAGGCAGCTGCTGGGCTGGCCGCCTGTGTGGGAAGGGGCAGAGCCGACCTAGGGGCAAGTTGGGCCTCTTGCTCTCCCTGCTGCCCTGAGGCTGCTGTGCCAAAGAGGTCTTGGGCATCCAGCCCCTTGCTGGTCCCTTCCCTCTGACGAGGCCCTCTGAGCTCCAGCACCTTGCAGTGTGGAGACAGACCCTGCCAGCAACCTCCTCTCCAAGGAGGCCTCAACCGAGGCCTAGGCCCAGGGGAAAGGCACCAGCGGGGATGAGCCAGTGGAGGCGCATGGGCATATCAGGACCCAGTCCCCGCAGCCTGCCCCTTGGTGGGGCAGTACCCCCGGAGGCCAGGAAGGTCTGGGCAAGGCTGGCCAGGGGCAGGGTCCCTGCTGGGTCCTGCCCCTGGCCTGTGGGGCCTCTGAGCACAACCGGCCCTCTCCCACTGGAAGACCTCCCCGGCTGCCTTCAAAGGCGGGTTTGCCAACACTCCCGCCCGCTGTTCCCGCCAGGCACGCACAACGCTCCCAAGGCCAGGAGAAAAGCGCTTCGGGGTGTTGCTCTCTCCGGGCCCTTGCCCCTGAGCCTGGGGTCCAGGCAGTGGGTCCACACTCCCAGACCAAGGCAGAACCACATGCACACGTCTGTTCCTGACCCCTGAACCGGCAGAGAGCTCGGGGGAGCCAGAGTCTATCAGGCAGCTGCTGGGTTGGCTGCCTGTGTGGGAAGGGGCAGAGCCGACCTAGGGGCAAGTTGGGCCTCTTGCTCTCCCTGCTGCCCTGAGGCTGCTGGGCCAAAGAGGTCTTGGGCATCCAGCCCCTTGCTGGTCCCTTCCCTCTGACGAGGCCCTCTGAGCTCCAGCACCTTGCAGTGTGGAGACAGCCCCTGCCAGCAACCTCCTCTCCAAGGAGGCATCAACCGAGGCCTATGCCCAGGGGAAAGGCACCAGCGGGGATGAGCCTGGGGAGGCGCCCGGGCATGTCTGGACCCAGTCCCCGCAGCCTGCCCCTTGGTGGGGCAGTACCCCCGGAGGCCAGGAAGGTCTGGGCAAGGCTGGCCAGGGGCAGGGGACCTGCTGGGTCCTGCCCCTGGCCTGTGAGGCCTCTGAGCACAACCGGCCCTCTCCCACTGGAAGACCTCCACGGCTGCCTCCAAAGTCCTGTTTGCAAACACTCCCGCCCGCTGTTCACGCCAGGCTCGCACAATGCTCCCAAGCCCGGGAGAAAAGCGCTTCGGGGTGGTGCTCTCTCCGGGCCCTTGCCCCTAAGCCTGCGGGCCAGGCAGGGGGAACACACTCCCAGGCCAAGACAGAACGACATGAACACGTCTGTTCCTGCCCCCTACACCGGCAGAGAGCTCGGGGGAGCCAGAGTCTCTCAGGCAGGTGCTGGGCTGGCCGCCTGTGTGGGAAGGGGCAGAGCCGACCTAGGGGCAAGTTGGGCCTCTTGCTCTCCCTGTTGCCCTGAGGCTGCTGGGCCAAAGACGTCTTGGGCATCCAGCCCTTTGCTGGTCCCTTCCCTCTGACGAGGCCCTCTGAGCTCCAGCACCTTGCAGTGTGGAGACAGCACCTGCCAGCAATCTCCTCTCCAAGGAGGCCTCAACCGAGGCCTAGGCCCAGGGGAAAGGCACCAGCGGGGATGAGCCTGGGGAGGCGCCCGGGCATGTCTGGACCCAGTCCCCGCAGCCTGCCCCTTGGTGGGGCAGTACCCCTGGAGGCCAGGAAGGTCTGGGCAAGTCTGACCAGGGGCAGGGGACCTGCTGGGTCCTGCCCCTGGCCTGTGGGGCCTCTGAGCACAACCGGCCCTCTCCCACTGGAAGACCTCCCCGGCTGCCTCCAAAGGCCGTTTTGCACGCACTCCCGCCCACTGTTCCCACCAAGCGCGCACAATGCTCCCAAGCCCGGGAGAAAAGCGCTTCGGGGTGGTGCTCTCTCCGGGCCCTTGCCCCTGAGCCTGGGGGCCAGGCAGGGGGTCCACAGTCCCAGGCCAAGGCAGAACCACATGCACACGTCTGTTCCTGACCCCTGCACCGGCAGAGAGCTCGGGGGAGCCAGAGTCTGTCAGGCAGCTGCTGGGCTGGCCGCCTTTGTGGGAAGGGGCAGAGCCGACCTAGGGGCAAGTTGGGCCTCTTGCTCTCCCTGCTGCCCTGAGGCTGCTGGGCCAAAGAGGTCTTGGGCATCCAGCCCTTTGCTTGTCCCTTCACTCTGACGAGGCCCTCTGAGCTCCAGCACCTTGCAGTGTGGAGACAGCCCCTGCCAGCAACCTCCTCTCCAAGGAGGCCTCAACCGAGACCTAGGACCAGGGGAAAGGCACCAGCGGGGATGAGCCTGGGGAGGCGCCCGGGCATGTCTGGACCCAGTCCCCGCAGCCTGCCCCTTGGTGGGGCAGTACCCCCGGAGGCCAGGAAGGTCTGGGAAAGGCTGGCCAGGGGCAGGGGACCTGCTGGGTCCTGCCCCTGGCCTGTGGGGCCTCTGAGCACAACCGGCCCTCTCCCACTGGAAGACCTCCCCGGCTGCCTCCAAAGTCCTGTTTGCCAACACTCCCACCCGCTGTTCACGCCAGACTTGCACAATGCTCCCAAGCCCGGGAGAAAAGCGCTTCGGGGTGGTGCTCTCTCTGGGCCCTTGCCCCTGAGCCTGGGGGCAAGGCAGGGTGTCCACACTCCCAGGCCAAGGCAGAACCACATGCACACGTCTGATCTGCCCCCTGCACCAGCAGAGAGCTCGGGGGAGCCAGAGTCTGTCAGGCAGCTGCTGGGCTGGCCGCCTGTGTGGGAAGTGGCAGAGCCGACCTAGGGGCAAGTTGGGCCTCTTGCTCTCCCTGCTGCCCTGAGGCTGCTGGGCCATAGAGGTCTTGGGCTTCCAGCCCCTTGCTGGTCCCTTCCCTCTGACGAGGCCCTCTGAGCTCGAGCACCTTGCAGTGTGGAGACAGCCCCTCCAGCAACCTCCTCTCCAAGGAGGCCTCAACCGAGGCCTAGGCCCAGGGGAAAGGCACCAGCGGGGATGAGCCTGGGGAGGCGCCCGGGCATGTCTGGACCCAGTCCCCGCAGCCTGCCCCTTGGTGGGGCAGTACCCCCGGAGGCCAGGAAGGTCTGGGCAAGGCTGGCCAGGGGCAGGGGCCCTGCTGGGTCCTGCCCCTGGCCTGTGGGGCCTCTGAGCAAAACCGGCCCTCTCCCACTGGAAGACCTCCCCGGCTGCCTCCAAAGGCCGGTTTGCAAGCACTCCCGCCCACTGTTCCCGCCAGGCGCGCACAATGCTCCCAAGCCCGGGAGAAAAGCGCTTCGGGGTGGTGCTCTCTCCGGGCCCTTGCCCCTGAGCCTGTGGGCAAGGCAGGGGGAACACACTCCCAGACCAAGGCAGAAACACATGAACACGTCTGTTCCTGTCCCCTGCACCGGCAGAGAGCTCGGGGGAGCCAGAGTCTGCCAGGCAGCTGCTGGGCTGGCCGCCTGTGTGGGAAGGGGCAGAGCCGCCCTAGGGGCAAGTTGGGCCTCTTGCTCTCCCTGCTGCCCTGAGGCTGCTGTGCCAAAGAGGTCTTGGGCATCCAGCCCCTTGCTGGTCCCTTCCCTCTGACGAGGCCCTCTGAGCTCCAGCACCTTGCAGTGTGGAGACAGACCCTGCCAGCAACCTCCTCTCCAAGGAGGCCTCAACCGAAGCCTAGGCCCAGGGGAAAGGCACCAGCGGGGATGAGCCAGTGGAGGCGCACGGGCATATCAAGACCCAGTCCCCGCAGCCTGCCCCTTGGTGGGGCAGTACCCCCGGAGGCCAGGAAGGTCTGGGCAAGGCTGGCCAGGGGCAGGGTCCCTGCTGGGTCCTGCCCCTGGCCTGTCGGCCTCTGAGCACAACCGGCCCTCTCCCACTGGAAGACCTCCCCGGCTGCCTTCAAAGGCGGGTTTGCCAACACTCCCGCCCGCTGTTCCCGCCAGGCACGCACAACGCTCGCAAGGCCAGGAGAAAAGCGCTTCGGGGTGTTGCTCTCTCCGGGCCCTTGCCCCTGAGCCTGGGGTCCAGGCAGTGGGTCCACACTCCCAGACCAAGGCAGAACCACATGCACACGTGTGTTCCTGACACCTGAACCGGCAGAGAGCTCGGGGGAGCCAGAGTCTATCAGGCAGCTGCTGGGCTGGCTGCCTGTGTGGGAAGGGGCAGAGCCGACCTAGGGGCAAGTTGGGCCTCTTGCTCTCCCTGCTGCCCTGAGGCTGCTGGGCCAAAGAGGTCTTGGGCATCCAGCCCCTTGCTGGTCCCTTCCCGCTGACGAGGCCCTCTGAGCTCCAGCACCTTGCAGTGTGGAGACAGCCCCTGCCAGCAACCTCCTCTCCAAGGAGGCATCAACCGAGGCCTATGCCCAGGGGAAAGGCACCAGCGGGGATGAGCCTGGGGAGGCGCCCAGGCATGTCTGGACCCAGTCCCCGCAGCCTGCCCCTTGGTGGGGCAGTACCCCCGGAGGCCAGGAAGGTCTGGGCAAGGCTGGCCAGGGGCAGGGGACCTGCTGGGTCCTGCCCCTGGCCTGTGAGGCCTCTGAGCACAACCGGCCCTCTCCCACTGGAAGACCTCCACGGCTGCCTCCAAAGTCCTGTTTGCAAACACTCCCGCCCGCTGTTCACGCCAGGCTCGCACAATGCTCCCAAGCCCGGGAGAAAAGCGCTTCGGGGTGGTGCTCTCTCCGGGCCCTTGCCCCTGAGCCTGGGGGCAAGGCAGGGGGAACACACTCCCAGGCCAAGGCAGAACCACATGCCCACGTCTGTTCCTGTCCCCTGCACCGGCAGAGAGCTTGGGGGAGCCAGAGTCTGTCAGGCAGCTGCTGAGTTGGCCGCCTGTGTGGGAAGGGGCAGAGCCGCCCTAGGGGCAAGTTGGGCCTCTTTCTCTCCCTGCTGCCCTGAGGCTGCTGGGCCAAAGACGTCTTGGGCATCCAGCCCCTTACTGGTCCATTCCCTCTGACGAGGCCCTCTGAGCTCCAGCACCTTGCAGTGTGGAGACAGCCCCTGCCAGCAACCTCCTCTCCAAGGAGGCCTCAACCGAGGCCTACGCCCAGGGGAAAGGCACCAGCGGGGATGAGCCTGGGGAGGCGCCCGGGCATGTCTGGACACAGGCCCCGCAGCCTGCCCCTTGGTGGGGCAGTACCCCCGGAGGCCAGGAAGGTCTGGGCAAGGCTGGCCAGGGGCAGGGGCCCTGCTGCGTCCTGCCCCTGGCCTGTGGGGCCTCTGAGCACAACCGGCCCTCTCCCACTGGAAGACCTCCCCGGCTGCCTCCAAAGGCCGGTTTGCAAGCGCTCCCGCCCACTGTTCCCAGCAGGCGTGCACAATGCTCCCAAGCCCGGGAGAAAAGCGCTTCAGGGTGGTGCTCTCTCCGGGCCCTTGCCCCTGAGCCTGGGGCAAGGCAGGGTGTCCACACTCCCAGGACAAGGCAGAACCACGTGCACACGTCTGATCTGCCCCCTGCACCGGCAGAGAGCTCGGGATAGCCAGAGTCTGTCAGGCAGCTGCTGGGCTGGCCGCCTGTGTGGGAAGGGGCAGAGCCGACCTAGGGGCAAGTTGGGCCTCTTGCTCTCCCTGCTGCCCTGAGGCTGCTGTGCCAAAGAGGTCTTGGGCATCCAGCCCCTTGCTGGTCCCTTCCCTCTGACGAGGCCCTCTGAGCTCCAGCACCTTGCAGTGTGGAGACAGACCCTGCCAGCAACCTCCTCTCCAAGGAGGCCTCAACCGAGGCCTAGGCCCAGGGGAAAGGCACCAGCGGGGATGAGCCAGTGGAGGCGCATGGGCATATCAGGACCCAGTCCCCGCAGCCTGCCCCTTGGTGGGGCAGTACCCCCGGAGGCCAGGAAGGTCTGGGCAAGGCTGGCCAGGGGCAGGGTCCCTGCTGGGTCCTGCCCCTGGCCTGTGGGGCCTCTGAGCACAACCGGCCCTCTCCCACTGGAAGACCTCCCCGGCTGCCTTCAAAGGCGGGTTTGCCAACACTCCCGCCCGCTGTTCCCGCCAGGCACGCACAACGCACCCAAGGCCAGGAGAAAAGCGCTTCGGGGTGTTGCTCTCTCCGGGCCCTTGCCCCTGAGCCTGGGGTCCAGGCAGTGGGTCCACACTCCCAGACCAAGGCAGAACCACATGCACACGTCTGTTCCTGACCCCTGAACCGGCAGAGAGCTCGGGGGAGCCAGAGTCTATCAGGCAGCTGCTGGGTTGGCTGCCTGTGTGGGAAGGGGCAGAGCCGACCTAGGGGCAAGTTGGGCCTCTTGCTCTCCCTGCTGCCCTGAGGCTGCTGGGCCAAAGAGGTCTTGGGCATCCAGCCCCTTGCTGGTCCCTTCCCTCTGACGAGGCCCTCTGAGCTCCAGCACCTTGCAGTGTGGAGACAGCCCCTGCCAGCAACCTCCTCTCCAAGGAGGCATCAACCGAGGCCTATGCCCAGGGGAAAGGCACCAGCGGGGATGAGCCTGGGGAGGCGCCCGGGCATGTCTGGACCCAGTCCCCGCAGCCTGCCCCTTGGTGGGGCAGTACCCCCGGAGGCCAGGAAGGTCTGGGCAAGGCTGGCCAGGGGCAGGGGACCTGCTGGGTCCTGCCCCTGGCCTGTGAGGCCTCTGAGCACAACCGGCCCTCTCCCACTGGAAGACCTCCACGGCTGCCTCCAAAGTCCTGTTTGCAAACACTCCCGCCCGCTGTTCACGCCAGGCTCGCACAATCCTCCCAAGCCCGGGAGAAAAGCGCTTCGGGGTGGTGCTCTCTCCGGGCCCTTGCCCCTAAGCCTGCGGGCCAGGCAGGGGGAACACACTCCCAGGCCAAGACAGAACGACATGAACACGTCTGTTCCTGCCCCCTACACCGGCAGAGAGCTCGGGGGAGCCAGAGTCTCTCAGGCAGGTGCTGGGCTGGCCGCCTGTGTGGGAAGGGGCAGAGCCGACCTAGGGGCAAGTTGGGCCTCTTGCTCTCCCTGTTGCCCTGAGGCTGCTGGGCCAAAGACGTCTTGGGCATCCAGCCCTTTGCTGGTCCCTTCCCTCTGACGAGGCCCTCTGAGCTCCAGCACCTTGCAGTGTGGAGACAGCACCTGCCAGCAATCTCCTCTCCAAGGAGGCCTCAACCGAGGCCTAGGCCCAGGGGAAAGGCACCAGCGGGGATGAGCCTGGGGAGGCGCCCGGGCATGTCTGGACCCAGTCCCCGCAGCCTGCCCCTTGGTGGGGCAGTACCCCTGGAGGCCAGGAAGGTCTGGGCAAGTCTGACCAGGGGCAGGGGACCTGCTGGGTCCTGCCCCTGGCCTGTGGGGCCTCTGAGCACAACCGGCCCTCTCCCACTGGAAGACCTCCCCGGCTGCCTCCAAAGGCCGTTTTGCACGCACTCCCGCCCACTGTTCCCACCAAGCGCGCACAATGCTCCCAAGCCCGGGAGAAAAGCGCTTCGGGGTGGTGCTCTCTCCGGGCCCTTGCCCCTGAGCCTGGGGGCCAAGCAGGGGGTCCACAGTCCCAGGCCAAGGCAGAACCACATGCACACGTCTGTTCCTGACCCCTGCACCGGCAGAGAGCTCGGGGGAGCCAGAGTCTGTCAGGCAGCTGCTGGGCTGGCCGCCTTTGTGGGAAGGGGCAGAGCCGACCTAGGGGCAAGTTGGGCCTCTTGCTCTCCCTGCTGCCCTGAGGCTGCTGGGCCAAAGAGGTCTTGGGCATCCAGCCCTTTGCTTGTCCCTTCACTCTGACGAGGCCCTCTGAGCTCCAGCACCTTGCAGTGTGGAGACAGCCCCTGCCAGCAACCTCCTCTCCAAGGAGGCCTCAACCGAGACCTAGGACCAGGGGAAAGGCACCAGCGGGGATGAGCCTGGGGAGGCGCCCGGGCATGTCTGGACCCAGTCCCCGCAGCCTGCCCCTTGGTGGGGCAGTACCCCCGGAGGCCAGGAAGGTCTGGGAAAGGCTGGCCAGGGGCAGGGGACCTGCTGGGTCCTGCCCCTGGCCTGTGGGGCCTCTGAGCACAACCGGCCCTCTCCCACTGGAAGACCTCCCCGGCTGCCTCCAAAGTCCTGTTTGCCAACACTCCCACCCGCTGTTCACGCCAGACTTGCACAATGCTCCCAAGCCCGGGAGAAAAGCGCTTCGGGGTGGTGCTCTCTCTGGGCCCTTGCCCCTGAGCCTGGGGGCAAGGCAGGGTGTCCACACTCCCAGGCCAAGGCAGAACCACATGCACACGTCTGATCTGCCCCCTGCACCAGCAGAGAGCTCGGGGGAGCCAGAGTCTGTCAGGCAGCTGCTGGGCTGGCCGCCTGTGTGGGAAGTGGCAGAGCCGACCTAGGGGCAAGTTGGGCCTCTTGCTCTCCCTGCTGCCCTGAGGCTGCTGGGCCATAGAGCTCTTGGGCTTCCAGCCCCTTGCTGGTCCCTTCCCTCTGACGAGGCCCTCTGAGCTCCAGCACCTTGCAGTGTGGAGACAGCCCCTGCCAGCAACCTCCTCTCCAAGGAGGCCTCAACCGAGGCCTAGGCCCAGGAGAAAGGCACCAGCGGGGATGAGCCTGGGGAGGCGCCCGGGCATGTCTGGACCCAGTCCCCGCAGCCTGCCCCTTGGTGGGGCAGTACCCCCGGAGGCCAGGAAGGTCTGGGCAAGGCTGGCCAGGGGCAGGGGCCCTGCTGGGTCCTGCCCCTGGCCTGTGGGGCCTCTGAGCAAAACCGGCCCTCTCCCACTGGAAGACCTCCCCGGCTGCCTCCAAAGGCCGGTTTGCAAGCACTCCCGCCCACTGTTCCCGCCAGGCGCGCACAATGCTCCCAAGCCCGGGAGAAAAGCGCTTCGGGGTGGTGCTCTCTCCGGGCCCTTGCCCCTGAGCCTGTGGGCAAGGCAGGGGGAACACACTCCCAGACCAAGGCAGAAACACATGCACACGTCTGTTCCTGTCCCCTGCACCGGCAGAGAGCTCGGGGGAGCCAGAGTCTGTCAGGCAGCTGCTGGGCTGGCCGCCTGTGTGGGAAGGGGCAGAGCCGACCTAGGGGCAAGTTGGGCCTCTTGCTCTCCCTGCTGCCCTGAGGCTGCAGGGCCAAAGACGTCTTGGGCATCCAGCCCCTTACTGGTCCCTTCCCTCTGACGAGGCCCTCTGAGCTCCAGCACCTTGCAGTGTGGAGACAGCCCCTGCCAGCAATCTCCTCTCTAAGGAGGCCTCAACCGAGGCCTAGGCCCAGGGGAAAGGCACCAGCGGGGTTGAGCCAGGGGAGGCGCCCGGGCATGTCTGGACCCTGTCCCCGCAGCCTGCCCCTTGGTGGGGCAGTACCCCCGGAGGCCAGGAAGGTCTGGGCAAGGCTGGCCAGGGGCAGGGGCCCTGCTGGGTCCTGCCCCTGGCCTGTGGGGCCTCTGAGCACAACCGGCCCTCTCCCACTGGAAGACCTCCCCGGCTGCCTCCAAAGGCCGGTTTGCAAGCACTCCCGCCCACTGTTCCCGCCAGGCGCGCACAATGCTCCCAAGCCCGGGAGAAAAGCGCTTCGGTGTGGTGGTCTATCCGGGCCCTTGCCCCTGAGCCTGAGGGCCAGGCAGGGGATCCACAGTCCCAGGCCAAGGCACAACAACATGCACACGTCTGTTCCTGCCCCCTCCACCGGCAGAGAGCTGGGGGGAGCCAGAGTCTGTCAGGCAGCTGCTGGGCTGGCCGCCTGTGTGGGAAGGGGCAGAGCCGCCCTAGGGGCAAGTTGGGCCTCTTGCTCTCCCTGCTGCCCTGAGGCTGCTGTGCCAAAGAGGTCTTGGGCATCCAGCCCCTTGCTGGTCCCTTCCCTCTGACGAGGCCCTCTGAGCTCCAGCACCTTGCAGTGTGGAGACAGACCCTGCCAGCAACCTCCTCTCCAAGGAGGCCTCAACCGAAGCCTAGGCCCAGGGGAAAGGCACCAGCGGGGATGAGCCAGTGGAGGCGCACGGGCATATCAAGACCCAGTCCCCGCAGCCTGCCCCTTGGTGGGGCAGTACCCCCGGAGGCCAGGAAGGTCTGGGCAAGGCTGGCCAGGGGCAGGGTCCCTGCTGGGTCCTGCCCCTGGCCTGTGGGGCCTCTGAGCACAACCGGCCCCCTCCCACTGGAAGACCTCCCCGGCTGCCTTCAAAGGCGGGTTTGCCAACACTCCCGCCCGCTGTTCCCGCCAGGCACGCACAACGCTCGCAAGGCCAGGAGAAAAGCGCTTCGGGGTGTTGCTCTCTCCGGGCCCTTGCCCCTGAGCCTGGGGTCCAGGCAGTGGGTCCACACTCCCAGACCAAGGCAGAACCACATGCACACGTGTGTTCCTGACACCTGAACCGGCAGAGAGCTCGGGGGAGCCAGAGTCTATCAGGCAGCTGCTGGGCTGGCTGCCTGTGTGGGAAGGGGCAGAGCCGACCTAGGGGTAAGTTGGGCCTCTTGCTCTCCCTGCTGCCCTGAGGCTGCTGGGCCAAAGAGGTCTTGGGCATCCAGCCCCTTGCTGGTCCCTTCCCGCTGACGAGGCCCTCTGAGCTCCAGCACCTTGCAGTGTGGAGACAGCCCCTGCCAGCAACCTCCTCTCCAAGGAGGCATCAACCGAGGCCTATGCCCAGGGGAAAGGCACCAGCGGGGATGAGCCTGGGGAGGCGCCCAGGCATGTCTGGACCCAGTCCCCGCAGCCTGCCCCTTGGTGGGGCAGTACCCCCGGAGGCCAGGAAGGTCTGGGCAAGGCTGGCCAGGGGCAGGGGACCTGCTGGGTCCTGCCCCTGGCCTGTGAGGCCTCTGAGCACAACCGGCCCTCTCCCACTGGAAGACCTCCACGGCTGCCTCCAAAGTCCTGTTTGCAAACACTCCCGCCCGCTGTTCACGCCAGGCTCGCACAATGCTCCCAAGCCCGGGAGAAAAGCGCTTCGGGGTGGTGCTCTCTCCGGGCCCTTGCCCCTGAGCCTGGGGGCAAGGCAGGGGGTACACACTCCCAGGCCAAGGCAGAACCACATGCCCACGTCTGTTCCTGTCCCCTGCACCGGCAGAGAGCTTGGGGGAGCCAGAGTCTGTCAGGCAGCTGCTGAGTTGGCCGCCTGTGTGGGAAGGGGCAGAGCCGCCCTAGGGGCAAGTTGGGCCTCTTGCTCTCCCTGCTGCCCTGAGGCTGCTGGGCCAAAGACGTCTTGGGCATCCAGCCCCTTACTGGTCCCTTCCCTCTGACGAGGCCCTCTGAGCTCCAGCACCTTGCAGTGTGGAGACAGCCCCTGCCAGCAACCTCCTCTCCAAGGAGGCCTCAACCGAGGCCTAGGCCCAGGGGAAAGGCACCAGCGGGGATGAGCCTGGGGAGGCGCCCGGGCATGTCTGGACACAGGCCCCGCAGCCTGCCCCTTGGTGGGGCAGTACCCCCGGAGGCCAGGAAGGTCTGGGCAAGGCTGGCCAGGGGCAGGGGCCCTGCTGCGTCCTGGCCCTGGCCTGTGGGGCCTCTGAGCACAACCGGCCCTCTCCCACTGGAAGACCTCCCCGGCTGCCTCCAAAGGCCGGTTTGCAAGCGCTCCCGCCCACTGTTCCCAGCAGGCGTGCACAATGCTCCCAAGCCCGGGAGAAAAGCGCTTCAGGGTGGTGCTCTCTCCGGGCCCTTGCCCCTGAGCCTGGGGCAAGGCAGGGTGTCCACACTCCCAGGACAAGGCAGAACCACGTGCACACGTCTGATCTGCCCCCTGCACCGGCAGAGAGCTCGGGATAGCCAGAGTCTGTCAGGCAGCTGCTGGGCTGGCCGCCTGTGTGGGAAGGGGCAGAGCCGACCTAGGGGCAAGTTGGGCCTCTTGCTCTCCCTGCTGCACTGAGGCTGCTGGGCCAAAGAGGTCTTGGGCATCCAGCCCCTTGCTGGTCCCTTCCCTCTGACGAGGCCCTCTGAGCTCCAGCACCTTGCAGTGTGGAGACAGCCCCTGCCAGCAACCTCCTCTCCAAGGAGGCCTCAACTGAGGCCTAGGCCCAGGGGAAATGCACCAGCGGGGATGAGCCTGGGGAGGTGCCCGGCCATGTCTGGACCCAGTCCCCGCAGCCTGCCCCTTGGTGGGGCAGTACCCCCGGAGGCCAGGAGGGTCTGGGCAAGGCTGCCAGGGGCAGGGACACTGCTGGGTCCTGCCCCTGGCCTGTGGGGCGTCTGAGCACAACCGGCACTCTCCCGCTGGAAGACCTCCCCGGCTGCCTCCAAAGGCCGGTTTGCAAGCACTCCCGCCCGCTGTTCCCGCCAGGCACGCACAATGCTCCCAAGCCCGGGAGAAAAGCGCTTCGGGGTGGTGCTCTCTCCGGGCCCTTGCCCCTGAGCCTGGGGGACAGGCAGGGGGAACACACTCCCAGGCCAAGGCAGAACGACATGCACACGTCTGTTCCTGCCCCCTACACCGGCAGAGAGTTCGGGGGAGCCAGAGACTGCCAGGCTGCTGCTGGGCTGGCTGCCTGTGTGGGACGGGGTAGAGCCGACCTAGGGGCAAGTTGGGCCTCTTGCTCTCCCTGCTGCCCTGAGGCTGCTGGGTCAAAGAGGTCTTGGGCATCCAGCCCTTTGCTGGTCCTTTCCCTCTGACGAGGCCCTCTGAGCTCCAGCACCTTGCAGTGTGCAGACAGCCCCTGCCGGCAACCTCCTCTCCAAGGAGGCCTCAACCGAGGCCTAGGCCCAGGGGAAAGGCACCAGCGGGGATGAGCCTGGGGAGGCGCCCGGGCATGTCTGGACCCAGGCCCCGCAGCCTGCCCCTTGGTGGGGTAGTACCCCCGGAGGCCAGGAAGGTCTGGGCAAGGCTGCCAGAGGCAGGGACACTGCTGGGTCCTGCCCCTGGCCTGTGGGGCCTCTGAGAACAACTGGCACTCTCCCGCTGGAAGACCTCCCCGGCTGCCTCCAAAGGCTGGTTTGCAAGCACTCAATCCCGCTGTTCACGCCAGCTGCGCACAATGCTCCCAAGCCCGGGAGAAAAGCATTTTGGGGTGGTGCTCACTCCGGGCTTTGGAAGACCTCCCCGGCTGCCTCCAAGGCCGGTTTGCAAGCACTTCTGCCTGCTGTTCCCGCCACCCGCGCACAATGCTCCCAAGCCCTGGAGAAAAGCGTTTCGGGGTGGTGTTCTCTCTGGACCCAAGAAAGACCTCCCGGGCTGCCCCCAAATGCCGGTTTGCAAGCACTCCCACTCACTGTTCCCGCCATCCGTGCAAATGCTCCAAGCCCAGGAGAAAAGCCCTTCAGGGTGGTGCTCTCTCCCGGCCCTTGGAAGACCTCCCCGGCTGCCTCCAAAGGCTGGATTTCAAGTACTCCCTCCCGCTGTCCCGCCAGCCGCACACAATGCTCCCAATCACGGGAGAAAAGCGCTTCGGGGTGGTGCTCTCTACGGGCCCTTGGAAGACCTCCCCGTTTGTCTCCAAAGGACGGTTTGCAAGCACTCATGCCCGCTGTTCCCGCCAGCCGCGCACAATGCTCCCAAGCCTAGGAGAAAAGCGCTTCGGGGTGGTGCTCTCTCCCGGCCCTTGGAAGACCTCCCCGGCTGCCTCCAAAGGCCGGTTTGCAAGCACTCAATCCCGCTGTTCCCGCCAGCCGCGCACAATGCTCCCAAGCCCGGGAGAAAAGCGCTTCGGGGTGGTGCTCTCTCCCGGCCCTTGGAAGACCTCCCCGGCTGCCTCCAAAGGCTGGTTTTCAAGAACTCCCTCCCGCTGACCCGCCAGCCGCACACAATGCTCCCAAGCCCGGGAGAAAAGCATTTTGAGGTGGTCTCTCTCCGGGCCCTTGGAAGACTCCCCGGCTGCCTCTAAAGGCCGGTTTGCAAGCACTCATGTCCTCTGTTCCCGACAGCTGCGAACAATGCTCCCAATTCCGTGAGAAAAGTGCTTCGGGATGGTGCTCTCTCCGGGCCCTTGGAAGACCTCCCAAGCTGCCTCCAAAGGCCGGTTTGCAAGCACTCCCGCCCGCTGTTCCCACCAGCCTCGCACAATGCTCCCAAGCCCGGGAGAAAAGCGCTTCGGGGTGGTGTTCTCTCCGTGCCAATGGAGGACCTCCCTGGCTGCCCCCAAAGGCCGGTTTGCAAGCACTCCCACTCGCTGTTCCCGCCAGCCACGCACAATCCTCCAAAACCCCGGAGAAAAGCGCTTCGGGGTGGTGTTCTCTCCGTGCCCATGGAAGACCTCCCGGGGTGCCCCCAAAGGCCGGTTTGGAAGCACTCCGACTCGCTGTTCCCGCCATCCGCGCACAATGCTCCCAAGCCCGGGAGAAAAGCATTTTGGGGTGGTGCTCACACCGGGCCCTGGAAGACCTCCCCGGCTGCCTCCAAAGGACGGTTTTCAAGCACTCCTGCCTGCTGTTCCCGCCACCCGCGCACAATGCTCCCAAGCCCGGGAGAAAAGCGCTTCGGGGTGGTGCTCTCTACAGGCCCTTGGAAGACCTCCCCGGCTGCCTCCAAAGGCCGGTTTGCAAGGACTCCTTCCTGCTGTTCCCGCCTTCCGCGCACAATGCTCCCAAGCCCGGGAGAAAAGCATTTTGGGGTGGTGCTCACACCGGGCCCTGGAAGACCTCCCCGGCTGCCTCCAATGGCCAGTTTGCAAGCACTCATGTCCGCTGTTCCCACCAGCCGCGCACAATGCTCCCAAGCCCGGGAGAAAAGCTTTTTGGGGTGGTGCTCACACCGGGCCCTGGAAGACCTCCCCAGCTGCCTGCAAAGGCCGGTTTTCAAGCACTACTGCCTGCTGTTCCCGCCAGCCGCGCACAATGCTCCCAAGCCCGGGAGAAAAGCTTTTTGGGGTGGTGCTCACACCGGGCCCTGGAAGACCTCCCCGGCTGCCTCCAAAGGACGGTTTTCAAGCACTCCTGCCTGCTGTTCCCGCCACCTGCGCACAATGCTCCCAAGCCCGGGAGAAAAGCGCTTCGGGGTGGTGCTCTCTACAGGCCCTTGGAAGACCTCCCCGGCTGCCTCCAAAGGCCGGTTTGCAAGGACTCCTTCCTGCTGTTCCCGCCAGCCACGCACAATGCTCCCAAGCCCGGGAGAGAAGCATTTTGGGGTGGTGCTCTCTACAGGCCCTTGGAAGACCTCCCCGGCTGCCTCCAGTGGCCAGTTTGCAAGCACTCATGCCCGCTGTTCCCACCAGCCGCGCACAATGCTCCCAAGCCCGGGAGAAAAGCTTTTTGGGGTGGTGCTCACACCGGGCCCTGGAAGACCTCCCCGGCTGCCTGCAAAGGCCGGTTTTCAAGCACTCCTGCCTGCTGTTCCTGCCACCCGCGCACAATACTCCCAAGCCCGGGAGAAAAGCGCTTCGGGGTGGTGCTCTCTACAGGCCCTTGGAAGACCTCCCCCGCTGCCTCCAAAGGCCGGTTTGCAAGGACTCCTTCCTGCTGTTCCCGCCAGCCACGCACAATGCTCCCAAGCCCGGGAGAAAAGTGCTTCGGGGTGGTGATCTCTCCGGGCCCTTGGAAGTCGTCCCCGGCTGCCTCCAAAGGCCGGTTTGCAAGCACTCATGCCCGTTGTTCCCACCAGCCGCGCACAATGCTCCCAAGCCCGGGAGAAAAGCATTTTGGGGTGGTGCTCTCTCCGGGCCCTTGGAAGACGTCCCCGGCTGCCTCCAAAGGCCGGTTTGCAAGCACTCATGCCCGTTGTTCCCACCAGCCGCGCACAATGCTCCCAAGCCCGGGAGAAAAGCGCTTTGGGGTGGTGCTCACTCCGGGCCCTTGGAAGACGTCCCCGGCTGCCTCCAAAGGCCGGTTTGCAAGCACTCATGCCCGTTGTTCCCACCAGCCGCGCACAATGCTCCCAAGCCCGGGAGAAAAGCATTTTGGGGTGGTGCTCACTCCGGGCCCTTGGAAGACCTCCCCGGCTGCCTCCAAAGGCCAGTTTGCAAGCAGTCCTGCCTGCTGTTCCCGCCAGCCACGCACAATGTTCCCAAGCCCGGGAGAAAAGCGCTTCGGGGTGGTGCTCTCTCCGGGCACTTTCAAGACCTCCCCGGCTGCCTCCAAAGGCCGGTTTGTAAGTACTCATTCCCGCTGCTTCCGCCAGCCACGCACAATGCTCCCAAGCCCGGGAGAAAAGCATTTTGGGGTGGTGCTCTCTCCGGGCCCTTGGAAGACCTCCCGGGCTGCCTCCAAAGGCCAGTTTGCAAGCATTCATGTCCGTTGTTCCCGACAGCCGCGCACAATGCTCCCAAGCCCGAGAGAAAAGCATTTTGGGGTGGTGATCAGTCCGGCCCTTGGAAGACCTCCCCGGCTGCCTCCAAAGGACAGTTTGCAAGCACTCATGCCCGCTGTTCCCGCCAGCCGCGCACAATGCTCCCAAGACCGTGAGAAAAGCGCTTCGGGGTGGTGTTCTCTCAGGGACCATGGAGGACCTCCCCGGCTGCCCCCAAAGGCCGGTTTGCAAGCATTCCCACTCGCTGTTCCCGCCAGGCACACACAATGTTCCAAAACCCCGGAGAAAAGCGCTTCGGGGTGGTGGTCTCTCCGGGCCCCTGCCCCTGAGCCTGGGGGCCAGGCAGGGGATCCACAGTCCCAGGCCAAGGTAGAACCACATGCACACGTCTGTTCCTGCCCCCTCCACCGGCAGAGAGCTGGGGGGAGCCAGAGTCTGTCAGGCAGCTGCTGGGCTGGCCGCCTGTGTGGGAAGGGGCAGAGCCGACCTAGGGGCAAGTTGGGCCTCTTGCTCTCCCTGCTGCCCTGAGGCTGCTGGGCCAAAGAGGTCTTGGGCATCCAGCCCCTTGCTGGTCCCTTCCCGCTGACGAGGCCCTCTGAGCTCCAGCACCTTGCAGTGTGGAGACAGCCCCTGCCAGCAACCTCCTCTCCAAGGAGGCCTCAACCGAGACCTAGGCCCAGGGGAAAGGCACCAGCGGAGATGAGCCAGTGGAGGTGCACGGGCATGTCTGGACCCAGTCCCCGCAGCCTGCCCCTTGGTGGGGCAGTACCCCCGGAGGCCAGGAAGGTCTGGGCAAGGCTGCGAGGGGCAGGGGCCCTGCTGGGTCGTGCCCCTGGCCTGTGGGGCGTCTGAGCACAACCGGCACTCTCCCGCTGGAAGACCTCCCCGTCTGCCTCCAAAAGCCGGTTTGCAAGCACTCCCGCCCGCTGTTCCCGCCAGGCACGCACAATGCTCCCAAGCCCGGGAGAAAAGCGCTTCGGGGTGGTGCTCTCTCCGGGCCCTTGCCCCTGAGCCTGGGGGCCAGGCAGTTGGAACACACTCCCAGGCCAATGCAGAACGACATGCACACGTCTGTTCCTGCCCCCTACACCGGCAGAGAGCTCGGGGGAGCCAGAGACTGCCAGGCTGCTGCTGGGCTGGCTGCCTGTGTGGGACGGGGCAGAGCCGCCCTAGGGGCAAGTTGGGCCTCTTGCTCTCCCTGCTGCCCTGAGGCTGCTGGGTCAAAGAGGTCTTGGGCATCCAGCCCTTTGCTGGTCCCTTCCCTCTGACGAGGCCCTCTGAGCTCCAGCACCTTGCAGTGTGGAGACAGCCCCTGCCAGCAACCTCCTCTCCAAAGAGGCCTCAACCGAGGCCTACGCCCAGGGGAAAAGCACCAGCGGGGATAATCCTGGGGAGGCGCACGGACATGTCTGGACCCAGTCCCCGCAGCCTGCCCCTTGGTGGGGCAGTGCCCCCGGAGGCCAGGAAGGTCTGGGCAAGGCTGGCCAGGGGCAGGGGCCCTGCTGGGTCCTGCCCCTGGCCTGTGAGGCCTCTGAGCACAACCGGCCCTCTCCCACTGGAAGACCTCCCCAGCTGCCTCCAAAGTCCTGTTTGCAAACACTCCCGCCCGCTGTTCACGCCAGGCTCGCACAATGCTCCCAAGCCCGGGAGAAAAGCGCTTCGGGGTGGTGCTCTCTCCGGGCCCTTGCCCCTGAGCCTGGGGGCCAGGCAGTGGGTCCACACTCCCAGACCAAGGCAGAACCACATGCACACGTCTGTTCCTGACCCCTGCACCGGCAGAGAGCTCTGGGGAGCCAGAGTCTGTCAGGCAGGTGCTGGGCTGGCCGCCTGTGTGGGAAGGGGCAGAGCCGACCTAGGGGCAAGTTGGGCCTCTTCCTCTCCCTGCTGCCATGAGGCTGCTGGGCCAAAGAGGTCTTGGGCATCCAGCCCCTTGCTGGTCCCTTCCCTCTGACGAGGCCCTCTGAGCTCCAGCACCTTGCAGTGTGGAGACAGCCCCTGCCAGCAACCTCCTCTCCAATGAGGCCTCAACCGAGGCCTAGGCCTAGGGGAAAGACACCAGCGGGGATGAGCCTGGGGAGGCGCCCGGGCATGTCTGGACCCAGTCCCCGCAGCCTGCCCCTTGGTGGGGCAGTACCCCCGGAGGCCAGGAAGGTCTGTGCAAGGCTGCCAGGGGCAGGGACAGTGCTGGGTCCTGCCCCTGGCCTGTTGGACGTCTGAGCACAACCGGCACTCTCGCGCTGGAAGACCTCCCCGTCTGCCTCCAAAGGCCGGTTTGCAAGCACTCCCGCCCGCTGTTCCCGCCAGGCACGCACAATGCTCCCAAGCCCGGGAGAAAAGCGCTTCGGGGTGGTGCTCTCTCCGGGCCCTTGCCCCTAAGCCTGCGGGCCAGGCAGGGGGAACACACTCCCAGGCCAAGACAGAACGACATGAACACGTCTGTTCCTGCCCCCTACACCGGCAGAGAGCTCGGGGGAGCCAGAGTCTCTCAGGCAGGTGCTGGGCTGGCCGCCTGTGTGGGAAGGGGCAGAGCCGACCTAGGGGCAAGTTGGGCCTCTTGCTCTCCCTGCTGCCCTGAGGCTGCTGGGCCAAAGACGTCTTGGGCATTCCAGCCCTTTGCTGGTCCCTTCCCTCTGACGAGGCCCTCTGAGCTCCAGCACCTTGCAGTGTGGAGACAGCACCTGCCAGCAATCTCCTCTCCAAGGAGGCCTCAACCGAGGCCTAGGCCCAGGGGAAAAGCACCAGCGGGGTTGAGCCTGGGGAGGCGCCCGGGCATGTCTGGACCCAGTCCCCGCAGCCTGCCCCTTGGTGGGGCAGTACCCCCGGAGGCCAGGAAGGTCTGGGAAAGGCTGGCCAGGGGCAGGGGCCCTGCTGGGTCCTGCCCCTGGCCTGTGGGGCCTCTGAGCACAACCGGCCCTCTCCCACTGGAAGACCTCCCCGGCTGCCTCCAAAGGCCGGTTTGCAAGCGCTCCCGGCCACTGTTACCAGCAGGCGGGCACAATGCGCCTAAGCCCGGAAGAAAAGCGGTTCAGGGTGGTGCTCTCTCTGGGCCCTTGCCCCTGAGCCTGGGGGAAAGGCAGGGTGTCCACACTAACAGGCCAAGGCAGAACCACATGCACACGTCTGACCTGCCCCCTGCACCGGCAGAGAGCTCGGGGGAGCCAGAGTCTGTCAGGCAGCTGCTGGGCTGGCCGCCTGTGTGGGAAGTGGCAGAGCCGACCTAGGGGCAAGTTGGGCCTCTTGCTCTCCCTGCTGCCCTGAGGCTGCTGGGCCATAGAGGTCTTGGGCATCCAGCCCTTTGCTGGTCCCTTCCCTCTGACGAGGCCCTCTGAGCTCCAGCACCTTGCAGTGTGGAGACAGCCCCTGCCAGCAACCTCCTCTCCAAGGAGGCCTCAACCGAGGCCTAGGCCCAGGGGAAAGGCACCAGCGGGGATGAGCCTGGGGAGGCGCCCGGGCATGTCTGGACCCAGTCCCCGCAGCCTGCCCCTTGGTGGGGCAGTACCCCCGGAGGCCAGGAAGGTCTGGGCAAGGCTGTCCAGGGGCAGGGGCCCTGCTGGGTCCTGCCCCTGGCCTGTGGGGCCTCTGAGCACAGCCGGCCCTCTCCCACTGGAAGAACTCCCCGGCTCCCTCCAAAGGCCAGTTTGCCAACACTCCCGCCCGCTGTTCCCGCCAGGCACGCACAATGCTCCCAAGCCCGGGAGAAAAGCGCTTCGGGGTGGTGCTCTCCTCGGGCCCTTGCCCCTGAGCCTGGGGGCCAGGCAGTTGGTCCACACTCCCAGACCAAGGCAGAACCACATGCACACGTCTGTTCCTGACCCCTGCACCGGCAGAGAGTTTGGGGGAGCCAGAGTCTGTCAGGTAGCTGCTGGGCTGGCCGCCTGTGTGGGAAGGGGCAGAGCCGACCTAGGGGCAAGTTGGGCCTCTTGCTCTCCCTGCTGCCCTGAGGCTGCTGGGCCAAAGAGGTCTTGGGCATCCAGCCCCTTGCTGGTCCCTTCCCTCTGACGAGGCCCTCTGAGCTCCAGCACCTTGCAGTGTGGAGACAGCCCCTGCCAGCAACATCCTCTCCAAGGAGGCCTCAACCGAGGCCTAGGCCCAGGGGAAAGGCACCAGCGGGGATGAGCCTGGGGAGGCGCCCGGGCATGTCTGGACCCAGTCCCCGCAGACTGCCCCTTGGTGGGGCAGTACCCCCGGAGGCCAGGAAGATCTGGGCAAGGCTGGCCAGGGGCAGGGGCCCTGCTGGGTCCTCCCCATGGCCTGTGGGGCCTCTGAGCACAACCGGCCCTCTCCCACTGGAAGACCTCCCCGGCTGACTCCAAAGGCCGGTTTGCAAGCACTCCCGCCCACTGTTCCCGCCAGGCGCGCACAATGCTCCCAAGCCCAGGAGAAAAGCGCTTCGGGGTGGTGCTCTCTCCGGGCCCTTGCCCCTGAGCCTGTGGGCAAGGCAGGGGGAACACACTCCCAGACCAAGGCAGAAACACATGCACACGTCTGTTCCTGTCCCCTGCACCGGCAGAGAGCTCGGGGGAGCCAGAGTCTCTCAGGCAGGTGCTGGGCTGGCCGCCTGTGTGGGAAGGGGCAGAGCCGACCTAGGGGCAAGTTGGGCCTCTTGCTCTCCCTGCTGCCCTGAGGCTGCTGGGCCAAAGAGGTCTTGAGCATCCAGCCCCTTGCTGGTCCCTTCCCTCTGACGAGGCCCTCTGAGCTCCAGCACCTTGCAGTGTGGAGACAGCCCCTGCCAGCAACCTCCTCTCCAAGGAGGCCTAAACCGAGGCCTAGGCCCAGGGGAAAGGCACCAGCGGGGATGAGCCAGTGGAGGGGCCCGGGCATGTCTGGACCCAGTCCCCGCAGCCTGACCCTTGGTGGGGCAGTACCCCCGGAGGCGAGGAAGGTCTGGGAAAGGCTGGCCAGGGGCAGGGGACCTGCTGGGTCCTGCCCCTGGCATGTGGGGCCTCTGAGCACAACCGGCCCTCTCCCACTGGAAGACGTCCCCGGCTGCCTCCAAAGGCCGGTTTGCAAGCACTCCCGCCCACTGTTCCAACCAAGGGCGCACAACGCTCCCAAGCCCGGGAGAAAATCGCCTTGGGGTGGTGCTCTCTCCGGGCCCTTTCCCCTGAGCCTGGGGGCCAGGCAGGGTGTCCACACTCCCAGGCCAAGGCAGAACGACATGCACACGTCTGTTCCTGCCCCATGCACCGGCAGAGAGCTCGGGGGAGCCAAAGTCTGTCAGGCAGCTGCTGGGCTGGCCGCCTGTGTGGGAAGGGGCAGAGCCGACCTAGGGGCAAGTTGGGCCTCTTGCTCTCCCTGCTGCCCTGAGGCTGCTGGGTCAAAGAGGTCTTGGGCATCCAGCCCTTTGCTGGTCCCTTCCCTCTGACGAGGCCCTCTGAGCTCCAGCACCTTGCAGTGTGGAGACAGCCCCTGCCAGCAACCTCCTCTCCAAAGAGGCCTCAACCGAGGCCTACGCCCAGGGGAAAAGCACCAGCGGGGATGATCCTGGGGAGGCGCACGGACATGTCTGGACCCAGTCCCCGCAGCCTGCCCCTTGGTGGGGCAGTACCCCCGGAGGCCAGGAAGGTCTGGGCAAGGCTGGCCAGGGGCAGGGGCCCTGCTGGGTCCTGCCCCTGGCCTGTGAGGCCTCTGAGCACAACCGGCCCTCTCCCACTGGAAGACCTCCCCAGCTGCCTCCAAAGTCCTGTTTGCAAACACTCCCGCCCGCTGTTCACGCCAGGCTCGCACAATGCTCCCAAGCCCGGGAGAAAAGCGCTTCGGGGTGGTGCTCTCTCCGGGCCCTTGCCCCTGAGCCTGGGGGCCAGGCAGTGGGTCCACACTCCCAGACCAAGGCAGAACCACATGCACACGTCTGTTCCTGACCCCTGCACCGGCAGAGAGCTCTGGGGAGCCAGAGTCTGTCAGGCAGGTGCTGGGCTGGCCGCCTGTGTGGGAAGGGTTAGAGCCGACCTAGGGGCAAGTTGGGCCTCTTGCTCTCCCTGCTGCCCTGAGGCTGCTGGGCCAAAGAGGTCTTGGGCATCCAGCCCCTTGCTGGTCCCTTCCCTCTGACGAGGCCCTCTGAGCTCCAGCACCTTGCAGTGTGGAGACAGCCCCTGCCAGCAACCTCCTCTCCAATGAGGCCTCAACCGAGGCCTAGGCCTAGGGGAAAGACACCAGCGGGGATGAGCCTGGGGAGGCGCCCGGGCATGTCTGGACCCAGTCCCCGCAGCCTGCCCCTTGGTGGGGCAGTACCCCCGGAGGCCATGAAGGTCTGTGCAAGGCTGCCAGGGGCAGGGACAGTGCTGGGTCCTGCCCCTGGCCTGTTGGACGTCTGAGCACAACCGGCACTCTCGCGCTGGAAGACCTCCCCGTCTGCCTCCAAAGGCCGGTTTGCAAGCACTCCCGCCCGCTGTTCCCGCCAGGCACGCACAATGCTCCCAAGCCCGGGAGAAAAGCGCTTCGGGGTGGTGCTCTCTCCGGGCCCTTGCCCCTAAGCCTGCGGGCCAGGCAGGGGGAACACACTCCCAGGCCAAGACAGAACGACATGAACACGTCTGTTCCTGCCCCCTACACCGGCAGAGAGCTCGGGGGAGCCAGAGTCTGTCAGGCAGCTGCTGGGCTGGCCGCCTTTGTGGGAAGGGGCAGAGCCGACCTAGGGGCAAGTTGGGCCTCTTGCTCTCCCTGCTGCCCTGAGGCTGCTGGGCCAAAGAGGTCTTGGGCATCCAGCCCTTTGCTTGTCCCTTCACTCTGACGAGGCCCTCTGAGCTCCAGCACCTTGCAGTGTGGAGACAGCCCCTGCCAGCAACCTCCTCTCCAAGGAGGCCTCAACCGAGACCTAGGACCAGGGGAAAGGCACCAGCGGGGATGAGCCTGGGGAGGCGCCCGGGCATGTCTGGACCCAGTCCCCGCAGCCTGCCCCTTGGTGGGGCAGTACCCCCGGAGGCCAGGAAGGTCTGGGAAAGGCTGGCCAGGGGCAGGGGACCTACTGGGTCCTGCCCCTGGCCTGTGGGTCCTCTGAGCACAACCGGCCCTCTCCCACTGGAAGACGTCCCCGGCTGCCTCCAAAGGCCTGTTTGCAAGCACTCCCACCCGCTGTTCCCGCCAGGCACGCACAATGATCCCAAGCCCGGGAGAAAAGCGCTTCAGGGTGGTGCTCTCCTCGGGCCCTTGCCCCTGAGCCTGGGGGCCAGGCAGGTGGAACACACTCCCAGGCCAAGGGAGAACGACATGCCCACGTCTGTTACTGTCCCCGCACCGGCAGAGAGCTTGGGGAAGCCAGAGTCTGTCAGGCAGCTGCTGGGTTGGCCGCATGTGTGGGAAGGGGCAGAGCCGACCTAGGGGCAAGTTGGGCCTCTTGCTCTCCCTGCTGCCCTGAGGCTGCTGGGCCAAAGATGTCTTGGGCATCCAGCCCTTTACTGGTCCTTTCTCTCTGACGAGGCTCTCTGAGCTGCAGCACCTTGCAGTGTGGAGACAGCCCCTGCCAGCAACCTCCTCTCCAAGGAGGCCTCAACCGAGGCCTAGGCCCAGGGGAAAGGCACCAGCGGGGATGAGCCAGGGGAGGCGCCCGAGCATGTCTGGACCCAGTCCCCGCAGCCTGCCCCTTGGTGGGGCAGTACCCCCGGAGGCCAGGAAGGTCTGGGCAAGGCTGGCCAGGGGCAGGGGCCCTGCTGGGTCCTGCCCCTGGCCTGTGGGGCCTCTGAGCACAACCGGCCCTCTCCCACTGGAAGACCTCCCCGGCTGCCTCCAAAGGCCGGTTTGCAAGCGCTCCCGCCCACTGTTCCCAGCAGGCGTGCACAATGCTCCTAAGCCCGGGAGAAAAGCGCTTCGGGGTGGTGCTCTCTCCGGGCCCTTGCCCCTGAGCCTGGGGGACAGGCAGGGGGAACACACTCCCAGGCCAAGGCAGAACCACATGCACACGTCTGTTCCTGCCCCCTACACCGGCAGAGAGATCGGGGGAGCCAGAGACTGCCAGGCTGCTGCTGGGCTGGCTGCCTGTCTGGGACGGGGCAGAGCCGACCTAGGGGCAAGTTGGGCCTCTTGCTCTCCCTGCTGCCCTGAGGCTGCTGGGTCAAAGAGGTCTTGGGCATCCAGCCCTTTGCTGGTCCCTTCCCTCTGACGAGGCCCTCTGAGCTCCAGCACCTTGCAGTGTGGAGACAGCCCCTGCCAGCAACCTCCTCTCCAAAGAGGCCTCAACCGAGGCCTATGCCCAGGGGAAAGGCACCAGCGGGGATGATCCTGGGGAGGCGCACGGACATGTCTGGACCCAGTCACCGCAGCCTGCCCCTTGGTGGGGCAGTACCCCCGGAGGCCAGGAAGGTCTGGGCAAGGCTGGCCAGGGGCAGGGGCCCTGCTGGGTCCTGCCCCTGGCCTGTGGGGCCTCTGAGCCCAACCGGCCCTCTCCCACTGGAAGACCGCCCCGGCTGCCTCCAAAGGCCGGTTTGCAAGCGCTCCCGCCCACTGTTCCCAGCAGGCGTGGACAATGCTCCCAAGCCCGGGAGAAAAGCGCTTCAGGGTGGTGCTCTCTCTGGGCCATTGTCCCTGAGCCTGGGGGCAAGGAAGGGTGTCAACACTCCCAGGCCAAGGCAGAACCACATGCACACGTCTGATCTGCGCCCTGCACCGGCAGAGAGCTCGGGGGAGCCAGAGTCTGTCAGGCAGCTGCTGGGCTGGCCGCCTGTGTGGGAAGGGGCAGAGCCGACCTAGGGGCAAGTTGGGCCTCTTGCTCTCCCTGCTGCCCTGAGGCTGCTGGGCCAAAGAGGTCTTGGCCATCCAGCCCCTTGCTGGTCCCTTCCGTCTGACGAGGCCCTCTGAGCTCCAGCACCTTGCAGTGTGGAGACAGCCCCTGCCAGCAACCTCCTCTCCAAGGAGGCCTCAACCGAGGCCTAGGCCCAGGGGAAAGGCACCAGCGGGGATGAGCCTGGGGAGGCGCCCGGGCATGACTGGACCCAGGCCCGCAGCCTGCCCCTTGGTGGGGCAGTACCCCCGGAGGCCAGGAAGGTCTGGGCAAGGCTGGCCAGGGGCAGGGGCCCTGCTGGGTCCTGCCCCTGGCCTGTGGGGCCTCTGAGCACAACCGGCCCTCTCCCACTGGAAGACCTCCCCGGCTGCCTCCAAAGGCCGGTTTGCCAACACTCCCGCCCGCTGTTCTCGCCAGGCACGCACAATTCTCCCAAGCCCGGGAGAAAAGCGCTTCGGTGTGTTGCTCTCTCCGGGCCCTTGCCCCTGAGTGTGGGGGCCAGGCAGTGGTTCCACACTCCCAGACCAAGGCAGAACCACATGCACACGTCTGTTCCTGACCCCTGCACCGGCAGAGAGCTCGGGGGAGCCAGAGTCTGTCAGGCAGCTGCTGGGCTGGCCGCCTGTGTGGGAAGGGGCAGAGCCGACCTAGGGGCAAGTTGGGCCTCTTCCTCTCCCTGCTGCCCTGAGGCTGCTGGGCCAAAGAGGTCTTGGGCATCCAGCCCCTTGCTGGTCCCTTCCCTCTGACGAGGCCCTCTGAGCTCCAGCACCTTGCAGTGTGGAGACAGCCCCTGCCAGCAACCTCCTCTCCAAGGAGGCCTCAACCGAGGCCTAGGCCCAGGGGAAAGGCACCAGCGGGGATGAGCCTGGGGAGGCGCAAGGGCATGTCTGGACCCAGTCCCCGCAGCCTGCCCCTTGGTGGGGCAGTACCCCCGGAGGCCAGGAAGGTCTGGGCAAGGCTGCCAGGGGCAGGGACACTGCTGGGTCCTGCCCCTGGCCTGTGGGGCGTCTGAGCACAACCGGCACTCTCCCGCTGGAAGACCTGCCCGGCTGCCTCCAAAGGCCGGTTAACAAGCGCTCCCGCCCACTGTTCCCAGCAGGCGTGCACAATGCTCCCAAGCCCGGGAGAAAAGCGCTTCGGGGTGGTGCTCTCTCCGGGCCCTTGCCCCTGAGCCTGGGGGCAAGGCAGGGTGTCCACACTCCCAGGCCAAGGCAGAACCACATGCACACGTCTGATCTGCCCCCTGCACCGGCAGAGAGCTCGGGGGAGCCAGAGTCTGTCAGGCAGCTGCTGGGCTGGCCGCCTGTGTGGGAAGGGGCAGAGCCGACCTAGGGGCAAGTTGGGCCTCTTGCTCTCCCTGCTGCCCTGAGGCTGCTTGGCCAAAGAGGTCTTGGGCATCCAGCCCCTTGCTTGTCCCTTCCCTCTGACGAGGCCCTCTGAGCTCCAGCACCTTGCAGTGTGGAGACAGCACCTGCCAGCAATCTCCTCTCCAAGGAGGCCTCAACCGAGGCCTAGCCCCAATGAAAAGGCACCAGTGGGGTTGAGCCAGGGGAGGCGCCCGGGCATGTCTGGACCCTGTCCCCGCCGCCTGCCCCTTGGTGGGGCAGTACCCCCGGAGGCCAGGAAGGTCTGGGCAAGGCTGGCCAGGGGCAGGGGCCCTGCTGGGTCCTGCCCCTGGCCTGTGGGGCCTCTGAGCACAACCGGCCCTTGCCCACTGGAAGACCTCCCCGGCTGCCTCCAAAGGCCGGTTTGCAAGCCCTCCCGCCCACTGTTCCCGCCAGGCGCGCACAATGCTCCCAAGCCCGGGAGAAAAGCGCTTCGGGGTGGTGGTCTCTCCGGGCCCCTGCCCCTGAGCCTGGGGGCCAGGCAGGGGATCCACAGTCCCAGGCCAAGGCAGAACCACATGCACACGTCTGTTCCTGCCCCCTCCACCGGCAGAGAGCTGGGGGGAGCCAGAGTCTGTCAGGCAGCTGCTGGGCTGGCCGCCTGTGTGGGAAGGGGCAGAGCCGACCTAGGGGCAAGTTGGGCCTCTTGCTCTCCCTGCTGCCCTGAGGCTGCTGGGCCAAAGAGGTCTTGGGCATCCAGCCCCTTGCTGGTCCCTTCCCTCTGACGAGGCCCTCTGAGCTCCAGCACCTTGCAGTGTGGAGACAGCCCCTGCCAGCAACCTCCTCTCCAAGGAGGCCTCAACCGAGGCCTAGGCCCAGGGGAAAGGCACCAGCGGGGATGAGCCAGTGGAGGCGCACGGGCATGTCTGGACCCAGTCCCCGCAGCCTGCCCCTTGGTGGGGCAGTACCCCCGGAGGCCAGGAAGGTCTGGGCAAGGCTGGCCAGGGGCAGGGGCCCTGCTGGGTCCTGCCCCTGGGCTGTGGGGCCTCTGAGCACAACCGGCCCTCTCCCACTGGAAGACCTCCCCGGCTGCCTCCAAAGGCCGGTTTGCCAACACTCCCGCCCGCTGTTCCCGCCAGGCACGCACAATGCTCCCAAGCCCGGGAGAAAAGCGCTTCGGGGTGTTGCCCTCTCCGGACCCTTGCCCCTGAGCCTGGGGTCCAGGCAGTGGGTCCACACTCCCAGACCAAGGCAGAACCACATGCACTCGTCTGTTCCTGACCCCTGCACCGACAGAGAGCTCGGGGGAGCCAGAGTCTGTCAGGCAGCTGCTGGGTTGGCTGCCTGTGTGGGAAGGGGCAGAGCCGACCTAGGGGCAAGTTGGGCCTCTTCCTCTCCCTGCTGCCCTGAGGCTGCTGGGCCAAAGACGTCTTGGGCATCCAGCCCCTTACTGGTCCCTTCCCTCTGACGAGGCCCTCTGAGCTCCAGCACCTTGCAGTGTGGAGACAGCCCCTGCCAGCAACCTCCTCTCCAAGGAGGCCTCAACCGAGGCCTAGGCCCAGGGGAAAGGCACCAGCGGGGATGAGCCAGTGGAGGCGCAAGGGCATGTCTGGACCCAGTCCCCGCAGCCTGCCCCTTGGTGGGGCAGTACCCCCGGAGGCCAGGAAGGTCTGGGCAAGGCTGCGAGGGGCAGGGGCCCTGCTGGGTCGTGCCACTGGCCTGTGGGGCGTCTGAGCACAACCGGCACTCTCCCGCTGGAAGACCTCCCCGTCTGCCTCCAAAGGCCGGTTTGCAAGCACTCCCGCCCGCTGTTCCCGCCAGGCAGGCACAATGCTCCCAAGCCCGGGAGAAAAGCGCTTCGGGGTGGTGCTCTCCTCGGGCCCTTGCCCCTGAGCCTGGGGGCCAGGCAGTTGGAACACACTCCCAGGCCAAGGCAGAACGACATGCACACGTCTGTTCCTGCCCCCTAAACCGGCAGAGAGCTCGGGGGAGCCAGAGACTGCCAGGCTGCTGCTGGGCTGGCTGCCTGTGTGGGACGGGGCAGAGCCAACCTAGGGGCAAGTTGGGCCTCTTGCTCTCCCTGCTGCCCTGAGGCTGCTGGGTCAAAGAGGTCTTGGGCATCCAGCCCTTTGCTGGTCCCTTCCCTCTGACGAGGCCCTCTGAGCTCCAGCACCTTGCAGTGTGGAGACAGCCCCTGCCAGCAACCTCCTCTCCAAAGAGGCCTCAACCGAGGCCTACGCCCAGGGGAAAAGCACCAGCGGGGATGATCCTGGGGAGGCGCACGGACATGTCTGGACCCAGTCCCCGCAGCCTGCCCCTTGGTGGGGCAGTACCCCCGGAGGCCAGGAAGGTCTGGGCAAGGCTGGCCAGGGGCAGGGGCCCTGCTGTGTCCTGCCCCTGGCCTGTGAGGCCTCTGAGCACAACCGGCCCTCTCCCACTGGAAGACCTCCCCGGCTGCCTCCAAAGTCCTCTTTGCAAACACTCCCGCCCGCTGTTCACGCCAGGCTCGCACAATGCTCCCAAGCCCGGGAGAAAAGCGCTTCGGGGTGGTTCTCTCTCCGGGCCCTTGCCCCTGAGCCTGGGGGCCAGGCAGTGGGTCCACACTCCCAAATCAAGGCAGAACCACATGCACACGTCTGTTCCTGACCCCTGCACCGGCAGAGAGCTCGGGGGAGCCAGAGTCTGTCAGGCAGGTGCTGGGCTGGCCGCCTGTGTGGGAAGGGGCAGAGCCGATCTAGGGGCAAGTTGGGCCTCTTCCTCTCCCTGCTGCCCTGAGGCTGCTGGGCCAAAGAGGTCTTGGGCATCCAGCCCCTTGCTGGTCCCTTCCCTCTGACGAGGCCCTCTGAGCTCCAGCACCTTGCAGTGTGGAGACAGCCCCTGCCAGCAACCTCCTCTCCAATGAGGCCTCAACCGAGGCCTAGGCCCAGGGGAAAGGCACCAGCGGGGATGAGCCAGTGGAGGCGCCCGGGCATGTCTGGACCCAGGCCCCGCAGCCTGCCCCTTGGTGGGGCAGTACCCCCGGAGGCCAGGAAGGTCTGGGCAAGGCTGCCAGGGGCAGGGACAGCGCTGGGTCCTGCCCCTGGCCTGTGGGACGTCTGAGCACAACCGGCACTCTCCCGCTGGAAGACCTCCCCGTCTGCCTCGAAAGGCCGGTTTGCAAGCACTCCCGCCCGCTGTTCCCGCCAGGCACGCACAATGCTCCCAAGCCCGGTAGAAAAGCGCTTCGGGGTGGTGCTCTCTCCGGGCCCTTGCCCCTAAGCCTGCGGGCCAGGCAGGGGGAACACACTCCCAGGCCAAGACAGAACGACATGAACACGTCTGTTCCTGCCCCCTACACCGGCAGAGAGCTCGGGGGAGCCAGAGTCTCTCAGGCAGGTGCTGGGCTGGCCGCCTGTGTGGGAAGGGGCAGAGCCGACCTAGGGGCAAGTTGGGCCTCTTGCTCTCCCTGCTGCCCTGAGGTTGCTGGGCCAAAGACGTCTTGGGCATCCAGCCCTTTGCTGGTCCCTTCCCTCTGACGAGGCCCTCTGAGCTCCAGCACCTTGCAGTGTGGAGACAGCACCTGCCAGCAATCTCCTCTCCAAGGAGGCCTCAACCGAGGCCTAGGCCCAGGGGAAAGGCACCAGCGGGGATGAGCCTGGGGAGGCGCCCGGGCATGTCTGGACCCAGTCCCCGCAGCCTGCCCCTTGGTGGGGCAGTACCCCCGGAGGCCAGGAAGGTCTGGGCAAGGCTGACCAGGGGCAGGGGACCTGCTGGGTCCTGCCCCTGGCCTGTGGGGCCTCTGAGCACAACCGGCCCTCTCCCACTGGAAGACCTCCCCGGCTGCCTCCAAAGGCCGTTTTGCACGCACTCTCGCCCACTGTTCCCACCAAGCGCGCACAATGCTCCCATCCCGGGAGAAAAGCGCTTCGGGGTGGTGCTCTCTCCGGGCCCTTGCCCCTGAGACTGGGGCCAGGCAGGGGGTCCACACTCCCAGGCCAAGTCAGAACCACATGCACACGTCTGTTCCTGTCCCCTGCGCCGGCAGAGAGCTCGGGGGAGCCAGAGTCTGTCAGGCAGCTGCTGGGCTGGCCGCCTTTGTGGGAAGGGGCAGAGCCGACCTAGGGGCAAGTTGGGCCTCTTGCTCTCCCTGCTGCCCTGAGGCTGCTGGGCCAAAGAGGTCATGGGCATCCAGCCCTTTGCTTGTCCCTTCCCTCTGACGAGGCCCTCTGAGCTCCAACACCTTGCAGTGTGGAGACAGCCCCTGCCAGCAACCTCCTCTCCAAGGAGGCCTCAACCGAGACCTGGGACCAGGGGAAAGGCACCAGCGGGGATGAGCCTGGGGAGGCGACCAGGCATGTCTGGACCCAGTCCCCGCAGCCTGCCCCTTGGTGGGGCAGTACCCCCGGAGGCCAGGAAGGTCTGGGAAAGGCTGGCCAGGGGCAGGGGACCTGCTGGTTCCTGCCCCTGGCCTGTGGGGCCTCTGAGCACAGCCGGCCCTCTCCCATTGGAAGACCTCCCCGGCTGCCTCCAAAGGCCGGTTTGCAAGCGCTCCCGGCCACTGTTACCAGCAGGCGGGCACAATGCTCCTAAGCCCGGAAGAAAAGCGCTTCAGGGTGGTGCTCTCTCTGGGCCCTTGCCCCTGAGCCTGGGGGCAAGGCAGGGTGTCCACACTCCCAGGCCAAGGCAGAACCACATGCACACGTCTGACCTGCCCCCTGCACCGGCAGAGAGCTCGGGGGAGCCAGAGTCTGTCAGGCAGCTGCTGGGCTGGCCGCCTGTGTGGGAAGTGGCAGAGCCGACCTAGGGGCAAGTTGGGCCTCTTGCTCTCCCTGCTGCCCTGAGGCTGCTGGGCCAAAGAGGTCTTGGGCATCCAGCCCCTTGCTGGTCCCTTCCCTCTGACGAGGCCCTCTGAGCTCCAGCACCTTGCAGTGTGGAGACAGCCCCTGCCAGCAACCTCCTCTCCAAGGAGGCCTCAACCGAGGCCTAGGCCCAGGGGAAAGGCACCAGCGGGGATGAGCCTGGGGAGGCGCCCGGGCATGTCTGGACCCAGTCCCCGCAGCCTGCCCCTTGGTGGGGCAGTACCCCCGGAGGCCAGGAAGGTCTGGGCAAGGCTGGCCAGGGGCAGGGGCCCTGCTGGGTCCTGCCCCTGGCCTGTGGGGCCTCTGAGCACAACCGGCCCTCTCCCACTGGAAGAACTCCCCGGCTGCCTCCAAAGGCCAGTTTGCCAACACTCCCGCCCGCTGTTCCCGCCAGGCACGCACAATGCTCCCAAGCCCGTGAGAAAAGCACTTCGGGGTGGTGCTCTCCTCGGGCCCTTGCCCCTGAGCCTGGGGGCCAGGCAGTTGGTCCACACTCCCAGACCAAGACAGAACCACATGCACACGTCTGTTCCTGACCCCTGCACCGGCAGAGAGCTCGGGGGAGCCAGAGTCTGTCAGGCAGCTGCTGGGCTGGCCACCTTTGTGGGAAGGGGCAGAGCCGACCTAGGGGCAAGTTGGGCCTCTTGCTCTCCCTGCTGCCCTGAGGCTGCTGGGCCAAAGAGGTCTTGGGCATCCAGCCCTTTGCTTGTCCCTTCCCTCTGACGAGGCCCTCTGAGCTCCAGCACCTTGCAGTGTGGAGACAGCCCCTGCCAGCAACCTCCTCTCCAAGGAGGCCTCAACCGAGACCTAGGACCAGGGGAAAGGCACCAGCGGGGATGAGCCTGGGGAGGCGCCCAGGCATGTCTGGACCCAGTCCCCGCAGCCTGCCCCTTGGTGGGGCAGTACCCCCGGAGGCCAGGAAGGTCTGGGAAAGGCTGGCCAGGGGCAGGGGACCTGCTGGGTCCTGCCCCTGGCCTGTGGGGCCTCTGAGCACAACCGGCCCTCTCCCACTGGAAGACCTCCCCGGCTGCCTCCAAAGTCCTGTTTGCCAACACTCCCACCCGCTGTTCACGCCAGACTTGCACAATGCTCCCAAGCCCGGGAGAAAAGCGCTTCGGGGTGGTGCTCTCTCCGGGCCCTTGCCCCTGAGCCTGGGGGCAAGGCATGGGGAACACACTCCCAGGCCAAGGCAGAACCACATGCCCACGTCTGTTCCTGTCTCCTGCACCGGCAGAGAGCTTGGGGGAGCCAGAGTCTGTCAGGCAGCTGCTGGGTTGGCCGCCTGTGTGGGAAGGGGCAGAGCCGCCCTAGGGGCAAGTTGGGCCTCTTGCTCTCCCTGCTGCTCTGAGGCTGCTGGGCCAAAGACGTCTTGGGCATCCAGCCCCTTACTGGTCCCTTCCCTCTGACGAGGCCCTCTGAGCTCCAGCACCTTGCAGTGTGGAGACAGCCCCTGCCAGCAACCTCCTCTCCAAGGAGGCCTCAACCGAGGCCTAGGCCCAGGGGAAAGGCACCAGCGGGGATGAGCCTGGGGAGGCGCCCGGCCATGTCTGGACCCAGTCCCCGCAGCCTGCCCCTTGGTGGGGCAGTACCCCCGGAGGCCAGGAGGGTCTGGGCAAGGCTGCCAGGGGCAGGGACACTGCTGGGTCCTGCCCCTGGCCTGTGGGGCGTCTGAGCACAACCGGCACTCTCCCGCTGGAAGACCTCCCCGGCTGCCTCCAAAGGCCGGTTTGCAAGCACTCCCGCCCGCTGTTCCCGCCAGGCACGCACAATGCTCCCAAGCCCGGGAGAAAAGCGCTTCGGGGTGGTGCTCTCTCCGGGCCCTTGCCCCTGAGCCTGGGGGACAGGCAGGGGGAACACACTCCCAGGCCAAGGCAGAACGACATGCACACGTCTGTTCCTGCCCCCTACACCGGCAGAGAGTTCGGGGGAGCCAGAGACTGCCAGGCTGCTGCTGGGCTGGCTGCCTGTGTGGGACGGGGTAGAGCCGACCTAGGGGCAAGTTGGGCCTCTTGCTCTCCCTGCTGCCCTGAGGCTGCTGGGTCAAAGAGGTCTTGGGCATCCAGCCCTTTGCTGGTCCTTTCCCTCTGACGAGGCCCTCTGAGCTCCAGCACCTTGCAGTGTGCAGACAGCCCCTGCCGGCAACCTCCTCTCCAAGGAGGCCTCAACCGAGGCCTAGGCCCAGGGGAAAGGCACCAGCGGGGATGAGCCTGGGGAGGCGCCCGGGCATGTCTGGACCCAGGCCCCGCAGCCTGCCCCTTGGTGGGGTAGTACCCCCGGAGGCCAGGAAGGTCTGGGCAAGGCTGCCAGAGGCAGGGACACTGCTGGGTCCTGCCCCTGGCCTGTGGGGCCTCTGAGAACAACTGGCACTCTCCCGCTGGAAGACCTCCCCGGCTGCCTCCAAAGGCTGGTTTGCAAGCACTCAATCCCGCTGTTCACGCCAGCTGCGCACAATGCTCCCAAGCCCGGGAGAAAAGCATTTTCGGGTGGTGCTCACTCCGGGCTTTGGAAGACCTCCCCGGCTGCCTCCAAGGCCGGTTTGCAAGCACTTCTGCCTGCTGTTCCCGCCACCCGCGCAAAATGCTCCCAAGCCTGGGAGAAAAGCGTTTCGGGGTGGTGTTATCTCTGGGCCCAAGAAAGACCTCCCGGGCTGCCCCCAAATGCCGGTTTGCAAGCACTCCCACTCGCTGTTCCCGCCATCCGTGCAAATGCTCCAAGCCCAGGAGAAAAGCCCTTCAGGGTGGTGCTCTCTCCCGGCCCTTGGAAGACTTCCCCGGCTGCCTCCAAAGGCTGGATTTCAAGTACTCCCTCCCGCTGTCCCTCCAGCTGCACACAATGCTCCCAATCACGGGAGAAAAGCGCTTCGGGGTGGTGCTCTCTACAGGCCCTTGGAAGACCTCCCCGTTTGTCTCCAAAGGCCGGTTTCCAAGCACTCAATCCCGCTGTTCCCGCCAGCCGCGCACAATGGTCCCAAGCCCGGGAGAAAAGCGCTTCGGGGTGGTGCTCTCTCCTGGCCCTTGGAAGACCTCCCCGGTTGCCTCCAAAGGCTGGTTTTCGAGAACTCCCTCCCGCTGACCCGCCAGCCGCACACAATGCTCCCAAGCCCGGGAGAAAAGCATTTTGGGGTGGTCTCTCTCCGGGCCCTTGGACGACTCCCCGGCTGCCTCTAAAGGCCGGTTTGCAAGCACTCATGTCCTCTGTTCCCGACAGCCGCGAACAATGCTCCCAATTCCGTGAGAAAAGTGCTTCGGGATGGTGCTCTCTCCGGGCCCTTGGAAGACCTCCCAAGCTGCCTCCAAAGGCCGGTTTGCAAGCACTCCCGCCCGCTGTTCCCGCCAGCCTCGCACAATGCTCCCAAGACCGGGAGAAAAGCGCTTCGGGGTGGTGTTCTCTCCGTGCCAATGGAGGACCTCCCTGGCTGCCCCCAAAGGCCGGTTTGCAAGCACTCCCACTCGCTGTTCCCGCCAGCCACGCACAATCCTCCAAAACCCCGGAGAAAAGCGCTTCGGGGTGGTGTTCTCTCCGTGCCCATGGAAGACCTCCCGGGGTGCCCCCAAAGGCCGGTTTGCAAGCACTCCCACTCGCTGTTCCCGCCATCCGCGCACAATGCTCCCAAGCCCGGGAGAAAAGCATTTTGGGGTGGTGCTCACACCGGGCCCTGGAAGACCTCCCCGGCTGCCTCCAAAGGACGGTTTTCAAGCACTCCTGCCTGCTGTTCCCGCCACCCGCGCGCAATGCTCCCAAGCCCGGGAGAAAAGCGCTTCGGGGTGGTGCTCTCTACAGGCCCTTGGAAGACCTCCCCGGCTGCCTCCAAAGGCCGGTTTGCAAGGACTCCTTCCTGCTGTTCCCGCCATCCGCGCACAATGCTCCCAAGCCCGGGAGAAAAGCATTTTGGGGTGGTGCTCACACCGGGCCCTGGAAGACCTCCCCGGCTGCCTCCAAAGGACGGTTTTCAAGCACTCCTGCCTGCTGTTCCCGCCACCCGCGCAGAATGCTCCCAAGCGCGGGAGAAAAGCGCTTCGGGGTGGTGCTCTCTACAGGCCCTTGGAAGACCTCCCCGGCTGCCTCCAAAGGCCGGTTTGCAAGGACTCCTTCCTGCTGTTCCCGCCAGCCACGCACAATGCTCCCAAGCCCGGGAGAAAAGCATTTTGGGGTGGTGCTCACTCCGGGCCCTTGGAAGACCTCCCCGGCTGCCTCCAATGGCCGGTTTGCAAGCACTCATGTCCGCTGTTCCCACCAGCCGCGCACAATGCTCCCAAGCCCGGGAGAAAAGCTTTTTGGGGTGGTGCTCACACCGGGCCCTGGAAGACCTCCCCGGCTGCCTCCAAAGGCCAGTTTTCAAGCACTCCTGCCTGCTGTTCCCGCCACCTGCGCACAATGCTCCTAAGCCCGGGAGAAAAGCGCTTCGGGGTGGTGCTCTCTACAGGCCCTTGGAAGACCTCCCCGGCTGCCTCCAAAGGCCGGTTTGCAAGGACTCCTTCCTGCTGTTCCCGCCAGCCACGCACAAAGCTCCCAAGCCCGGGAGAGAAGCATTTTGGGGTGGTGCTCTCTACAGGCCCTTGGAAGACCTCCCCGGCTGCCTCCAGTGGCCAGTTTGCAAGCACTCATGCCCGCTGTTCCCACCAGCCGCGCACAATGCTCCCAAGCCCGGGAGAAAAGCTTTTTGGGGTGGTGCTCACACCGGGCCCTGGAAGACCTCCCCGGCTGCCTGCAAAGGCCGGTTTTCAAGCACTCATGCCTGCTGTTCCCGCCACCCGCGCACAATACTCCCAAGCCCGGGAGAAAAGCGCTTCGGGGTGGTGCTCTCTACAGGCCCTTGGAAGACCTCCCCCGCTGCCTCCAAAGGCCGGTTTGCAAGGACTCCTTCCTGCTGTTCCCGCCAGCCACGCACAATGCTCCCAAGCCCGGGAGAAAAGTGCTTCAGGGTGGTGATCTCTCCGGGCCCTTGGAAGTCGTCCCCGGCTGCCTCCAAAGGCCGGTTTGCAAGCACTCATGCCCGTTGTTCCCACCAGCCGCGCACAATGCTCCCAAGCCCGGGAGAAAAGCATTTTGGGGTGGTGCTCACTCCGGGCCCTTGGAAGACCTCCCCGGCTGCCTCCAAAGGCCAGTTTGCAAGCAGTCCTGCCTGCTGTTCCCGCCAGCCGCGCACAATGCTCCCAAGCCCGGGAGAAAAGCGCTTCGGGGTGGTGCTCTCTCCGGGCCCTTGGAAGACGTCCCCGGCTGCCTCCAAAGGCCGCTTTGCAAGCACTCAATCCCGTTGTTCCCACCAGCCGCGCACAATGCTCCCAAGCCCGGGAGAAAAGCATTTTGGGGTGGTGCTCACTCCGGGCCCTTGGAAGACCTCCCCGGCTGCCTCCAAAGGCCAGTTTGCAAGCAGTCCTGCCTGCTGTTCCCGCCAGCCGCGCACAATGTTCCCAAGCCCGGGAGAAAAGCGCTTCGGGGTGGTGCTCTCTCCGGGCACTTTCAAGACCTCCCCGGCTGCCCCCAAAGGCCGGTTTGTAAGTACTCATTCCCGCTGCTTCCGCCAGCCACGCACAATGCTCCCAAGCCCGGGAGAAAAGCATTTTGGGGTGGTGCTCTCTCCGGGCCCTTGGAAGACCTCCCGGGCTGCCTCCAAAGGCCGGTTTGCAAGCATTCATGTCCGTTGTTCCCGACAGCCGCGCACAATGCTCCCAAGCCCGAGAGAAAAGCATTTTGGGGTGGTGATCAGTCCGGCCCTTGGAAGACCTCCCCGGCTGCCTCCAAAGGACAGTTTGCAAGCACTCATGCCCGCTGTTCCCGCCAGCCACGCACAATGCTCCCAAGACCGTGAGAAAAGCGCTTCGGGGTGGTGTTCTCTCAGGGACCATGGAGGACCTCACCGGCTGCCCCCAAAGGCCGGTTTGCAAGCATTCCCACTCGCTGTTCCCGCCAGGCACACACAATGTTCCAAAACCCCGGAGAAAAGCGCTTCGGGGTGGTGCTCTCTCCGCGCCCTTGGAAGACTTCTCTGGCTGCCGCCAAATGCCGGTTTGCAAGAATTCCCTCCCGCTGTCCCACCAGCCGCACACAATGCTCCAAAACCCGAGAGAAAAGCGCTTCGAGGTGGTGCTCTCTCCGGGCCCTTGGAAGACCTCCCCGGCTGCCTCCAAAGGCCGGTTTGCAAGCACTCCTGCCTGCTGTTCCCGCCATGCGCGCACAATGCTCCCAAGCCCGGAAGAAAAGCATTTTGGGGTAGTGTTCTCTCCGGGCGCTTGGAAGACCTCCCGGGCGGCCTCCAAAGGCCGGTTTGCAAGCACTCATGTCCGCTGTTCCCGACAGCCGCACACAATGCTCCCAAGCCCGGGAGAAAAGCATTTTGGGGTGGTGATCAGTCCGGGCCCTTGGAAGACCTCCCCGGCTGCCTCCAAAGGACAGTTTGCAAGAACTCATGCCCGCTGTTCCCGCCAGGCACGCACAATGCTCCCAAGCCCGGGAGAAAAGCGCTTCGGGGTGGTGCTCTCACCGGTCCCTTGCCCCTGAGCCTGGGGGCAATGCAGGGGGAACACACTCCCAGGCCAAGGCAGAACCACATGCAAACGTCTGTTCCTGGTCCCTGCACCGGCAGAGAGCTCGGGGGAGCCAGAGTATGCCAGGCAGCTGCTGGGTTGGCGGCCTGTGTGGAAAGGGGCAGAGCCGACCTAGGGGCAAGTTGGGCCTCTTGCTCTCCCTGCTGCCCTGAGGCTGCTGGGCCAAAGAGGTCTTGGGCATCCAGCCCCTTGCTGGTCCCTTCCCTCTGATGAGGCCCTCTGAGCTCCAGCACCTTGCAGTGTGGAGACAGCCCCTGCCAGCAACCTCCTCTCCAAGGCGGCCTCAACCGAGGCCTAGGCCCAGGGGAAAGGCACCAGCGGGGATGAGCCTGGGGAGGCGCCCGGGCATGTCTGGACCCAGTCCCCCCAGCCTGCCCCTTGGTGGGGCAGTACCCCCGGAGGCCAGGAAGGTCTGGGCAAGGCTGCCAGGGGCAGGGACACTGCTGGGTCCTGCCCCTGGCCTGTGGGGCGTCTGAGCACAACCAGCACCCTCCCGCTGGAAGACCTCCCCGTCTGCCTCCACAGGCCTGTTGGCAAGCACTCCCACCCGCTGTTCCCGCCAGGCACGCACAATGCTCCCAAGCCCGGGAGAAAAGCGCTTCGGGGTGGTGCTCTCCTCGGGCCCTTGCCCCTGAGCCTGGGGGCCAGGCAGGTGGAACACACTCCCAGGCCAAGGGAGAACAACATGCACACGTCTGTTCCTGCCCCCTACACCGGCAGAGAGCTCGGGGGAGCCAGAGTCTTCAGGCAGCTGCTGGGCTGGCTGCCTGTGTGGGAACTGGCAGAGCCGACCTAGGGGCATGTTGGGCCTCTGCTCTCCCTGCTGCCCTGAGGCTGCTGGGCCAAAGAGGTCTTGGGCATCCAGCCCCTTGCTGGTCCCTTCCCTCTGACGAGGCCCTCTGAGCTCCAGCACCTTGCAGTGTGGAGACAGCCCCTGCCAGCAACCTCCTCTCCAAGGAGGCCTCAACCGAGGCCTAGCCCCAGGGGAAAGGCACCAGCTGGGAAGAGCCTGGGGAGGCGCCCGGGCATGTCTGGACCCAGTCCCCGCAGCCTGCCCCTTGGTGGGGCAGTACCCCCGGAGGCCAGGAAGGTCTGGGCAAGGCTGGTCGGGGGAGGGGCCCTGCTGGGCCCTGCCCCTGGCCTGTGGGGCCTCTGAGCACAACCGGCCCTCTCCCACTGGAAGACCTCCCCGGGTGCCTCCAAAGGCCGGTTTGCCAACACTCCCGCCCGCTGTTCCCGCCAGGCACGCACAATTCTCCCAAGCCCGGGAGAAAAGCGCTTCGGGGTGGTGCTCTCTCCGGGCCCTTGCCCATGAGCCTGGGGGCAAGGCAGGGAGAACACACTCCCAGGCCAAGGCAGAACCACATGCCCACGTCTGTTCCTGTCCCCTGCACCGGCAGAGAGCTTTGGGGAGCCAGAGTCTGTCAGGCAGCTGCTGGGTTGGCCGCCTGTGTGGGAAGGGGCAGAGCCGAATAGGGGCAAGTTGGGCCTCTTGCTCTCCCTGCTGCCCTGAGGCTGCTGGGCCAAAGATGTCTTGGGCATCCAGCCCTTTACTGGTCCCTTCTCTCTGACGAGGCTCTCTGAGCTGCAGCACCTTGCAGTGTGGAGACAGCCCCTGCCAGCAACCTCCTCTCCAAGGAGGCCTCAACCGAGGCCTAGGCCCAGGGGAAAGGCACCAGCGGGGATGAGCCAGGGGAGGCGCCCGAGCATGTCTGGACCCAGTCCCCGCAGCCTGCCCCTTGGTGGGGCAGTACACCCGGAGGCCAGGAAGGTATGGGCAAGGCTGGCCAGGGGCAGGGGCCCTGCTGGGTCCTGCCCCTGGCCTGTGGGGCCTCTGAGCACAACCGGCCCTCTCCCACTGGAAGACCTCCCCGGCTGCCTCCAAAGGCCGGTTTGCAAGCGCTCCCGCCCACTGTTCCCAGCAGGCGTGCACAATGCTCCTAAGCCCGGGAGAAAAGCGCTTCGGGGTGGTGCTCTCTCCGGGCCCTTGCCCCTGAGCCTGGGGGCAAGGCAGGGTGTCCACACTCCCAGGCCAAGGCAGAACCACATGCACACGTCTGATCTGCCCCCTGCACCGGCAGAGAGCTCGGGGGAGCCAGAGTCTGTCAGGCAGCTGCTGGGCTGGCCGCCTGTGTGGGAAGGGGCAGAGCCGACCTAGGGGCAAGTTGGGCCTCTTGCTCTCCCTGCTGCCCTGAGGCTGCTGGGCCAAAGAGGTCTTGGGCATCCAGCCCCTTGCTGGTCCCTTCCCTCTGATGAGGCCCTCTGAGCTCCAGCACCTTGCAGTGTGGAGACAGCCCCTGCCAGCAACCTCCTCTCCAAGGAGGCCTCAACCGAGGCCTAGGCCCAGGGGAAAGGCACCAGCGGGGATGAGCCTGGGGAGGCGCCCGGGCATGACTGGACCCAGGCCCGCAGCCTGCCCCTTGGTGGGGCAGTACCCCCGGAGGCCAGGAAGGTCTGGGCAAGGCTGGCCAGGGGCAGGGGCCCTGCTGGGTCCTGCCCCTGGCCTGTGGGGCCTCTGAGCACAACCGGCCCTTGCCCACTGGAAGACCTCCCCGGCTGCCTCCAAAGGCCGGTTTGCAAGCCCTCCCGCCCACTGTTCCCGCCAGGCGCGCACAATGCTCCCAAGCCCGGGAGAAAAGCGCTTCGGGGTGGTGGTCTCTCCGGGCCCCTGCCCCTGAGCCTGGGGGCCAGGCAGGGGATCCACACTCCGAGGCCAAGGCAGAACCACATGCACACGTCTGTTCCTGCCCCCTCCACCGGCAGAGAGCTGGGGGGAGCCAGAGTCTGTCAGGCAGCTGCTGGGCTGGCCGCCTGTGTGGGAAGGGGCAGAGCCGACCTAGGGGCAAGTTGGGCCTCTTGCTCTCCCTGCTGCCCTGAGGCTGCTGGGCCAAAGAGGTCTTGGGCATCCAGCCCCTTGCTGGTCCCTTCCCTCTGACGAGGCCCTCTGAGCTCCAGCACCTTGCAGTGTGGAGACAGCCCCTGCCAGCAACCTCCTCTCCAAGGAGGCCTCAACCGAGGCCTAGTCCCAGGGGAAAGGCACCAGCGGGGATGAGCCAGTGGAGGCGCACGGGCATGTCTGGACCCAGTCCCCGCAGCCTGCCCCTTGGTGGGGCAGTACCCCCGGAGGCCAGGAAGGTCTGGGCAAGGCTGGCCAGGGGCAGGGGCCCTGCTGGGTCCTGCCCCTGGGCTGTGGGGCCTCTGAGCACAACCGGCCCTCTCCCACTGGAAGACCTCCCCGGCTGCCTCCAAAGGCCGGTTTGCCAACACTCCCGCCGCTGTTCCCGCCAGGCACGCACAATGCTCCAAAGCCCGGGAGAAAAGCGCTTCGGGGTGTTGCCCTCTCCGGACCCTTGCCCCTGAGCCTGGGGTCCAGGCAGTGGGTCCACACTCCCAGACCAAGGCAGAACCACATGCACTCGTCTGTTCCTGACCCCTGCACCGGCAGAGAGCTCGGGGGAGCCAGAGTCTGTCAGGCAGCTGCTGGGTTGGCTGCCTGTGTGGGAAGGGGCAGAGCCGACCTAGGGGCAAGTTGGGCCTCTTCCTCTCCCTGCTGCCCTGAGGCTGCTGGGCCAAAGACGTCTTGGGCATCCAGCCCCTTACTGGTCCCTTCCCTCTGACGAGGCCCTCTGAGCTCCAGCACCTTGCAGTGTGGAGACAGCCCCTGCCAGCAACCTCCTCTCCAAGGAGGCCTCAACCGAGGCCTATGCCCAGGGGAAAGGCACCAGCGGGGATGAGCCAGTGGAGGCGCAAGGGCATGTCTGGACCCAGTCCCCGCAGCCTGCCCCTTGGTGGGGCAGTACCCCCGGAGGCCAGGAAGGTCTGGGCAAGGCTGCCAGGGGCAGGGGCCCTGCTGGGTCGTGCCACTGGCCTGTGGGGCGTCTGAGCACAACCGGCACTCTCCCGCTGGAAGACCACCCCGTCTGCCTCCAAAGGCCGGTTTGCAAGCACTCCCGCCCGCTGTTCCCGCCAGGCAGGCACAATGCTCCCAAGCCCGGGAGAAAAGCGCTTCGGGGTGGTGCTCTCCTCGGGCCCTTGCCCCTGAGCCTGGGGGCCAGGCAGTTGGAACACACTCCCAGGCCAAGGCAGAACGACATGCACACGTCTGTTCCTGCCCCCTAAACCGGCAGAGAGCTCGGGGGAGCCAGAGACTGCCAGGCTGCTGCTGGGCTGGCTGCCTGTGTGGGACGGGGCAGAGCCGACCTAGGGGCAAGTTGGGCCTCTTGCTCTCCCTGCTGCCCTGAGGCTGCTGGGTCAAAGAGGTCTTGGGCATCCAGCCCTTTGCTGGTCCCTTCCCTCTGACGAGGCCCTCTGAGCTCCAGCACCTTGCAGTGTGGAGACAGCCCCTGCCAGCAACCTCCTCTCCAAAGAGGCCTCAACCGAGGCCTACGCCCAGGGGAAAAGCACCAGCGGGGATGATCCTGGGGAGGCGCACGGACATATCTGGATCCAGTCCCCGCAGCCTGCCCCTTGGTGGGACAGTACCCCCGGAGGCCAGGAAGGTCTGGGCAAGGCTGGCCAGGGGCAGGGGCCCTGCTGGGTCCTGCCCCTGGCCTGTGAGGCCTCTGAGCACAACCGGCCCTCTCCCACTGGACGACCTCCCCGGCTGCCTCCAAAGTCCTCTTTGCAAACACTCCCGCCCGCTGTTCACGCCAGGCTCGCACAATGCTCCCAAGCCCGGGAGAAAAGCGCTTCGGGGTGGTGCTCTCTCCGGGCCCTTGCCCCTGAGCCTGGGGGCCAGGCAGTGGGTCCACACTCCCAGACCAAGGCAGAACCACATGCACACGTGTGTTCCTGACCCCTGCACCGGCAGAGAGCTCGGGGGAGCCAGAGTCTGTCAGGCAGGTGCTGGGCTGGCCGCCTGTGTGGGAAGGGGCAGAGCCGACCTAGGGGCAAGTTGGGCCTCTTCCTCTCCCTGCTGCCCTGAGGCTGCTGGGCCAAGAGGTCTTGGGCATCCAGCCCCTTGCTGGTCCCTACCCTCTGACGAGGCCCTCTGAGCTCCAGCACCTTGCAGTGTGGAGACAGCCCCTGCCAGCTACCTCCTCTCCAATGAGGCCTCAACCGAGGCCTAGGCCCAGGGGAAAGGCACCAGCGGGGATGAGCCTGGGGAGGCGCCCGGGCATGTCTGGACCCAGTCCCCGCAGCCTGCCCCTTGGTGGGGCAGTACCCCCGGCGGCCAGGAAGGTCTGGGCAAGGCTGCCAGGGGCAGGGACAGCGCTGGGTCCTGCCCCTGGCCTGTGGGACGTCTGAGCACAACCGGCACTCTCCCGCTGGAAGACCTCCCCGTCTGCCTCGAAAGGCCGGTTTGCAAGCACTCCCGCCCGCTGTTCCCGCCAGGCACGCACAATGCTCCCAAGCCCGGTAGAAAAGCGCTTCGGGGTGGTGCTCTCTCCGGGCCCTTGCCCCTAAGCCTGCGGGCCAGGCAGGGGGAACACACTCCCAGGCCAAGACAGAACGACATGAACACGTCTGTTCCTGCCCCCTACACCGGCAGAGAGCTCGGGGGAGCCAGAGTCTCTCAGGCAGGTGCTGGGCTGGCCGCCTGTGTGGGAAGGGGCAGAGCCGACCTAGGGGCAAGTTGGGCCTCTTGCTCTCCCTGCTGCCCTGAGGTTGCTGGGCCAAAGACGTCTTGGGCATCCAGCCCTTTGCTGGTCCCTTCCCTCTGACGAGGCCCTCTGAGCTCCAGCACCTTGCAGTGTGGAGACAGCACCTGCCAGCAATCTCCTCTCCAAGGAGGCCTCAACCGAGGCCTAGGCCCAGGGGAAAGGCACCAGCGGGGATGAGCCTGGGGAGGCGCCCGGGCATGTCTGGACCCAGTCCCCGCAGCCTGCCCCTTGGTGGGGCAGTACCCCTGGAGGCCAAAAAGGTCTGGGCAAGGCTGACCAGGGGCAGGGGACCTGCTGGGTCCTGCCCCTGGCCTGTGGGGCCTCTGAGCACAACCGGCCCTCTCCCACTGGAAGACCTCCCCGGCTGCCTCCAAAGGCCGTTTTGCATGCACTCCCGCCCACTGTTCCCACCAAGCGCGCACAATGCTCCCATCCCGGGAGAAAAGCGCTTCGGGGTGGTGCTCTCTCCGGGCCCTTGCCCCTGAGACTGGGGGCCAGGCAGGGGGTCCACACTCCGAGGCCAAGGCAGAACCACATGCACACGTCTGTTCCTGACCCCTGCACCGGCAGAGAGCTCGGGGGAGCCAGAGTCTGTCAGGCAGCTGCTGGGCTGGCCGCCTTTGTGGGAAGGGGCAGAGCCGACCTAGGGGCAAGTTGGGCCTCTTGCTCTCCCTGCTGCCCTGAGGCTGCTGGGCCAAAGAGGTCTTGGGCATCCAGCCCTTTGCTTGTCCCTTCCCTCTGACGAGGCCCTCTGAGTTCCAGCACCTTGCAGTGTGGAGACAGCCCCTGCCAGCAACCTCCTCTCCAAGGAGGCCTCAACCGAGACCTAGGAACAGGGGAAAGGCACCAGCGGGGATGAGCCTGGGGAGGCGACCAGGCATGTCTGGACCCAGTCCCCGCAGCCTGCCCCTTGGTGGGGCAGTACCCCCGGAGGCCAGGAAGGTCTGGGAAAGGCTGGCCAGGGGCAGGGGACCTGCTGGGTCCTGCCCCTGGCCTGTGGGGCCTCTGAGCACAACCGGCCCTCTCCCACTGGAAGACCTCCCCGGCTGCCTCCAAAGGCCGGTTTGCAAGCGCTCCCGGCCACTGTAACCAGCAGGCGGGCACAATGCTCCTAAGCCCGGAAGAAAAGCGCTTCAGGGTGGTGCTCTCTCTGGGCCCTTGCCCCTGAGCCTGGGGGCAAGGCAGGGTGTCCACACTCCCAAGCCAAGGCAGAAACACATGCACACGTCTGACCTGCACCCTGCACCGGCAGAGAGCTCGGGGGAGCCAGAGTCTGTCAGGCAGCTGCTGGGCTGGCCGCCTGTGTGGGAAGGGGCAGAGCCGACCTAGGGGCAAGTTGGGCCTCTTGCTCTCCCTGCTGCCCTGAGGCTGCTGGGCCAAAGAGGTCTTGGGCATCCAGCCCCTTGCTGGTCCCTTCCCTCTGACGAGGCCCTCTGAGCTCCAGCACCTTGCAGTGTGGAGACAGCCCCTGCCAGCAACCTCCTCTCCAAGGAGGCCTCAACCGAGGCCTAGGCCCAGGGGAAAGGCACCAGCGGGGATGAGCCTGGGGAGGCGCCCGGGCATGTCTGGACCCAGTCCCCGCAGCCTGCCCCTTGGTGGGGCAGTACCCCCGGAGGCCAGGAAGGTCTGGGCAAGGCTGGCCAGGGGCAAGGGCCCTGCTGGGTCCTGCCCCTGGCCTGTGGGGCCTCTGAGCACAACCGGCCCTCTCCAACTGGAAGAACTCCCCAGCTGCCTCCAAAGGCCAGTTTGCCAACACTCCCGCCCGCTGTTCCCGCCAGGCACGCACAATGCTCCCAAGCCCGGGAGAAAAGCACTTCGGGGTGGTGCTCTCCTCGGGCCCTTGCCCCTGAGCCTGGGGGCCAGGCAGTTGGTCCACACTCCCAGACCAAGGCAGAACCACATGCACACGTCTGTTCCTGCCCCCTGCACCAGCAGAGAGTTCGGGGGAGCCAGAGTCTGTCAGGCAGCTGCTGGGCTGGCCGCCTGTGTGGGAAGGGGCAGAGCCGACCTAGGGGCAAGTTGGGCCTCTTGCTCTCCCTGCTGCCCTGAGGCTGCTGGGCCAAAGAGGTCTTGGGCATCCAGCCCCTTGCTTGTCCCTTCCCTCTGACGAGGCCCTCTGAGCTCCAGCACCTTGCAGTGTGGAGACAGCCCCTGCCAGCAATCTCCTCTCCAAGGAGGCCTCAACCGAGGCCTAGGCCCAGGGAAAAGGCACCAGCGGGGTTGAGCCAGGGGAGGCGCCCGGGCATGTCTGGACCCTGTCCCCGCAGCCTGCCCCTTGGTGGGGCAGTACCCCCGGAGGCCAGGAAGGTCTGGGCAAGGCTGGCCAGGGGCAGGGGCCCTGCTGGGTCCTGCCCCTGGCCTGTGGGGCCTCTGAGCACAACCGGCCCTTGCCCACTGGAAGACCTCCCCGGCTGCCTCCAAAGGCCGGTTTGCAAGCACTCCCGCCCACTGTTCCCGCCAGACTTGCACAATGCTCCCAAGCCCGGGAGAAAAGCGCTTCGGGGTGGTGCTCTCTCCGGGCCCTTGCCCCTGAGCCTGGGGGCAAGGCATGGGGAACACACTCCCAGGCCAAGGCAGAACCACATGCCCACGTCTGTTCCTGTCCCCTGCACCGGCAGAGAGCTTGGGGGAGCCAGAGTCTGTCAGGCAGCTGCTGGGTTGGCCGCCTGTGTGGGAAGGGGCAGAGCCGCCCTAGGGGCAAGTTGGGCCTCTTGCTCTCCCTGCTGCCCTGAGGCTGCTGGGCCAAAGACGTCTTGGGCATCCAGCCCCTTACTGGTCCCTTCCCTCTGACGAGGCCCTCTGAGCTCCAGCACCTTGCAGTGTGGAGACAGCACCTGCCAGCAACCTCCTCTCCAAGGAGGCCTCAACCGAGGCCTAGGTCCAGGGGAAAGGCACCAGCGGGGATTAGCCAGGGGAGGAGCCCGAGCATGTCTGGACCCAGTCCCCTCAGCCTGCCCCTTGGTGGGGCAGTACCCCCGGAGGCCAGGAAGGTCTGCGTAAGACTGGCCAGGGGCAGGGGCCCTGCTGGGTCCTTCCCCTGGCCTGTGGGGCCTCTGAGCACAACTGGCCCTCTCCCACTGGAAGACCTCCCCGGCTGCCTCCAAAGGCCGGTTTGCAAGCGCTCCCGGCCACTGTTACCAGCAGGCGGGCACAATGCTCCTAAGCCCGGAAGAAAAGCGCTTCAGGGTGGTGCTCTCTCTGGGCCCTTGCCCCTGAGCCTGGGGGCAAGGCAGGGTGTCCACACACCCAGGCCAAGGCAGAACCACATGCACACGTCTGACCTGCCCCCTGCACCGGCAGAGAGCTCGGGGGAGCCAGAGTCTGTCAGGCAGCTGCTGGGCTGGCCGCCTGTGTGGGAAGTTGCAGAGCCGACCTAGGGGCAAGTTGGGCCTCTTGCTCTCCCTGCTGCCCTGAGGCTGCTGGGCCAAAGAGGTCTTGGGCATCCAGCCCCTTGCTGGTCCCTTCCCTCTGACGAGGCCCTCTGAGCTCCAGCACCTTGCAGTGTGGAGACAGCCCCTGCCAGCAACCTCCTCTCCAAGGAGGCCTCAACCGAGGCCTAGGCCCAGGGGAAAGGCACCAGCGGGGATGAGCCTGGGGAGGCGCCCGGGCATGTCTGGACCCAGTCCCCGCAGCCTGCCCCTTGGTGGGGCAGTACCCCCGGAGGCCAGGAAGGTCTGGGCAAGGCTGGCCAGGGGCAGGGGCCCTGCTGGGTCCTGCCCCTGGCCTGTGGGGCCTCTGAGCACAACCGGCCCTCTCCCACTGGAAGAACTCCCCGGCTGCCTCCAAAGGCCAGTTTGCCAACACTCCCGCCCGCTGTTCCCGCCAGGCACGCACAATGCTCCCAAGCCCGTGAGAAAAGCGCTTCGGGGTGGTGCTCTCCTCGGGCCCTTGCCCCTGAGCCTGGGGGCCAGGCAGTTGGTCCACACTCCCAGACCAAGGCAGAACCACATGCACACGTCTGTTCCTGACCCCTGCACCGGCAGAGAGCTCGGGGGAGCCAGAGTCTGTCAGGCAGCTGCTGGGCTGGCCGCCTGTGTGGGAAGGGGCAGAGCCGACCTAGGGGCAAGTTGGGCCTCTTCCTCTCCCTGCTGCCCTGAGGCTGCTGGGCCAAAGAGGTCTTGGGCATCCAGCCCCTTGCTGGTCCCTTCCCTCTGACGAGGCCCTCTGAGCTCCAGCACCTTGCAGTGTGGAGACAGCCCCTGCCAGCAACCTCCTCTCCAAGGAGGCCTCAACCGAGGCCTAGGCCCAGGGAAAAGGCACGAGCGGGGTTGAGCCAGGGGAGGCGCCCGGGCATGTCTGGACCCAGTCCCCGCAGCCTGCCCCTTGGTGGGGCAGTACCCCCGGAGGCCAGGAAGGTCTGGGCAAGGCTGCCAGGGTCAGGGACACTGCTGGGTCCTGCCCCTGGCCTGTGGGGCGTCTGAGCACAACCGGCACTCTCCCGCTGGAAGACCTGCCCGGCCGCCTCCAAAGGCCGGTTAACAAGCGCTCCCGCCCACTGTTCCCAGCAGGCGTGCACAATGCTCCCAAGCCCGGGAGAAAAGCGCTTCGGGGTGGTGCTCTCTCCGGGCCCTTGCCCCTGAGCCTGGGGGCAAGGCAGGGTGTCCACACTCCCAGGCCAAGGCAGAACCACATGCACACGTCTGATCTGCCCCCTGCACCGGCAGAGAGCTCGGGGGAGCCAGAGTCTGTCAGGCAGCTGCTGGGCTGGCCGCCTTTGTGGGAAGGGGCAGAGCCGACCTAGGGGCAAGTTGGGCCTCTTGCTCTCCCTGCTGCCCTGAGGCTGCTGGGCCAAAGAGGTCTTGGGCATCCAGCCCCTTGCTTGTCCCTTCCCTCTGACGAGGCCCTCTGAGCTCCAGCACCTTGCAGTGTGGAAACAGCCCCTGCCAGCAATCTCCTCTCCAAGGAGGCCTCAACCGAGGCCTAGGCCCAGGGAAAAGGCACCAGCGGGGTTGAGCCAGGGGAGGCGCCCGGGCATGTCTGGACCCTGTCCCCGCAGCCTGCCCCTTGGTGGGGCAGTACCCCCGGAGGCCAGGAAGGTCTGGGCAAGGCTGGCCAGGGGCAGGGGCCCTGCTGGGTCCTGCCCCTGGCCTGTGGGGCCTCTGAGCACAACCGGCCCTTGCCCACTGGAAGACCTCCCCGGCTGCCTCCAAAGGCCGGTTTGCAAGCACTCCCGCCCACTGTTCCCGCCAGGCGCGCACAATGCTCCCAAGCCCGGGAGAAAAGCGCTTCGGGGTGGTGGTCTCTCCGGGCCCCTGCCCCTGAGCCTGGGGGCCAGGCAGGGGATCCACAGTCCCAGGCCAAGGCAGAACCACATGCACACGTCTGTTCCTGCCCCCTCCACCGGCAGAGAGCTGGGGGGAGCCAGAGTCTGTCAGGCAGCTGCTGGGCTGGCCGCCTGTGTGGGAAGGGGCAGAGCCGACCTAGGGGCAAGTTGGGCCTCTTGCTCTCCCTGCTGCCCTGAGGCTGCTGGGCCAAAGAGGTCTTGGGCATCCAGCCCCTTGCTGGTCCCTTCCCTCTGACGAGGCCCTCTGAGCTCCAGCACCTTGCAGTGTGGAGACAGCCCCTGCCAGCAACCTCTTCTCCAAGGAGGCCTCAACCGAGGCCTAGGCCCAGGGGAAAGGCACCAGCGGGGATGAGCCAGTGGAGGCGCACGGGCATGTCTGGACCCAGTCCCCGCAGCCTGCCCCTTGGTGGGGCAGTACCCCCGGAGGCCAGGAAGGTCTGGGCAAGGCTGGCCAGGGGCAGGGGCCCTGCTGGGTCCTGCCCCTGGCCTGTGGGGCCTCTGAGCACAGCCGGCCCTCTCCCACTGGAAGACCTCCCCGGCTGCCTCCAAAGGCCGGTTTGCCAACACTCCCGCCCGCTGTTCCCGCCAGGCACGCACAATGCTCCCAAGCCCGGGAGAAAAGCGCTTCAGGGTGTTGCCCTCTCCGGGCCCTTGCCCCTGAGCCTGGGGTCCAGGCAGTGGGTCCACACTCCCAGACCAAGGCAGAACCACATGCACACGTCTGTTCCTGACCCCTGCACCGGCAGAGAGCTCGGGGGAGCCAGAGTCTGTCAGGCAGCTGCTGGGTTGGCTGCCTGTGTGGGAAGGGGCAGAGCCGACCTAGGGGCAAGTTGGGCCTCTTCCTCTCCCTGCTGCCCTGAGGCTGCTGGGCCAAAGAGGTCTTGGGCATCCAGCCCCTTACTGGTCCCTTCCCTCTGACGAGGCCCTCTGAGCTCCAGCACCTTGCAGTGTGGAGACAGCCCCTGCCAGCAACCTCTCCAAGGAGGCCTCAACCGAGGCCTAGGCCCAGGGGAAAGGCACCAGCGGCGATGAGCCAGTGGAGGCGCAAGGGCATGTCTGGACCCATTCCCCGCAGCCTGCCCCTTGGTGGGGCAGTACCCCCGGAGGCCAGGAAGGTCTGGGCAAGGCTGCGAGGGGCAGGGGCCCTGCTGGGTCGTGCCCCTGGCCTGTGGGGCGTCTGAGCACAACCGGCACTCTCCCGCTGGAAGACCTCCCCGTCTGCCTCCAAAGGCCGGTTTGCAAGCACTCCCGCCCGCTGTTCCCGCCAGGCAGGCACAATGCTCCCAAGCCCGGGAGAAAAGCGCTTCGGGGTGGTGCTCTCCTCGGGCCCTTGCCCCTGAGCCTGGGGGCCAGGCAGTTGGAACACACTCCCAGGCCAAGGCAGAACGACATGCACACGTCTGTTCCTGCCCCCTACACCGGCAGAGAGCTCGGGGGAGCCAGAGACTGCCAGGCTGCTGCTGGGCTGGCTGCCTGTGTGGGACGGGGCAGAGCCGACCTAGGGGCAAGTTGGGCCTCTTGCTCTCCCTGCTGCCCTGAGGCTGCTGGGTCAAAGAGGTCTTGGGCATCCAGCCCTTTGCTGGTCCCTTCCCTCTGACGAGGCCCTCTGAGCTCCAGCACCTTGCAGTGTGGAGACAGCCCCTGCCAGCAACCTCCTCTCCAAAGAGGCCTCAACCGAGGCCTACGCCCAGGGGAAAAGCACCAGCGGGGATGATCCTGGGGAGGCGCACGGACATGTCTGGACCCAGTCCCCGCAGCCTGCCCCTTGGTGGGGCAGTACCCCCGGAGGCCAGGAAGGTCTGGGCAAGGCTGGCCAGGGGCAGGGGACCTGCTGGGTCCTGCCCCTGGCCTGTGAGGCCTCTGAGCACAACCGGCCCTCTCCCACTGGAAGACCTCCCCAGCTGCCTCCAAAGTCCTGTTTGCAAACACTCCCGCCCGCTGTTCACGCCAGGCTCGCACAATGCTCCCAAGCCCGGGAGAAAAGCGCTTCGGGGTGGTGCTCTCTCCGGGCCCTTGCCCCTGAGCCTGGGGGCCAGGCAGTGGGTCCACACTCCCAGACCAAGGCAGAACCACATGCACACGTCTGTTCCTGACCCCTGCACCGGCAGAGAGCTCGGGGGAGCCAGAGTCTGTCAGGCAGCTGCTGGGCTGGCCGCCTGTGTGGGAAGGGGCAGAGCCGACCTAGGGGCAAGTTGGGCCTCTTCCTCTCCCTGCTGCCCTGAGGCTGCTGGGCCAAAGAGGTCTTGGGCATCCAGCCCCTTGCTGGTCCCTTCCCTCTGACGAGGCCCTCTGAGCTCCAGCACCTTGCAGTGTGGAGACAGCCCCTGCCAGCAACCTCCTCTCCAATGAGGCCTCAACCGAGGCCTAGGCCCAGGGGAAAGGCACCAGCGGGGATGAGCCTGGGTAGGCGCCCGGGCATGTCTGGACCCAGTCCCCGCAGCCTGCCCCTTGGTGGGGCAGTACCCCCGGAGGCCAGGAAGGTCTGTGCAAGGCTGCCAGGGGCAGGGACAGCGCTGGGTCCTGCCCCTGGCCTGTGGGACGTCTGAGCACAACCGGCACTCTCCCGCTGGAAGACCTCCCCGTCTGCCTCCAAAGGCCGGTTTGCAAGCACTCCCGCCCGCTGTTCCCGCCAGGCACGCACAATGCTCCCAAGCCCGGGAGAAAAGCGCTTCGGGGTGGTGCTCTCTCCGGGCCCTTGCCCCTAAGCCTGCGGGCCAGGCAGGGGGAACACACTCCCAGGCCAAGACAGAACGACATGAACATGTCTGTTCCTGCCCCCTACACCGGCAGAGAGCTCGGGGGAGCCAGAGTCTCTCAGGCAGGTGCTGGGCTGGCCGCCTGTGTGGGAAGGGGCAGAGCCGACCTAGGGGCAAGTTGGGCCTCTTGCTCTCCCTGCTGCCCTGAGGCTGCTGGGCCAAAGACGTCTTGGGCATCCAGCCCTTTGCTGGTCCCTTCCCTCTGACGAGGCCCTCTGAGCTCCAGCACCTTGCAGTGTGGAGACAGCACCTGCCAGCAATCTCCTCTCCAAGGAGGCCTCAACCGAGGCCTAGGCCCAGGGGAAAGGCACCAGCGGGGATGAGCCTGGGGAGGCGCCCGGGCATGTCTGGACCCAGTCCCCGCAGCCTGCCCCTTGGTGGGGCAGTACCACTGGAGGCCAGGAAGGTCTGGGCAAGGCTGACCAGGGGCAGGGGACCTGCTGGGTCCTGCCCCTGGCCTGTGGGGCCTCTGAGCACAACCGGCCCTCTCCCACTGGAAGACCTCCCCGGCTGCCTCCAAAGGCCGTTTTGCACGCACTCCCGCCCACTCTTCCCACCAAGCGCGCACAATGCTCCCAAGCCCGGGAGAAAAGCGCTTCAGGGTGGTGCTCTCTCCGGGCCCTTGCCCCTGAGACTGGGGGCCAGGCAGGGGGTCCACACTCCCAGGCCAAGGCAGAACCACATGCACACGTCTGTTCCTGACCCCTGCACCGGCAGAGAGCTCGGGGGAGCCAGAGTCTGTCAGGCAGCTGCTGGGCTGGCCGCCTTTGTGGGAAGGGGCAGAGCCGACCTAGGTTCAAGTAGGGCCTCTTGCTCTCCCTGCTGCCCTGAGGCTGCTGGGCCAAAGAGGTCTTGGGCATCCAGCCCTTTGCTTGTCCCTTCCCTCTGACGAGGCCCTCTGAGCTCCAGCACCTTGCAGTGTGGAGACAGCCCCTGCCAGCAACCTCCTCTCCAAGGAGGCCTCAACCGAGACCTAGGACCAGGGGAAAGGCACCAGCGGGAATGAGCCTGGGGAGGCGCCCAGGCATGTCTGGACCCAGTCCCCGCAGCCTGCCCCTTGGTGGGGCAGTACCCCCGGAGGCCAGGAAGGTCTGGAAAAGGCTGGCCAGGGGCAGGGGCCCTGCTGGGTCCTGCCCCTGGCCTGTGGGGCCTCTGAGCACAACCGGCCCTTGCCCACTGGAAGACCTCCCCGGCTGCCTCCAAAGGCCGGTTTGCAAGCACTCCCGCCCACTGTTCCCGCCAGGCGCGCACAATGCTCCCAAGCCCGGGAGAAAAGCGCTTCGGGGTGGTGGTCTCTCCGGGCCCCTGCCCCTGAGCCTGGGGGCCAGGCAGGGGATCCACAGTCCCAGGCCAAGGCAGAACCACATGCACACGTCTGTTCCTACCCCCTCCACCGGCAGAGAGCTGGGGGGAGCCAGAGTCTGTCAGGCAGCTGCTGGGCTGGCCGCCTGTGTGGGAAGGGGCAGAGCCGACCTAGGGGCAAGTTGGGCCTCTTGCTCTCCCTGCTGCCCTGAGGCTGCTGGGCCAAAGAGGTCTTGGGCATCCAGCCCCTTGCTGGTCCCTTCCCTCTGACGAGGCCCTCTGAGCTCCAGCACCTTGCAGTGTGGAGACAGCCCCTGCCAGCAACCTCTTCTGCAAGGAGGCCTCAACCGAGGCCTAGGCCCAGGGGAAAGGCACCAGCGGGGATGAGCCAGTGGAGGCGCACGGGCATGTCTGGACCCAGTCCCCGCAGCCTGCCCCTTGGTGGGGCAGTACCCCCGGAGGCCAGGAAGGTCTGGGCAAGGCTGGCCAGGGGCAGGGGCCCGGCTGGGTCCTGCCCCTGGCCTGTGGGGCCTCTGAGCACAACCGGCCCTCTCCCACTGGAAGACCTCCCCGGCTGCCTCCAAAGGCCGGTTTGCCAACACTCCCGCCCGCTGTTCCCGCCAGGCACGCACAATGCTCCCAAGCCCGGGAGAAAAGCGCTTCAGGGTGTTGCCCTCTCCGGGCCCTTGCCCCTGAGCCTGGGGTCCAGGCAGTGGGTCCACACTCCCAGACCAAGGCAGAACCACATGCACACGTCTGTTCCTGACCCCTGCACCGGCAGAGAGCTCGGGGGAGCCAGAGTCTGTCAGGCAGCTGCTGGGTTGGCTGCCTGTGTGGGAAGGGGCAGAGCCGACCTAGGGGCAAGTTGGGCCTCTTCCTCTCCCTGCTGCCCTGAGGCTGCTGGGCCAAAGAGGTCTTGGGCATCCAGCCCCTTACTGGTCCCTTCCCTCTGACGAGGCCCTCTGAGCTCCAGCACCTTGCAGTGTGGAGACAGCCCCTGCCAGCAACCTCCTCTCCAAGGAGGCATCAACCGAGGCCTAGGCCCAGGGGAAAGGCACCAGCGGGGATGAGCCAGTGGAGGCGCAAGGGCATGTCTGGACCCAGTCCCCGCAGCCTGCCCCTTGGTGGGGCAGTACCCCCGGAGGCCAGGAAGGTCTGGGCAAGGCTGCGAGGGGCAGGGGCCCTGCTGGGTCGTGCCCCTGGCCTGTGGGGCGTCTGAGCACAACCGGCACTCTCCCGCTGGAAGACTTCCCCGTCTGCCTCCAAAGGCCGGTTTGCAAGCATTCCCGCCCGCTGTTCCCGCCAGGCAGGCACAATGCTCCCAAGCCCGGTAGAAAAGCGCTTCGGGGTGGTGCTCTCTCCGGGCCCTTGCCCCTGAGCCTGGGGGCAAGGCATGGGGAATACACTCCCAGGCCAAGGCAGAACCACATGCCCACGTCTGTTCCTGTCCCCTGCACCGGCAGAGAGCTTGGGGGAGCCAGAGTCTGTCAGGCAGCTGCTGGGTTGGCCGCCTGTGTGGGAAGGGGCAGAGCCGACCTAGGGGCAAGTTGGGCCTCTTGCTCTCCCTGCTGCCCTGAGGCTGCTGGGCCAAAGACGTCTTGGGCATCCAGCCCCTTACTGGTCCCTTCCCTCTGACGAGGCCCTCTGAGCTCCAGCACCTTGCAGTGTGGAGACAGCCCCTGCCAGCAACCTCCTCTCCAAGGAGGCCTCAACCGAGGCCTAGGCCCAGGGGAAAGGCACCAGCGGGGATGAGCCAGGGGAGGCGCCCGAGCATGTCTGGACCCAGTCCCCGCAGCCTGCCCCTTGGTGGGGCAGTACCCCCGGAGGTCAGGAAGGTCTGGGCAAGGCTGGCCAGGGGCAGGGGCCCTGCTGGGTCCTGCCCCTGGCCTATGGGGCCTCTGAGCACAACCGGCCCTCTCCCACTGGAAGACCTCCCCGGCTGCCTCCAAAGGCCGGTTTGCAAGCGCTCCCGGCCACTGATACCAGCAGGCGGGCACAATGCTCCTAAGCCCGGAAGAAAAGCGCTTCAGGGTGGTGCTCTCTCTGGGCCCTTGCCCCTGAGCCTGGGGGCAAGGCAGGGTGTCCACACTCCCAGGCCAAGGCAGAACCACATGCACACGTCTGACCTGCCCCCTGCACCGGCAGAGAGCTCGGGGGAGCCAGAGTCTGTCAGGCAGGTGCTGGGCTGGCCGCCTGTGTGGGAAGTGGCAGAGCCGACCTAGGGGCAAGTTGGGCCTCTTGCTCTCCCTGCTGCCCTGAGGCTGCTGGGCCAAAGAGGTCTTGGGCATCCAGCCCCTTGCTGGTCCCTTCCCTCTGACGAGGCCCTCTGAGCTCCAGCACCTTGCAGTGTGGAGACAGCCCCTGCCAGCAACCTCCTCTCCAAGGAGGCCTCAACCGAGGCCTAGGCCCAGGGAAAAGGCACCAGCGGGGATGAGCCTGGGGAGGCGCCCGGGCATGTCTGGACCTAGTCCCCGCAGCCTGCCCCTTGGTGGGGCAGTACCCCCGGAGGCCAGGAAGGTCTGGGCAAGGCTGGCCAGGGGCAGGGGCCCTGCTGGGTCCTGCCCCTGGCCTGTGGGGCCTCTGAGCACAACCGGCCCTCTCCCACTGGAAGAACTCCCCGGCTGCCTCCAAAGGCCAGTTTGCCAACACTCCCGCCCGCTGTTCCCGCCAGGCACGCACAATGCTCCCAAGCCCGGGAGAAAAGCGCTTCGGGGTGGTGCTCTCCTCGGGCCCTTGCCCCTGAGCCTGGGGGCCAGGCAGTTGGTCCACACTCCCAGACCAAGGCAGAACCACATGCACACGTCTGTTCCTGACCCCTGCACCGGCAGAGAGCTCGGGGGAGCCAGAATCTGTCAGGCAGCTGCTGGGCTGGCCGCCTGTGTGGGAAGGGGCAGAGTCGACCTAGGGGCAAGTTGGGCCTCTTCCTCTCCCTGCTGCCCTGAGGCTGCTGGGCCAAAGAGGTCTTGGGCATCCAGCCACTTGCTGGTCCCTTCCCTCTGACGAGGCCCTCTGAGCTCCAGCACCTTGCAGTGTGGAGACAGCCCCTGCCAGCAACATCCTCTCCAAGGAGGCCTCAACCGAGGCCTAGGCCCAGGGGAAAGGCACCAGCGGGGATGAGCCTGGGGAGGCGCCCGGGCATGTCTGGACCCAGTCCCCGCAGCCTGCCCCTTGGTGGGGCAGTACCCCCGGAGGCCAGGAAGATCTGGGCAAGGCTGGCCAGGGGCAGGGGCCCTGCTGGGTCCTCCCCATGGCCTGTGGGGCCTCTGAGCACAACCGGCCCTCTCCCACTGGAAGACCTCCCCGGCTGCCTCCAAAGGCCAGTTTGCCAACACTCCTGCCCGCTCTTCCCGCCAGGCACGCACAATGCTCCCAAGCCCGGGAGAAAAGCGCTTCGGGGTGATGGTCTCTCCGGGCCCTTGCCCCTGAGCCTGGTGGCCAGGCAGGGGATCCACAGTCCCAGGCCAAGGCACAACAACATGCACACGTCTGTTCCTGCCCCCTCCACCGGCAGAGAGCTGGGGGGAGCCAGAGTCTGTCAGGCAGCTGCTGGGCTGGCCGCCTGTGTGGGAAGGGGCAGAGCCGACCTAGGGGCAAGTTGGGCCTCTTGCTCTCCCTGCTGCCCTGAGGCTGCTGGGCCAAAGAGGTCTTGGGCATCCAGCCCCTTGCTGGTCCCTTCCCTCTGACGAGGCCCTCTGAGCTCCAGCACCTTGCAGTGTGGAGACAGCCCCTGCCAGCAACCTCCTCTCCAAGGAGGCATCAACCGAGGCCTATGCCCAGGGGAAAGGCACCAGCGGGGATGAGCCTGGGGAGGTGCCCAGGCATGTCTGGACCCAGTCCCCGCAGCCTGCCCCTTGGTGGGGCAGTACCCCCGGAGGCCAGGAAGGTCTGGGCAAGGCTGGCCAGGGGCAGGGGCCCTGCTGGGTCCTGCCCCTGGCCTGTGGGGCCTCTGAGCACAACCGGCCCTCTCCCACTGGAAGAACTCCCCGGCTGACTCCAAGGGCCAGTTTGCCAACACTCCCGCCCGCTGTTCCCGCCAGGCACGCACAATGCTCCCAAGCCCGGGAGAAAAGCACTTCGGGGTGGTGTTCTCCTCGGGCCCTTGCCCCAGAGCCTGGGGGCCAGGCAGTTGGTCCACACTCCCAGACCAAGGCAGAACCACATGCACACGTCTGTTCCTGACCCCTGCACCGGCAGAGAGCTCGGGGGAGCCAGAGTCTGTCAGGCAGCTGCTGGGCTGGCCGCCTGTGTGGGAAGGGGCAGAGCCGACCTAGGGGCAAGTTGGGCCTCTTGCTCTCCCTGCTGCCCTGAGGCTGCTGGGCCAAAGAGGTCTTGGGCATCCAGCCCCTTGCTGGTCCCTTCCCTCTGACGAGGCCCTCTGAGCTCTAGCACCTTGCAGTGTGGAGACAGCCCCTGCCAGCAACATCCTCTCCAAGGAGGCCTCAACCGAGGCCTAGGCCCAGGGGAAAGGCACCAGCGGGGATGAGCCTGGGGAGGCGCCCGGGCATGTCTGGACCCAGTCCCCGCAGCCTGCCCCTTGGTGGGGCAGTACCCCCGGAGGCCAGGAAGATCTGGGCAAGGCTGGCCAGGGGCAGGGGCCCTGCTGGGTCCTCCCCATGGCCTGTGGGGCCTCTGAGCACAACCGGCCCTCTCCCACTGGAAGACCTCCCCGGCTGCCTCCAAAGGCCAGTTTGCCAACACTCCTGCCCGCTCTTCCCGCCAGGCACGCACAATGCTCCCAAGCCCGGGAGAAAAGCGCTTCGGGGTGGTGCTCTCTCCGGGCCCTTGCCCCTGAGCCTGTGGGCAAGGCAGGGGGAACACACTCCCAGACCAAGTCAGAAACACATGCACACGTCTGTTCCTGTCCCCTGCACCGGCAGAGAGCTCGGGGGAGCCAGAGTCTCTCAGGCAGGTGCTGGGCTGGCCGCCTGTGTGGGAAGGGGCAGAGCCGACCTAGGGGCAAGTTGGGCCTCTTGCTCTCCCTGCTGCCCTGAGGCTGCAGGGCCAAAGACGTCTTGGGCATCCAGCCCCTTACTGGTCCCTTCCCTCTGACGAGGCCCTCTGAGCTCCAGCACCTTGCAGTGTGGAGACAGCCCCTGCCAGCAATCTCCTCTCCAAGGAGGCCTCAACCGAGGCCTAGGCCCAGGGGAAAGGCACCAGCGGGGATGAGCCAGGGGAGGCGCCCGGGCATGTCTGGACCCTGTCCCCGCAGCCTGCCCCTTGGTGGGGCAGTACCCCCGGAGGCCAGGAAGGTCTGGGCAAGGCTGGCCAGGGGCAGGGGCCCTGCTGGGTCCTGCCCCTGGCCTGTGGGGCCTCTGAGCACAACCGGCCCTCTCCCACTGGAAGACCTCCCCGGCTGCCTCCAAAGTCCTGTTTGCAAGCACTCCCGCCCACTGTTCCCGCCAGGCGCGCACAATGCTCCCAAGCCCGGGAGAAAAGCGCTTCGGGGTGGTGGTCTCTCCGGGCCCTTGCCCCTGAGCCTGGGGGCCAGGCAGGGGATCCACAGTCCCAGGCCAAGGCACAACAACATGCACACGTCTGTTCCTGCCCCCTCCACCGGCAGAGAGCTGGGGGGAGCCAGAGTCTGTCAGGCAGCTGCTGGGCTGGCCGCCTGTGTGGGAAGGGGCAGAGCCGACCTAGGGGCAAGTTGGGCCTCTTGCTCTCCCTGCTGCCCTGAGGCTGCTGGGCCAAAGAGGTCTTGGGCATCCAGCCCCTTGCTGGTCCCTTCCCTCTGACGAGGCCCTCTGAGCTCCAGCACCTTGCAGTGTGGAGACAGCCCCTGCCAGCAACCTCCTCTCCAAGGAGGCCTCAACCGAGGCCTAGGCACAGGGGAAAGGCACCAGCGGGGATGAGCCAGTGGAGGCGCACGGGCATATCAGGACCCAGTCCCTGCAGCCTGCCCCTTGGTGGGGCAGTACCCCCGGAGGCCAGGAAGGTCTGGGCAAGGCTGGCCAGGGGCAGGGTCCCTGCTGGGTCCTGCCCCTGGCCTGTGGGGCCTCTGAGCACAACCGGCCCTCTCCCACTGGAAGACCTCCCCGGCTGCCTCCAAAGGCGGGTTTGCCAACACTCCCGCCCGCTGTTCCGCCAGGCACGCACAACACTCCCAAGGCCAGGAGAAAAGCGCTTCGGGGTGTTGCTCTCTCCGGGCCCTTGCCCCTGAGCCTGGGGTCCAGGCAGTGGGTCCACACTCCCAGACCAAGGCAGAACCACATGCACACGTCTGTTCCTGACCCCTGCACCGGCAGAGAGCTCGGGGGAGCCAGAGTCTGTCAGGCAGCTGCTGGGTTGGCTGCCTGTGTGGGAAGGGGCAGAGCCGACCTAGGGGCAAGTTGGGCCTCTTGCTCTCCCTGCTGCCCTGAGGCTGCTGGGCCAAAGAGGTCTTGGGCATCCAGCCCCTTGCTGGTCCCTTCCCGCTGACGAGGCCCTCTGAGCTCCAGCACCTTGCAGTGTGGAGACAGCCCCTGCCAGCAACCTCCTCTCCAAGGAGGCATCAACCGAGGCCTATGCCCAGGGGAAAGGCACCAGCGGGGATGAGCCTGGGGAGGCGCCCAGGCATGTCTGGACCCAGTCCCCGCAGCCTGCCCCTTGGTGGGGCAGTACCCCCAGAGGCCAGGAAGGTCTGGTTAAGACTGGCCAGGGGCAGGGGCCCTGCTGGGTCCTGCCCCTGGCCTGTGGGGCCTCTGAGCACAACCGGCCCTCTCCCACTGGAAGACCTCCCCGGCTGCCTCCAAAGGCCGGTTTGCAAGCGCTCCCGGCCACTGTTACCAGCAGGCGGGCACAATGCTCCTAAGCCCGGAAGAAAAGCGCTTCAGTGTGGTGCTCTCTCTGGGCCCTTGCCCCTGAGCCTGGGGGCAAGGCAGGGTGTCCACACTCCCAGGCCAAGGCAGAACCACATGCACACGTCTGACCTTCCCCCTGCACCGGCAGAGAGCTCGGGGGAGCCAGAGTCTGTCAGGCAGCTGCTGGGCTGGCCGCCTGTGTGGGAAGTGGCAGAGCCGACCTAGGGGCAAGTTGGGCCTCTTGCTCTCCCTGCTGCCCTGAGGCTGCTGGGCCAAAGAGGTCTTGGGCATCCAGCCCCTTGCTGGTCCCTTCCCTCTGACGAGGCCCTCTGAGCTCCAGCACCTTGCAGTGTGGAGACAGCACCTGCCAGCAATCTCCTCTCCAAGGAGGCCTCAACCGAGGCCTAGGCCCAGGGGAAAGGCACCAGCGGGGATGAGCCTGGGGAGGCGCCCGGGCATGTCTGGACCCAGTCCCCGCAGCCTGCCCCTTGGTGGGGCAGTACCCCCGGAGGCCAGGAAGGTCTGGGCAAGGCTGGCCAGGGGCAGGGGCCCTGCTGGGTCCTGCCCCTGGCCTGTGGGGTCTCTGAGCACAACCGGCCCTCTCCCACTGGAAGAACTCCCCGGCTGCCTCCAAAGGCCAGTTTGCCAACACTCCCGCCCGCTGTTCCCGCCAGGCACGCACAATGCTCCCAAGCCCGGGAGAAAAGCGCTTCGGGGTGGTGCTCTCCTCGGGCCCTTGCCCCTGAGCCTGGGGGCCAGGCAGTTGGTCCACACTCCCAGACCAAGGCAGAACCACATGCACACGTCTGTTCCTGACCCCTGCACCGGCAGAGAGCTCGGGGGAGCCAGAATCTGTCAGGCAGCTGCTGGGCTGGCCGCCTGTGTGGGAAGGGGCAGAGCCGACCTAGGGGCAAGTTGGGCCTCTTGCTCTCCCTGCTGCCCTGAGGCTGCTGGGCCAAAGAGGTCTTGGGCATCCAGCCACTTGCTGGTCCCTTCCCTCTGACGAGGCCCTCTGAGCTCCAGCACCTTGCAGTGTGGAGACAGCCCCTGCCAGCAACATCCTCTCCAAGGAGGCCTCAACCGAGGCCTAGGCCCAGGGGAAAGGCACCAGCGGGGATGAGCCTGGGGAGGCGCCCGGGCATGTCTGGACCCAGTCCCCGCAGCCTGCCCCTTGGTGGGGCAGTACCCCCGGAGGCCAGGAAGGTCTGGGCAAGGCTGGCCAGGGGCAGGGGCCCTGCTGGGTCCTCCCCATGGCCTGTGGGACCTCTGAGCACAACCGGCCCTCTCCCACTGGAAGACCTCCCCGGCTGCCTCCAAAGGCCAGTTTGCCAACACTCCTGCCCGCTCTTCCCGCCAGGCACGCACAATGCTCCCAAGCCCGGGAGAAAAGCGCTTCGGGGTGGTGGTCTCTCCGGGCCCTTTCCCCTGAGCCTGGGGGCCAGGCAGGGGATCCACAGTCCCAGGCCAAGGCACAACAACATGCACACGTCTGTTCCTGCCCCCTCCACCGGCAGAGAGCTGGGGGGAGCCAGAGTCTGTCAGGCAGCTGTTGGGCTGGCCGCCTGTGTGGGAAGGGGCAGAGCCGACCTAGGGGCAAGTTGGGCCTCTTGCTCTCCCTGCTGCCCTGAGGCTGCTGGGCCAAAGACGTCTTGGGCATCCAGCCCCTTGCTGGTCCCTTCCCTCTGACGAGGCCCTCTGAGCTCCAGCACCTTGCAGTGTGGAGACAGCCCCTGCCAGCAACCTCCTCTCCAAGGAGGCATCAACCGAGGCCTATGCCCAGGGGAAAGGCACCAGCGGGGATGAGCCTGGGGAGGTGCCCAGGCATGTCTGGACCCAGTCCCCGCAGCCTGCCCCTTGGTGGGGCAGTACCCCCGGAGGCCAGGAAGGTCTGGGCAAGGCTGGCCAGGGTCAGGGGCCCTGCTGGGTCCTGCCCCTGGCCTGTGGGGCCTCTGAGCACAACCGGCCCTCTCCCACTGGAAGAACTCCCGGGTGACTCCAAGGGCCAGTTTGCCAACACTCCCGCCCGCTGTTCCCGCCAGGCACGCACAATGCTCCCAAGCCCGGGAGAAAAGCACTTCGGGGTGGTGTTCTCCTCGGGCCCTTGCCCCTGAGCCTGGGGGCCAGGCAGTTGGTCCACACTCCCAGACCAAGGCAGAACCACATGCACACGTCTGTTCCTGACCCCTGCACCGGCAGAGAGCTCGGGGGAGCCAGAGTCTGTCAGGCAGCTGCTGGGCTGGCCGCCTGTGTGGGAAGGGGCAGAGCCGACCTAGGGGCAAGTTGGGCCTCTTGCTCTCCCTGCTGCCCTGAGGCTGCTGGGCCAAAGAGGTCTTGGGCATCCAGCCCCTTGCTGGTCCCTTCCCTCTGACGAGGCCCTCTGAGCTCTAGCACCTTGCAGTGTGGAGACAGCCCCTGCCAGCAACATCCTCTCCAAGGAGGCCTCAACCGAGGCCTAGGCCCAGGGGAAAGGCACCAGCGGGGATGAGCCTGGGGAGGCGCCCGGGCATGTCTGGACCCAGTCCCCGCAGCCTGCCCCTTGGTGGGGCAGTACCCCCGGAGGCCAGGAAGATCTGGGCAAGGCTGGCCAGGGGCAGGGGCCCTGCTGGGTCCTCCCCATGGCCTGTGGGGCCTCTGAGCACAACCGGCCCTCTCCCACTGGAAGACCTCCCCGGCTGCCTCCAAAGGCCAGTTTGCCAACACTCCTGCCCGCTCTTCCCGCCAGGCACGCACAATGCTCCCAAGCCCGGGAGAAAAGCGCTTCGGGGTGGTGCTCTCTCCGGGCCCTTGCCCCTGAGCCTGTGGGCAAGGCAGGGGGAACACACTCCCAGACCAAGTCAGAAACACATGCACACGTCTGTTCCTGTCCCCTGCACCGGCAGAGAGCTCGGGGGAGCCAGAGTCTCTCAGGCAGGTGCTGGGCTGGCCGCCTGTGTGGGAAGGGGCAGAGCCGACCTAGGGGCAAGTTGGGCCTCTTGCTCTCCCTGCTGCCCTGAGGCTGCAGGGCCAAAGACGTCTTGGGCATCCAGCCCCTTACTGGTCCCTTCCCTCTGACGAGGCCCTCTGAGCTCCAGCACCTTGCAGTGTGGAGACAGCCCCTGCCAGCAATCTCCTCACCAAGGAGGCCTCAACCGAGGCCTAGGCCCAGGGGAAAGGCACCAGCGGGGTTGAGCCAGGGGAGGCGCCCGGGCATGTCTGGACCCTGTCCCCGCAGCCTGCCCCTTGGTGGGGCAGTACCCCCGGAGGCCAGGAAGGTCTGGGCAAGGCTGGCCAGGGGCAGGGGCCCTGCTGGGTCCTGCCCCTGGCCTGTGGGGCCTCTGAGCACAACCGGCCCTCTCCCACTGGAAGACCTCCCCGGCTGCCTCCAAAGTCCTGTTTGCAAGCACTCCCGCCCACTGTTCCCGCCAGGCGCGCACAATGCTCCCAAGCCCGGGAGAAAAGCGCTTCGGGGTGGTGGTCTCTCCGGGCCCTTGCCCCTGAGCCTGGGGGCAAGGCAGGGGGAACACACTCCCAGGCCAAGGCAGAACCTCATGCCCACGTCTGTTCCTGTCCCCTGCACCGGCAGAGAGCTTGGGGGAGCCAGAGTCTGTCAGGCAGCTGCTGGGTTGGCCGCCTGTGTGGGAAGGGGCAGAGCCGCCCTTGGGGCAAGTTGGGCCTCTTGCTCTCCCTGCTGCCCTGAGGCTGCTGGGCCAAAGACGTCTTGGGCATCCAGCCCCGTACTGGTCCCTTCCCTCTGACGAGGCCCTCTGAGCTCCAGCACCTTGCAGTGTGGAGACAGCCCCTGCCAGCAACCTCCTCTCCAAGGAGGCCTCAACCGAGGGCTAGGCCCAGGGGAAAGGCACCAGCGGGGATGAGCCTGGGGAGGCGCCCGGGCATGTCTGGACCCAGGCCCCGCAGCCTGCCCCTTGGTGGGGCAGTACCCCCGGAGGCCAGGAAGGTCTGGGCAAGGCTGGCCAGGGGCAGGGGCCCTGCTGCGTCCTGCCCCTGGCCTGTGGGGCCTCTGAGCACAACCGGCCCTCTCCCACTGGAAGACCTCCCCGGCTGCCTCCAAAGTCCTGTTTGCAAACACTCCCGCCCGCTGTTCACGCCAGGCTCGCACAATGCTCCCAAGCCCGGGAGAAAAGCGCTTCGGGGTGTTGCTCTCTCCGGGCCCTTGCCCCTGTGCCTGGGGTCCAGGCAGTGGGTCCACACTCCCAGACCAAGGCAGAACCACATGCACACGTCTGTTCCTGACCCCTGCACCGGCAGAGAGCTCGGGGGAGCCAGAGTCTGTCAGGCAGCTGCTGGGTTGGCTGCCTGTGTGGGAAGGGGCAGAGCCGACCTAGGGGCAAGTTGGGCCTCTTGCTCTCCCTGCTGCCCTGAGGCTGCTGGGCCAAAGAGGTCTTGGGCATCCAGCCCCTTGCTGGTCCCTTCCCGCTGACGAGGCCCTCTGAGCTCCAGCACCTTGCAGTGTGGAGACAGCCCCTGCCAGCAACCTCCTCTCCAAGGAGGCATCAACCGAGGCCTATGCCCAGGGGAAAGGCACCAGCGGGGATGAGCCTGGGGAGGCGCCCAGGCATGTCTGGACCCAGTCCCCGCAGCCTGCCCCTTGGTGGGGCAGTACCCCCGGAGGCCAGGAAGGTCTGGGCAAGGCTGGCCAGGGGCAGGGGACCTGCTGGGTCCTGCCCCTGGCCTGTGAGGCCTCTGAGCACAACCGGCCCTCTCCCACTGGAAGGCCTCCCCGGCTGCCTCCAAAGTCCTGTTTGCAAACACTCCCGCCCGCTGTTCACGCCAGGCTCGCACAATGCTCCCAAGCCCGTGAGAAAAGCGCTTCGGGGTGGTGCTCTCTCCGGGCCCTTGCCCCTGAGCCTGGGGGCAAGGCAGGGGGAACACACTCCCAGGCCAAGGCAGAACCACATGCCCACGTCTGTTCCTGTCCCCTGCACCGGCAGAGAGCTTGGGGGAGCCAGAGTCTGTCAGGCAGCTGCTGGGTTGGCCGCCTGTGTGGGAAGGGGCAGAGCCGCCCTAGGGGCAAGTTGGGCCTCTTGCTCTCCCTGCTGCCCTGAGGCTGCTGGGCCAAAGACGTCTTGGGCATCCAGCCCCTTACTGGTCCCTTCCCTCTGACGAGGCCCTCTGAGCTCCAGCACCTTGCAGTGTGGAGACAGCCCCTGCCAGCAACCTCCTCTCCAAGGAGGCCTCAACCGAGGCCTAGGCCCAGGGGAAAGGCACCAGCGGGGATGAGCCTGGGGAGGCGCCCGGGCATGTCTGGACCCAGGCCCCGCAGCCTGCCCCTTGGTGGGGCAGTACCCCCGGAGGCCAGGAAGGTATGGGAAAGGCTGGTCAGGGGCAGGGGCCCTGCTGCGTCCTGCCCCTGGCCTGTGGGGCCTCTGAGCACAACCGGCCCTCTCCCACTGGAAGACCTCCCCGGCTGCCTCCAAAGGCCGGTTTGCAAGCGCTCCCGCCCACTGTTCCCAGCAGGCACGCACAATGCTCCCAAGCCCGGGAGAAAAGCGCTTCAGGGTGGTGCTCTCTCCGGGCCCTTTCCCCTGAGCCTGGGGGCCAGGCAGGGGGTCCACACTCCCAGGCCAAGGCAGAACGACATGCACACGTCTGTTCCTGCCCCATGCACCGGCAGAGAGCTCGGGGGAGCCAGAGTCTGTCAGGCAGCTGCTGGGCTGGCCGCCTGTGTGGGACGGGGCAGAGCCGACCTAGGGGCAAGTTGGGCCTCTTGCTCTCCCTGCTGCCCTGAGGCTGCTGGGCCAAAGAGATCTTGGGCATCCAGCCCCTTGCTTCTCCCTTCCCTCTGACGAGGCCCTCTGAGCTCCAGCACCTTGCAGTGTGGAGACAGCCCCTGCCAGCAACCTCCTCTCCAAGGAGGCCTCAACCGAGGCCTAGGCCCAGGGGAAAGGCACCAGCGGGGATGAGCCTGGGGAGGCGCCCGGGCATGTCTGGACCCAGTCCCCGCAGCCTGCCCCTTGGTGGGGCAGTACCCCCGGAGGCCAGGAGGGTCTGGGCAAGGCTGCCAGGGGCAGGGACACTGCTGGGTCCTGCCCCTGGCCTGTGGGGCGTCTGAGCACAACCGGCCCTCTCCCGCTGGAAGACCTCCCCGGCTGCCTCCAAAGGCCGGTTTGCAAGCACTCCCGCCCGCTGTTCCCGCCAGGCACGCACAATGCTCCCAAGCCCGGGAGAAAAGCGCTTCGGGGTGGTGCTCTCTCCGGGCCCTTGCCCCTGAGCCTGGGGGACAGGCAGGGGGAACACACTCCCAAGCCAAGGCAGAACGACATTCACACGTCTGTTCCTGCCCCCTACACCGGCAGAGAGTTCGGGGGAGCCAGAGACTGCCAGGCTGCTGCTGGGCTGGCTGCCTGTGTGGGACGGGGTAGAGCCGACCTAGGGGCAAGTTGGGTCTCTTGCTCTCCCTGCTGCCCTGAGGCTGCTGGGTCAAAGAGGTCTTGGGCATCCAGCCCTTTGCTGGTCCTTTCCCTCTGACGAGGCCCTCTGAGCTCCAGCACCTTGCAGTGTGCAGACAGCCCCTGCCGGCAACCTCCTCTCCAAGGAGGCCTCAACCGAGGCCTAGGCCCAGGGGAAAGGCACCAGCGGGGATGAGCCTGGGGAGGCGCCCGGGCATGTCTGGACCCAGGCCCCGCAGCCTGCCCCTTGGTGGGGTAGTACCCCCGGAGGCCAGGAAGGTCTGGGCAAGGCTGCCAGAGGCAGGGACACTGCTGGGTCCTGCCCCTGGCCTGTGGGGCCTCTGAGAACAACTGGCACTCTCCCGCTGTAAGACCTCCCCGGCTGCCTCCAAAGGCTGGTTTGCAAGCACTCAATCCCGCTGTTCACGCCAGCTGCGGACAATGCTCCCAAGCCCGGGAGAAAAGCATTTTGGGGTGGTGCTCACTCCGGGCTTTGGAAGACCTCCCCGGCTGCCTCCAAGGCCGGTTTGCAAGCACTTCTGCCTGCTGTTCCCGCCACCCGCGCACAATGCTCCCAAGCCCGGGAGAAAAGCGTTTCGGGGTGGTGTTCTCTCTGGACCCAAGAAAGACCTCCCGGGCTGCCCCCAAATGCCGGTTTGCAAGCACTCCCACTCACTGTTCCCGCCATCCGTGCAAATGCTCCAAGCCCAGGAGAAAAGCCCTTCAGGGTGGTGCTCTCTCCCGGCCCTTGGAAGACCTCCCCGGCTGCCTCCAAAGGCTGGATTTCAAGTACTCCCTCCCGCTGTCCCGCCAGCCGCACACAATGCTCCCAATCACCGGAGAAAAGCGCTTCGGGGTGGTGCTCTCTACAGGCCCTTGGAAGACCTCCCCGTTTGTCTCCAAAGGCCGGTTTGCAAGGACTCCTTCCTGCTGTTCCCGCCAGCCGCGCACAATGCTCCCAAGCCTAGGAGAAAAGCGCTTCGGGGTGGTGCTCTCTCCCGGCCCTTGGAAGACCTCCCCGGCTGCCTCCAAAGGCCGGTTTGCAAGCACTCCTGCCTGCTGTTCCCGCCACCCGCGCAAAATGCTCCCAAGCCCGGGAGAAAAGCGCTTCGGTGTGGTGCTCTCTACAGGCCCTTGGAAGACCTCCCCGGCTGCCTCCAAAGGCCGGTTTGCAAGGACTCCTTCCTGCTGTTCCCGCCAGCCACGCACAATGCTCCCAAGCCCGGGAAAAAAGCATTTTGGGGTGGTGCTCACACCGGGCCCTGGAAGACCTCCCCGGCTGCCTCCAAAGGACGGTTTTCAAGCACTCCTGCCTGCTGTTCCCGCCACCCGCGCAGAATGCTCCCAAGCGCGGGAGAAAAGCGCTTCGGGGTGGTGCTCTCTACAGGCCCTTGGAAGACCTCCCCGGCTGCCTCCAAAGGCCGGTTTGCAAGGACTCCTTCCTGCTGTTCCCGCCAGCCACGCACAATGCTCCCAAGCCTGGGAGAAAAGCATTTTGGGGTGGTGCTCACTCCGGGCCCTTGGAAGACCTCCCCGGCTGCCTCCAATGGCCAGTTTGCAAGCACTCATGTCCGCTGTTCCCACCAGCCGCGCACAATGCTCCCAAGCCCGGGAGAAAAGCTTTTTGGGGTGGTGCTCACACCGGGGCCTGGAAGACCTCCCCGGCTGCCTCCAAAGGCCAGTTTTCAAGCACTCCTGCCTGCTGTTCCCGCCACCTGCGCACAATGCTCCCAAGCCCGGGAGAAAAGCGCTTCGGGGTGGTGCTCTCTACAGGCCCTTGGAAGACCTCCCCGGCTGCCTCCAAAGGCCGGTTTGCAATGACTCCTTCCTGCTGTTCCCGCCAGCCACGCACAATGCTCCCAAGCCCGGGAGAGAAGCATTTTGGGGTGGTGCTCTCTACAGGCCCTTGGAAGACCTCCCCGGCTGCCTCCAGTGGCCAGTTTGCAAGCACTCATGCCCGCTGTTCCCACCAGCCGCGCACAATGCTCCCAAGCCCGGGAGAAAAGCTTTTTGGGGTGGTGCTCACACCGGGCCCTGGAAGACCTCCCCGGCTGCCTGCAAAGGCCGGTTTTCAAGCACTCTTGCCTGCTGTTCCTGCCACCCGCGCACAATACTCCCAAGCCCGGGAGAAAAGCGCTTCGGGGTGGTGCTCTCTACAGGCCCTTGGAAGACCTCCCCCGCTGCCTCCAAAGGCCGGTTTGCAAGGACTCCTTCCTGCTGTTCCCACCAGCCACGCACAATGCTCCCAAGCCCGGGAGAAAAGTGCTTCGGGGTGGTGATCTCTCCGGGCCCTTGGAAGTCGTCCCCGGCTGCCTCCAAAGGCCGGTTTGCAAGCACTCATGCCCGTTGTTCCCACCAGCCGCGCACAATGCTCCCAAGCCCGGGAGAAAAGCATTTTGGGGTGGTGCTCACTCCGGGCCCTTGGAAGACCTCCCCGGCTGCCTCCAAAGGCCAGTTTGCAAGCAGTCCTGCCTGCTGTTCCCGCCAGCCGCGCACAATGCTCCCAAGCCCGGGAGAAAAGCGCTTCGGGGTGGTGCTCTCTCCGGGCCCTTGGAAGACGTCCCCGGCTGCCTCCAAAGGCCGGTTTGCAAGCACTCATGCCCGTTGTTCCCACCAGCCGCGCACAATGCTCCCAAGCCCGGGAGAAAAGCATTTTGGGGTGGTGCTCACTCCGGGCCCTTGGAAGACCTCCCCGGCTGCCTCCAAAGGCCAGTTTGCAAGCAGTCCTGCCTGCTGTTCCCGCCAGCCGCGCACAATGTTCCCAAGCCCGGGAGAAAAGCGCTTCGGGGTGGTGCTCTCTCCGGGCCCTTTCAAGACCTCCCCGGCTGCCTCCAAAGGCCGGTTTGTAAGTACTCATTCCCGCTGCTTCCGCCAGCCACGCACAATGCTCCCAAGCCCGGGAGAAAAGCATTTTGGGGTGGTGCTCTCTCCGGGCCCTTGGAAGACCTCCCGGGCTGCCTCCAAAGGCCGGTTTGCAAGCATTCATGTCCGTTGTTCCCGACAGCCGCGCACAATGCTCCCAAGCCCGAGAGAAAAGCATTTTGGGGTGGTGATCAGTCCGGCACTTGGAAGACCTCCCCGGCTGCCTCCAAAGGACAGTTTGCAAGCACTCATGCCCGCTGTTCCCGCCAGCCGCGCACAATGCTCCCAAGACCGTGAGAAAAGCGCTTCGGGGTGGTGTTCTCTCAGGGACCATGGAGGACCTCCCCGGCTGCCCCCAAAGGCCGGTTTGCAAGCATTCCGACTCGCTGTTCCCGCCAGGCACACACAATGTTCCAAAACCCCGGAGAAAAGCGCTTCGGGGTGGTGGTCTCTCCGGGCCCCTGCCCCTGAGCCTGGGGGCCAGGCAGGGGATCCACAGTCCCAGGCCAAGGCAGAACCACATGCACACGTCTGTTCCTGCCCCCTCCACCGGCAGAGAGCTGGGGGGAGCCAGAGTCTGTCAGGCAGCTGCTGGGCTGGCCGCCTGTGTGGGAAGGGGCAGAGCCGACCTAGGGGCAAGTTGGGCCTCTTGCTCTCCCTGCTGCCCTGAGGCTGCTGGGCCAAAGAGGTCTTGGGCATCCAGCCCCTTGCTGGTCCCTTCCCTCTGACGAGGCCCTCTGAGCTCCAGCACCTTGCAGTGTGGAGACAGCCCCTGCCAGCAACCTCCTCTCCAAGGAGGCCTCAACCGAGGCCTAGGCCCAGGGGAAAGGCACCAGCGGAGATGAGCCAGTGGAGGCGCCCGGGCATGTCTGGACCCAGTCCCCGCAGCCTGCCCCTTGGTGGGGCAGTACCCCTGGAGGCCAGGAAGGTCTGGGCAAGGCTGACCAGGGGCAGGGGACCTGCTGGGTCCTGCCCCTGGCCTGTGAGGCCTCTGAGCACAACCGGCCCTCTCCCACTGGAAGACCTCCCCGGCTGCCTCCAAAGGCCGTTTTGCACGCACTCCCGCCCACTGTTCCCACCAAGCGTGCACAATGCTCCCAAGCCCGGGAGAAAAGCGCTTCGGGGTGGTGCTCTCTCCGGGCCCTTGCCCCTGAGCCTGGGGGCCAGGCAGGGGGTCCACACTCCCAGGCCAAGGCAGAACCACATGCACACGTCTGTTCCTGACCCCTGCACCGGCAGAGAGCTCGGGGGAGCCAGAGTCTGTCAGGCAGCTGCTGGGCTGGCTGCCTTTGTGGGAAGGGGCAGAGCCGACCTAGGGGCAAGTTGGGCCTCTTGCTCTCCCTGCTGCCCTGAGGCTGCTTGGCCAAAGAGGTCTTGGGTATCCAGCCCTTTGCTGGTCCCTTCCCTCTGACGAGGCCCTCTGAGCTCCAGCACCTTGCAGTGTGGAGACAGCCCCTGCCAGCAACCTCCTCTCCAAGGAGGCCTCAACCGAGACCTAGGACCAGGGGAAAGGCACCAGCGGGGATGAGCCTGGGGAGGCGCCCGGGCATGTCTGGACCCAGTCCCCGCAGCCTGCCCCTTGGTGGGGCAGTACCCCCGGAGGCCAGGAAGGTCTGGGAAAGGCTGGCCAGGGGCAGGGGACCTGCTGGGTCCTGCCCCTGGCCTGTGGGGCCTCTGAGCACAACCGGCCCTCTCTCACTGGAAGACCTCCCCGGCTGCCTCCAAAGTCCTGTTTGCCAACACTCCCACCCGCTGTTCACGCCAGACTTGCACAATGCTCCCAAGCCCGGGAGAAAAGCGCTTCGGGGTGGTGCTCTCTCCGGGCCCTTGCCCCTGAGCCTGGGGGCAATGCATGGGGAACACACTCCCAGGCCAAGGCAGAACCACATGCCCACGTCTGTTCCTGTCCCCTGCACCGGCAGAGAGCTTGGGGGAGCCAGAGTCTGTCAGGCAGCTGCTGGGTTGGCCGCCTGTGTGGGAAGGGGCAGAGCCGCCCTAGGGGCAAGTTGGGCCTCTTGCTCTCCCTGCTGCCCTGAGGCTGCTGGGCCAAAGACGTCTTGGGCATCCAGCCCCTTACTGGTCCCTTCCCTCTGACGAGGCCCTCTGAGCTCCAGCACCTTGCAGTGTGGAGACAGCCCCTGCCAGCAACCTCCTCTCCAAGGAGGCCTCAACCGAGGCCTAGGCCCAGGGGAAAGGCACCAGCGGGGATGAGCCAGGGGAGGCGCCCGAGCATGTCTGGACCCAGTCCCCGCAGCCTGCCCCTTGGTGGGGCAGTACCCCCGGAGGCCAGGAAGGTCTGGGTAAGGCTGGCCAGGGGCAGGGGCCCTGCTGGGTCCTGCCCCTGGCCTGTGGGGCCTCTGAGCACAACCGGCCCTCTCCCACTGGAAGACCTCCCCGGCTGCCTCCAAAGGCCGGTTTGCAAGCGCTCCCGGCCACTGTTACCAGCAGGCGGGCACAATGCTCCTAAGCCCGGAAGAAAAGCGCTTCAGGGTGGTGCTCTCTCTGGGCCCTTGCCCCTGAGCCTGGGGGCAAGGCAGGTTGTCCACACTCCCAGGCCAAGGCAGAACCACATGCACACGTCTGATCTGCCCCCTGCACCGGCAGAGAGCTCGGGGGAGCCAGAGTCTGTCAGGCAGCTGCTGGGCTGGCCGCCTGTGTGGGAAGTGGCAGAGCCGACCTTGGGGCAAGTTGGGCCTCTTGCTCTCCCTGCTGCCCTGAGGCTGCTGGGCCATAGAGGTCTTGGGCATCCAGCCCCTTGCTGGTCCCTTCCCTCTGACGAGGCCCTCTGAGCTCCAGCACCTTCCAGTGTGGAGACAGCCCCTGCCAGCAACCTCCTCTCCAAGGAGGCCTCAACCGAGGCCTAGGCCCAGGGGAAAGGCACCAGCGGGGATGAGCCTGGGGAGGCGCCCGGGCATGTCTGGACCCAGTCCCCGCAGCCTGCCCCTTGGTGGGGCAGTACCCCCGGAGGCCAGGAAGGTCTGGGCAAGGCTGGCCAGGGGCAGGGGCCCTGCTGGGTCCTGCCCCTGGCCTGTGGGGCCTCTGAGCACAACCGGCCCTCTCCCACTGGAAGAACTCCCCGGCTCCCTCCAAAGGCCAGTTTGCCAACACTCCCGCCCGCTGTTCCCGCCAGGCACGCACAATGCTCCCAAGCCCGGGAGAAAAGCGCTTCGGGGTGGTGCTCTCCTCGGGCCCTTGCCCCTGAGCCTGGGGTCCAGGCAGTTGGTCCACACTCCCAGACCAAGGCAGAATCACATGCACACGTCTGTTCCTGACCCCTGCACCGGCAGAGAGTTCGGGGGAGCCAGAGTCTGTCAGGCAGCTGCTGGGCTGGCCGCCTGTGTGGGAAGGGGCAGAGCCGACCTAGGGGCAAGTTGGGCCTCTTCCTCTCCCTGCTGCCCTGAGGCTGCTGGGCCAAAGAGGTCTTGGGCATCCAGCCCCTTGCTGGTCCCTTCCCTCTGACGAGGCCCTCTGAGCTCCAGCACCTTGCAGTGTGGAGACAGCCCCTGCCAGCAACATCCTCTTCAAGGAGGCCTCAACCGAGGCCTAGGCCCAGGGGAAAGGCACCAGCGGGGATGAGCCTGGGGAGGCGCCCGGGCATGTCTGGACCCAGTCCCCGCAGCCTGCCCCTTGGTTGGGCAGTACCCCCGGAGGCCAGGAAGATCTGGGCAAGGCTGGCCAGGGGCAGGGGCCCTGCTGGGTCCTCCCCATGGCCTGTGGGGCCTCTGAGCACAACCGGCCCTCTCCCACTGGAAGACCTCCCCGGCTGCCTCCAAAGGCCGGTTTGCAAGCACTCCCGCCCACTGTTCCCGCCAGGCGCGCACAATGCTCCCAAGCCCGGGAGAAAAGCACTTCGGGGTGGTGCTCTCTCCGGGCCCTTGCCCCTGAGCCTGTGGGCAAGGCAGGGGGAACACACTCCCAGACCAAGGCAGAAACACATGCACACGTCTGTTCCTGTCCCCTGCACCGGCAGAGAGCTCGGGGGAGCCAGAGTCTCTCAGGCAGGTGCTGGGCTGGCCGCCTGTGTGGGAAGGGGCAGAGCCGACCTAGGGGCAAGTTGGGCCTCTTGCTCTCCCTGCTGCCCTGAGGCTGCAGGGCCAAAGACGTCTTGGGCATCCAGCCCCTTACTGGTCCCTTCCCTCTGACGAGGCCCTCTGAGCTCCAGCACCTTGCAGTGTGGAGACAGCCCCTGCCAGCAATCTCCTCTCCAAGGAGGCCTCAACCGAGGCCTAGGCCCAGGGGAAAGGCACCAGCGGGGTTGAGCCAGGGGAGGCGCCCGGGCATGTCTGGACCCTGTCCCCGCAGCCTGCCCCTTGGTGGGGCAGTACCCCCGGAGGCCAGGAAGGTCTGGGCAAGGCTGGCCAGGGGCAGGGGCCCTGCTGGGTCCTGCCCCTGGCCTGTGGGGCCTCTGAGCACAACCGGCCCTCTCCCACTGGAAGACCTCCCCGGCTGCCTCCAAAGGCCGGTTTGCAAGCACTCCCGCCCACTGTTCCCGCCAGGCGCGCACAATGCTCCCAAGCCCGGGAGAAAAGCGCTTCGGGGTGGTGGTCTCTCCGGGCCCTTGCCCCTGAGCCTGGGGGCCAGGCAGGGGATCCACAGTCCCAGGCCAAGGCACAACAACATGCACACGTCTGTTCCTGCCCCCTCCACCGGCAGAGAGCTGGGGGGAGCCAGAGTCTGTCAGGCAGCTGCTGGGCTGGCCGCCTGTGTGGGAAGGGGCAGAGCCGACCTAGGGGCAAGTTGGGCCTCTTGCTCTCCCTGCTGCCCTGAGGCTGCTGTGCCAAAGAGGTCTTGGGCATCCAGCCCCTTGCTGGTCCCTTCCCTCTGACGAGGCCCTCTGAGCTCCAGCACCTTGCAGTGTGGAGACAGACCCTGCCAGCAACCTCCTCTCCAAAGAGGCCTCAACCGAGGCCTAGGCCCAGGGGAAAGGCACCAGCGGGGATGAGCCAGTGGAGGCGCACGGGCATATCAGGACCCAGTCCCCGCAGCCTGCCCCTTGGTGGGGCAGTACCCCCGGTGGCCAGGAAGGTCTGGGCAAGGCTGGCCAGGGGCAGGGTCCCTGCTGGGTCCTGCCCCTGGCCTGTGGGGCCTCTGAGCACAACCGGCCCTCTCCCACTGGAAGACCTCCCCGGCTGCCTTCAAAGGCGGGTTTGCCAACACTCCCGCCCGCTGTTCCCGCCAGGCACGCACAACGCTCCCAAAGCCAGGAGAAAAGCGCTTCGGGGTGTTGCTCTCTCCGGGCCCTTGCCCCTGAGCCTGGGGTCCAGGCAGTGGGTCCACAGTCCCAGACCAAGGCAGAACCACATGCACACGTCTGTTCCTGACGCCTGAACCGGCAGAGAGCTCGGGGGAGCCAGAGTCTATCAGGCAGCTGCTGGGTTGGCTGCCTGTGTGGGAAGGGGCAGAGCCGACCTAGGGGCAAGTTGGGCCTCTTGCTCTCCCTGCTGCCCTGAGGCTGCTGGGCCAAAGAGGTCTTGGGCATCCAGCCCCTTGCTGGTCCCTTCCCGCTGACGAGGCCCTCTGAGCTCCAGCACCTTGCAGTGTGGAGACAGCCCCTGCCAGCAACCTCCTCTCCAAGGAGGCATCAACCGAGGCCTATGCCCAGGGGAAAGGCACCAGCGGGGATGAGCCTGGGGAGGCGCCCAGGCATGTCTGGACCCAGTCCCCGCAGCCTGCCCCTTGGTGGGGCAGTACCCCCGGAGGCCAGGAAGGTCTGGGCAAGGCTGGCCAGGGGCAGGGGCCCTGCTGGGTCCTGCCCCTGGCCTGTGGGGCCTCTGAGCACAACCGGCCCTCTCCCACTGGAAGAACTCCCCGGCTGACTCCAAGGGCCAGTTTGCCAACACTCCCGCCCGCTGTTCCCGCCAGGCACGCACAATGCTCCCAAGCCCGGGAGAAAAGCACTTCGGGGTGGTGTTCTCCTCGGGCCCTTGCCCCAGAGCCTGGGGGCCAGGCAGTTGGTCCACACTCCCAGACCAAGGCAGAACCACATGCACACGTCTGTTCCTGACCCCTGCACCGGCAGAGAGCTCGGGGGAGCCAGAGTCTGTCAGGCATCTGCTGGGCTGGCCGCCTGTGTGGGAAGGGGCAGAGCCGACCTAGGGGCAAGTTGGGCCTCTTGCTCTCCCTGCTGCCCTGAGGCTGCTGGGCCAAAGAGGTCTTGGGCATCCAGCCCCTTGCTGGTCCCTTCCCTCTGACGAGGCCCTCTGAGCTCTAGCACCTTGCAGTGTGGAGACAGCCCCTGCCAGCAACATCCTCTCCAAGGAGGCCTCAACCGAGGCCTAGGCCCAGGGGAAAGGCACCAGCGGGGATGAGCCTGGGGAGGCGCCCGGGCATGTCTGGACCCAGTCCCCGCAGCCTGCCCCTTGGTGGGGCAGTACCCCCGGAGGCCAGGAAGATCTGGGCAAGGCTGGCCAGGGGCAGGGGCCCTGCTGGGTCCTCCCCATGGCCTGTGGGGCCTCTGAGCACAACCGGCCCTCTCCCACTGGAAGACCTCCCCGGCTGCCTCCAAAGGCCAGTTTGCCAACACTCCTGCCCGCTCTTCCCGCCAGGCACGCACAATGCTCCCAAGCCCGGGAGAAAAGCGCTTCGGGGTGGTGCTCTCTCCGGGCCCTTGCCCCTGAGCCTGTGGGCAAGGCAGGGGGAACACACTCCCAGACCAAGTCAGAAACACATGCACACGTCTGTTCCTGTCCCCTGCACCGGCAGAGAGCTCGGGGGAGCCAGAGTCTCTCAGGCAGGTGCTGGGCTGGCCGCCTGTGTGGGAAGGGGCAGAGCCGACCTAGGGGCAAGTTGGGCCTCTTGCTCTCCCTGCTGCCCTGAGGCTGCAGGGCCAAAGACGTCTTGGGCATCCAGCCCCTTACTGGTCCGTTCCCTCTGACGAGGCCCTCTGAGCTCCAGCACCTTGCAGTGTGGAGACAGCCCCTGCCAGCAATCTCCTCTCCAAGGAGGCCTCAACCGAGGCCTAGGCCCAGGGGAAAGGCACCAGCGGGGTTGAGCCAGGGGAGGCGCCCGGGCATGTCTGGACCCTGTCCCCGCAGCCTGCCCCTTGGTGGGGCAGTACCCCCGGAGGCCAGGAAGGTCTGGGCAAGGCTGGCCAGGGGCAGGGGCCCTGCTGGGTCCTGCCCCTGGCCTGTGGGGCCTCTGAGCACAACCGGCCCTCTCCCACTGGAAGACCTCCCCGGCTGCCTCCAAAGTCCTGTTTGCAAGCACTCCCGCCCACTGTTCCCGCCAGGCGCGCACAATGCTCCCAAGCCCGGGAGAAAAGCGCTTCGGGGTGGTGGTCTCTCCGGGCCCTTGCCCCTGAGCCTGGGGGCCAGGCAGGGGATCCACAGTCCCAGGCCAAGGCACAACAACATGCACACGTCTGTTCCTGCCCCCTCCACCGGCAGAGAGCTGGGGGGAGCCAGAGTCTGTCAGGCAGCTGCTGGGCTGGCCGCCTGTGTGGGAAGGGGCAGAGCCGACCTAGGGGCAAGTTGGGCCTCTTGCTCTCCCTGCTGCCCTGAGGCTGCTGGGCCAAAGAGGTCTTGGGCATCCAGCCCCTTGCTGGTCCCTTCCCTCTGACGAGGCCCTCTGAGCTCCAGCACCTTGCAGTGTGGAGACAGCCCCTGCCAGCAACCTCCTCTCCAAGGAGGCCTCAACCGAGGCCTAGGCACAGGGGAAAGGCACCAGCGGGGATGAGCCAGTGGAGGCGCACGGGCATATCAGGACCCAGTCCCTGCAGCCTGCCCCTTGGTGGGGCAGTACCCCCGGAGGCCAGGAAGGTCTGGGCAAGGCTGGCCAGGGGCAGGGTCCCTGCTGGGTCCTGCCCCTGGCCTGTGGGGCCTCTGAGCACAACCGGCCCTCTCCCACTGGAAGACCTCCCCGGCTGCCTCCAAAGGCGGGTTTGCCAACACTCCCGCCCGCTGTTCCGCCAGGCACGCACAACACTCCCAAGGCCAGGAGAAAAGTGCTTCGGGGTGTTGCTCTCTCCGGGCCCTTGCCCCTGAGCCTGGGGTCCAGGCAGTGGGTCCACACTCCCAGACCAAGGCAGAACCACATGCACACGTCTGTTCCTGACCCCTGCACCGGCAGAGAGCTCGGGGGAGCCAGAGTCTGTCAGGCAGCTGCTGGGTTGGCTGCCTGTGTGGGAAGGGGCAGAGCCGACCTAGGGGCAAGTTGGGCCTCTTGCTCTCCCTGCTGCCCTGAGGCTGCTGGGCCAAAGAGGTCTTGGGCATCCAGCCCCTTGCTGGTCCCTTCCCGCTGACGAGGCCCTCTGAGCTCCAGCACCTTGCAGTGTGGAGACAGCCCCTGCCAGCAACCTCCTCTCCAAGGAGGCATCAACCGAGGCCTATGCCCAGGGGAAAGGCACCAGCGGGGATGAGCCTGGGGAGGCGCCCAGGCATGTCTGGACCCAGTCCCCGCAGCCTGCCCCTTGGTGGGGCAGTACCCCCAGAGGCCAGGAAGGTCTGGTTAAGACTGGCCAGGGGCAGGGGCCCTGCTGGGTCCTGCCCCTGGTCTGTGGGGCCTCTGAGCACAACCGGCCCTCTCCCACTGGAAGACCTCCACGGCTGCCTCCAAAGGCCGGTTTGCAAGCGCTCCCGGCCACTGTTACCAGCAGGCGGGCACAATGCTCCTAAGCCCGGAAGAAAAGCGCTTCAGGGTGGTGCTCTCTCTGGGCCCTTGCCCCTGAGCCTGGGGGCAAGGCAGGGTGTCCACACTCCCAGGCCAAGGCAGAACCACATGCACACGTCTGACCTTCCCCCTGCACCGGCAGAGAGCTCGGGGGAGCCAGAGTCTGTCAGGCAGCTGCTGGGCTGGCCGCCTGTGTGGGAAGTGGCAGAGCCGACCTAGGGGCAAGTTGGGCCTCTTGCTCTCCCTGCTGCCCTGAGGCTGCTGGGCCAAAGAGGTCTTGGGCATCCAGCCCCTTGCTGGTCCCTTCCCTCTGACGAGGCCCTCTGAGCTCCAGCACCTTGCAGTGTGGAGACAGCACCTGCCAGCAATCTCCTCTCCAAGGAGGCCTCAACCGAGGCCTAGGCCCAGGGGAAAGGCACCAGCGGGGATGAGCCTGGGGAGGCGCCCGGGCATGTCTGGACCCAGTCCCCGCAGCCTGCCCCTTGGTGGGGCAGTACCCCCGGAGGCCAGGAAGGTCTGCGCAAGGCTGGCCAGGGGCAGGGGCCCTGCTGGGTCCTGCCCCTGGCCTGTGGGGTCTCTGAGCACAACCGGCCCTCTCCCACTGGAAGAACTCCCCGGCTGCCTCCAAAGGCCAGTTTGCCAACACTCCCGCCCGCTGTTCCTGCCAGGCACGCACAATGCTCCCAAGCCCGGGAGAAAAGCGCTTCGGGGTGGTGCTCTCCTCGGGCCCTTGCCCCTGAGCCTGGGGGCCAGGCAGTTGGTCCACACTCCCAGACCAAGGCAGAACCACATGCACACGTCTGTTCCTGACCCCTGCACCGGCAGAGAGCTCGGGGGAGCCAGAATCTGTCAGGCAGCTGCTGGGCTGGCCGCCTGTGTGGGAAGGGGCAGAGCCGACCTAGGGGCAAGTTGGGCCTCTTGCTCTCCCTGCTGCCCTGAGGCTGCTGGGCCAAAGAGGTCTTGGGCATCCAGCCCCTTGCTGGTCCCTTCCCTCTGACGAGGCCCTCTGAGCTCCAGCACCTTGCAGTGTGGAGACAGCCCCTGCCAGCAACATCCTCTCCAAGGAGGCCTCAACCGAGGCCTAGGCCCAGGGGAAAGGCACCAGCGGGGATGAGCCTGGGGAGGCGCCCGGGCATGTCTGGACCCAGTCCCCGCAGCCTGCCCCTTGGTGGGGCAGTACCCCCGGAGGCCAGGAAGGTCTGGGCAAGGCTGGCCAGGGGCAGGGGCCCTGCTGGGTCCTCCCCATGGCCTGTGGGACCTCTGAGCACAACCGGCCCTCTCCCACTGGAAGACCTCCCCGGCTGCCTCCAAAGGCCAGTTTGCCAACACTCCTGCCCGCTCTTCCCGCCAGGCACGCACAATGCTCCCAAGCCCGGGAGAAAAGCGCTTCGGGGTGGTGGTCTCTCCGGGCCCTTGCCCCTGAGCCTGGGGGCCAGGCAGGGGATCCACAGTCCCAGGCCAAGGCACAACAACATGCACACGTCTGTTCCTGCCCCCTCCACCGGCAGAGAGCTGGGGGGAGCCAGAGTCTGTCAGGCAGCTGCTGGGCTGGCCGCCTGTGTGGGAAGGGGCAGAGCCGACCTAGGGGCAAGTTGGGCCTCTTGCTCTCCCTGCTGCCCTGAGGCTGCTGGGCCAAAGACGTCTTGGGCATCCAGCCCCTTGCTGGTCCCTTCCCTCTGACGAGGCCCTCTGAGCTCCAGCACCTTGCAGTGTGGAGACAGCCCCTGCCAGCAACCTCCTCTCCAAGGAGGCATCAACCGAGGCCTATGCCCAGGGGAAAGGCACCAGCGGGGATGAGCCTGGGGAGGTGCCCAGGCATGTCTGGACCCAGTCCCCGCAGCCTGCCCCTTGGTGGGGCAGTACCCCCGGAGGCCAGGAAGGTCTGGGCAAGGCTGGCCAGGGTCAGGGGCCCTGCTGGGTCCTGCCCCTGGCCTGTGGGGCCTCTGAGCACAACCGGCCCTCTCCCACTGGAAGAACTCCCGGGTGACTCCAAGGGCCAGTTTGCCAACACTCCCGCCCGCTGTTCCCGCCAGGCACGCACAATGCTCCCAAGCCCGGGAGAAAAGCACTTCGGGGTGGTGTTCTCCTCGGGCCCTTGCCCCTGAGCCTGGGGGCCAGGCAGTTGGTCCACACTCCCAGACCAAGGCAGAACCACATGCACACGTCTGTTCCTGACCCCTGCACCGGCAGAGAGCTCGGGGGAGCCAGAGTCTGTCAGGCAGCTGCTGGGCTGGCCGCCTGTGTGGGAAGGGGCAGAGCCGACCTAGGGGCAAGTTGGGCCTCTTGCTCTCCCTGCTGCCCTGAGGCTGCTGGGCCAAAGAGGTCTTGGGCATCCAGCCCCTTGCTGGTCCCTTCCCTCTGACGAGGCCCTCTGAGCTCTAGCACCTTGCAGTGTGGAGACAGCCCCTGCCAGCAACATCCTCTCCAAGGAGGCCTCAACCGAGGCCTAGGCCCAGGGGAAAGGCACCAGCGGGGATGAGCCTGGGGAGGCGCCCGGGCATGTCTGGACCCAGTCCCCGCAGCCTGCCCCTTGGTGGGGCAGTACCCCCGGAGGCCAGGAAGATCTGGGCAAGGCTGGCCAGGGGCAGGGGCCCTGCTGGGTCCTCCCCATGGCCTGTGGGGCCTCTGAGCACAACCGGCCCTCTCCCACTGGAAGACCTCCCCGGCTGCCTCCAAAGGCCAGTTTGCCAACACTCCTGCCCGCTCTTCCCGCCAGGCACGCACAATGCTCCCAAGCCCGGGAGAAAAGCGCTTCGGGGTGGTGCTCTCTCCGGGCCCTTGCCCCTGAGCCTGTGGGCAAGGCAGGGGGAACACACTCCCAGACCAAGTCAGAAACACATGCACACGTCTGTTCCTGTCCCCTGCACCGGCAGAGAGCTCGGGGGAGCCAGAGTCTCTCAGGCAGGTGCTGGGCTGGCCGCCTGTGTGGGAAGGGGCAGAGCCGACCTAGGGGCAAGTTGGGCCTCTTGCTCTCCCTGCTGCCCTGAGGCTGCAGGGCCAAAGACGTCTTGGGCATCCAGCCCCTTACTGGTCCCTTCCCTCTGACGAGGCCCTCTGAGCTCCAGCACCTTGCAGTGTGGAGACAGCCCCTGCCAGCAATCTCCTCTCCAAGGAGGCCTCAACCGAGGCCTAGGCCCAGGGGAAAGGCACCAGCGGGGTTGAGCCAGGGGAGGCGCCCGGGCATGTCTGGACCCTGTCCCCGCAGCCTGCCCCTTGGTGGGGCAGTACCCCCGGAGGCCAGGAAGGTCTGGGCAAGGCTGGCCAGGGGCAGGGGCCCTGCTGGGTCCTGCCCCTGGCCTGTGGGGCCTCTGAGCACAACCGGCCCTCTCCCACTGGAAGACCTCCCCGGCTGCCTCCAAAGTCCTGTTTGCAAGCACTCCCGCCCACTGTTCCCGCCAGGCGCGCACAATGCTCCCAAGCCCGGGAGAAAAGCGCTTCGGGGTGGTGGTCTCTCCGGGCCCTTGCCCCTGAGCCTGGGGGCCAGGCAGGGGATCCACAGTCCCAGGCCAAGGCACAACAACATGCACACGTCTGTTCCTGCCCCCTCCACCGGCAGAGAGCTGGGGGGAGCCAGAGTCTGTCAGGCAGCTGCTGGGCTGGCCGCCTGTGTGGGAAGGGGCAGAGCCGCCCTTGGGGCAAGTTGGGCCTCTTGCTCTCCCTGCTGCCCTGAGGCTGCTGGGCCAAAGACGTCTTGGGCATCCAGCCCCGTACTGGTCCCTTCCCTCTGACGAGGCCCTCTGAGCTCCAGCACCTTGCAGTGTGGAGACAGCCCCTGCCAGCAACCTCCTCTCCAAGGAGGCCTCAACCGAGGCCTAGGCCCAGGGGAAAGGCACCAGCGGGGATGAGCCTGGGGAGGCGCCCGGGCATGTCTGGACCCAGGCCCCGCAGCCTGCCCCTTGGTGGGGCAGTACCCCCGGAGGCCAGGAAGGTCTGGGCAAGGCTGGCCAGGGGCAGGGGCCCTGCTGCGTCCTGCCCCTGGCCTGTGGGGCCTCTGAGCACAACCGGCCCTCTCCCACTGGAAGACCTCCCCGGCTGCCTCCAAAGTCCTGTTTGCAAACACTCCCGCCCGCTGTTCACGCCAGGCTCGCACAATGCTCCCAAGCCCGTGAGGAAAGCGCTTCAGGGTGGTGCTCTCTCCGGGCCCTTGCCCCTGAGCCTGGGGGCAAGGCAGGGTGTCCACACTCCCAGAACAAGGCAGAAACACATGCACACGTCTGATCTGCCCCCTGCACCGGCAGAGAGCTCGGGGGAGCCAGAGTCTGTCAGGCAGCTGCTGGGCTGGCCGCCTGTGTGGGAATGGGCAGAGCCAACCTAGGGGCAAGTTGGGCCTCTTGCTCTCCCTGCTGCCCTGAGGCTGCTGGGCCAAAGAGGTCTTGGGCATCCAGCCCCTTGCTGGTCCCTTCCCTCTGACGAGGCCCTCTGAGCTCCAGCACCTTGCAGTGTGGAGACAGCCCCTGCCAGCAACCTCCTCTCCAAGGAGGCCTCAACCGAGGCCTAGGCCCAGGGTAAAGGCACCAGCGGGGATGAGCCTGGGGAGGCGCCCGGGCATGTCTGGACCCAGTCCCCGCAGCCTGCCCCTTGGTGGGGCAGTACCCCCGGAGGCCAGGAAGGTCTCGGCAAGGCTGCCAGGGGCAGGGACACTGCTGGGTCCTGCCCCTGGCCTGTGGGGCGTCTGAGCACAACCGGCACTCTCCCGCTGGAAGACCTCCCCGTCTGCCTTGAAAGGCCGGTTTGCAAGCACTCCCGCCCGCTGTTCCCGCCAGGCACGCACAACGCTCCCAAGGCCAGGAGAAAAGCGCTTCGGGGTGTTGCTCTCTCCGGGCCCTTGCCCCTGAGCCTGGGGTCCAGGCAGTGGGTCCACACTCCCAGACCAAGGCAGAACCACATGCACACGTCTGTTCCTGACCCCTGCACCGGCAGAGAGGTCGGGGGAGCCAGAGTCTGTCAGGCAGCTGCTGGGTTGGCTGCCTGTGTGGGAAGGGGCAGAGCCGACCTAGGGGCAAGTTGGGCCTCTTGCTCTCCCTGCTGCCCTGAGGCTGCTGGGCCAAAGAGGTCTTGGGCATCCAGCCCCTTGCTGGTCCCTTCCCGCTGACGAGGCCCTCTGAGCTCCAGCACCTTGCAGTGTGGAGACAGCCCCTGCCAGCAACCTCCTCTCCAAGGAGGCATCAACCGAGGCCTATGCCCAGGGGAAAGGCACCAGCGGGGATGAGCCTGGGGAGGCGCCCAGGCATGTCTGGACCCAGTCCCCGCAGCCTGCCCCTTGGTGGGGCAGTACCCCCGGAGGCCAGGAAGGTCTGGGCAAGGCTGGCCAGGGGCAGGGGACCTGCTGGGTCCTGCCCCTGGCCTGTGAGGCCTCTGAGCACAACCGGCCCTCTCCCACTGGAAGACCTCCCCGGCTGCCTCCAAAGTCCTGTTTGCAAACACTCCCGCCCGCTGTTCACGCCAGGCTCGCACAATGCTCCCAAGCCCGTGAGAAAAGCGCTTCGGGGTGGTGCTCTCTCCGGGCCCTTGCCCCTGAGCCTGGGGGCAAGGCAGGGGGAACACACTCCCAGGCCAAGGCAGAACCACATGCCCACGTCTGTTCCTGTCCCCTGCACCGGCAGAGAGCTTGGGGGAGCCAGAGTCTGTCAGGCAGCTGCTGGGTTGGCCGCCTGTGTGGGAAGGGGCAGAGCCGACCTAGGGGCAAGTTGGGCCTCTTGCTCTCCCTGCTGCCCTGAGGCTGCTGGGCCAAAGACGTCTTGGGCATCCAGCCCCTTACTGGTCCCTTCCCTCTGACGAGGCCCTCTGAGCTCCAGCACCTTGCAGTGTGGAGACAGCCCCTGCCAGCAACCTCCTCTCCAAGGAGGCCTCAACCGAGGCCTAGGCCCAGGGGAAAGGCACCAGCGGGGATGAGCCTGGGGAGGCGCCCGGGCATGTCTGGACCCAGGCCCCGCAGCCTGCCCCTTGGTGGGGCAGTACCCCCGGAGGCCAGGAAGGTATGGGAAAGGCTGGTCAGGGGCAGGGGCCCTGCTGCGTCCTGCCCCTGGCCTGTGGGGCCTCTGAGCACAACCGGCCCTCTCCCACTGGAAGACCTCCCCGGCTGCCTCCAAAGGCCGGTTTGCAAGCGCTCCCGCCCACTGTTCCCAGCAGGCACGCACAATGCTCCCAAGCCCGGGAGAAAAGCGCTTCAGGGTGGTGCTCTCTCCGGGCCCTTTCCCCTGAGCCTGGGGGCCAGGCAGGGGGTCCACACTCCCAGGCCAAGGCAGAACGACATGCACACGTCTGTTCCTGCCCCATGCACCGGCAGAGAGCTCGGGGGAGCCAGAGTCTGTCAGGCAGCTGCTGGGCTGGCCGCCTGTGTGGGACGGGGCAGAGCCGACCTAGGGGCAAGTTGGGCCTCTTGCTCTCCCTGCTGCCCTGAGGCTGCTGGGCCAAAGAGATCTTGGGCATCCAGCCCCTTGCTTCTCCCTTCCCTCTGACGAGGCCCTCTGAGCTCCAGCACCTTGCAGTGTGGAGACAGCCCCTGCCAGCAACCTCCTCTCCAAGGAGGCCTCAACCGAGGCCTAGGCCCAGGGGAAAGGCACCAGCGGGGATGAGCCTGGGGAGGCGCCCGGGCATGTCTGGACCCAGTCCCCGCAGCCTGCCCCTTGGTGGGGCAGTACCCCCGGAGGCCAGGAGGGTCTGGGCAAGGCTGCCAGGGGCAGGGACACTGCTGGGTTCTGCCCCTGGCCTGTGGGGCGTCTGAGCACAACCGGCCCTCTCCCGCTGGAAGACCTCCCCGGCTGCCTCCAAAGGCCGGTTTGCAAGCACTCCCGCCCGCTGTTCCCGCCAGGCACGCACAATGCTCCCAAGCCCGGGAGAAAAGTGCTTCGGTGTGGTGCTCTCTCCGGGCCCTTGCCCCTGAGCCTGGGGGACAGGCAGGGGGAACACACTCCCAGACCAAGGCAGAACGACATTCACACGTCTGTTCCTGCCCCCTACACCGGCAGAGAGTTCGGGGGAGCCAGAGACTGCCAGGCTGCTGCTGGGCTGGCTGCCTGTGTGGGACGGGGTAGAGCCGACCTAGGGGCAAGTTGGGTCTCTTGCTCTCCCTGCTGCCCTGAGGCTGCTGGGTCAAAGAGGTCTTGGGCATCCAGCCCTTTGCTGGTCCTTTCCCTCTGACGAGGCCCTCTGAGCTCCAGCACCTTGCAGTGTGCAGACAGCCCCTGCCGGCAACCTCCTCTCCAAGGAGGCCTCAACCGAGGCCTAGGCCCAGGGGAAAGGCACCAGCGGGGATGAGCCTGGGGAGGCGCCCGGGCATGTCTGGACCCAGGCCCCGCAGCCTGCCCCTTGGTGGGGTAGTACCCCCGGAGGCCAGGAAGGTCTGGGCAAGGCTGCCAGAGGCAGGGACACTGCTGGGTCCTGCCCCTGGCCTGTGGGGCCTCTGAGAACAACTGGCACTCTCCCGCTGGAAGACCTCCCCGGCTGCCTCCAAAGGCTGGTTTGCAAGCACTCAATCCCGCTGTTCACGCCAGCTGCGCACAATGCTCCCAAGCCCGGGAGAAAAGCATTTTGGGGTGGTGCTCACTCCGGGCTTTGGAAGACCTCCCCGGCTGCCTCCAAGGCCGGTTTGCAAGCACTTCTGCCTGCTGTTCCCGCCACCCGCGCACAATGCTCCCAAGCCCGGGAGAAAAGCGTTTCGGGGTGGTGTTCTCTCTGGACCCAAGAAAGACCTCCCGGGCTGCCCCCAAATGCCGGTTTGCAAGCACTCCCACTCACTGTTCCCGCCATCCGTGCAAATGCTCCAAGCCCAGGAGAAAAGCCCTTCAGGGTGGTGCTCTCTCCCGGCCCTTGGAAGACCTCCCCGGCTGCCTCCAAAGGCTGGATTTCAAGTACTCCCTCCCGCTGTCCCGCCAGCCGCACACAATGCTCCCAATCACGGGAGAAAAGCGCTTCGGGGTGGTGCTCTCTACGGGCCCTTGGAAGACCTCCCCGTTTGTCTCCAAAGGCCGGTTTGCAAGGACTCCTTCCTGCTGTTCCCGCCAGCCGCGCACAATGCTCCCAAGCCTAGGAGAAAAGCGCTTCGGGGTGGTGCTCTCTCCCGGCCCTTGGAAGACCTCCCCGGCTGCCTCCAAAGGCCGGTTTGCAAGCACTCCTGCCTGCTGTTCCCGCCACCCGCGCAAAATGCTCCCAAGCCCGGGAGAAAAGCGCTTCGGGGTGGTGCTCTCTACAGGCCCTTGGAAGACCTCCCCGGCTGCCTCCAAAGGCCGGTTTGCAAGGACTCCTTCCTGCTGTTCCCGCCAGCCACGCACAATGCTCCCAAGCCCGGGAAAAAAGCATTTTGGGGTGGTGCTCACACCGGGCCCTGGAAGACCTCCCCGGCTGCCTCCAAAGGACGGTTTTCAAGCACTCCTGCCTGCTGTTCCCGCCACCCGCGCAGAATGCTCCCAAGCGCGGGAGAAAAGCGCTTCGGGGTGGTGCTCTCTACAGGCCCTTGGAAGACCTCCCCGGCTGCCTCCAAAGGCCGGTTTGCAAGGACTCCTTCCTGCTGTTCCCGCCAGCCACGCACAATGCTCCCAAGCCTGGGAGAAAAGCATTTTGGGGTGGTGCTCACTCCGGGCCCTTGGAAGACCTCCCCGGCTGCCTCCAATGGCCAGTTTGCAAGCACTCATGTCCGCTGTTCCCACCAGCCGCGCACAATGCTCCCAAGCCCGGGAGAAAAGCTTTTTGGGGTGGTGCTCACACCGGGCCCTGGAAGACCTCCCCGGCTGCCTCCAAAGGCCAGTTTTCAAGCACTCCTGCCTGCTGTTCCCGCCACCTGCGCACAATGCTCCCAAGCCCGGGAGAAAAGCGCTTCGGGGTGGTGCTCTCTACAGGCCCTTGGAAGACCTCCCCGGCTGCCTCCAAAGGCCGGTTTGCAAGGACTCCTTCCTGCTGTTCCCGCCAGCCACGCACAATGCTCCCAAGCCCGGGAGAGAAGCATTTTGGGGTGGTGCTCTCTACAGGCCCTTGGAAGACCTCCCCGGCTGCCTCCAGTGGCCAGTTTGCAAGCACTCATGCCCGCTGTTCCCACCAGCCGCGCACAATGCTCCCAAGCCCGGGAGAAAAGCTTTTTGGGGTGGTGCTCACACCGAGCCCTGGAAGACCTCCCCGGCTGCCTCCAAAGGACGGTTTTCAAGCACTCCTGCCTGCTGTTCCTGCCACCCGCGCACAATACTCCCAAGCCCGGGAGAAAAGCGCTTCGGGGTGGTGCTCTCTACAGGCCCTTGGAAGACCTCCCCCGCTGCCTCCAAAGGCCGGTTTGCAAGGACTCCTTCCTGCTGTTCCCGCCAGCCACGCACAATGCTCCCAAGCCCGGGAGAAAAGTGCTTCAGGGTGGTGATCTCTCCGGGCCCTTGGAAGTCGTCCCCGGCTGCCTCCAAAGGCCGGTTTGCAAGCACTCATGCCCGTTGTTCCCACCAGCCGCGCACAATGCTCCCAAGCCCGGGAGAAAAGCATTTTGGGGTGGTGCTCACTCCGGGCCCTTGGAAGACCTCCCCGGCTGCCTCCAAAGGCCAGTTTGCAAGCAGTCCTGCCTGCTGTTCCCGCCAGCCGCGCACAATGCTCCCAAGCCCGGGAGAAAAGCGCTTCGGGGTGGTGCTCTCTCCGGGCCCTTGGAAGACGTCCCCGGCTGCCTCCAAAGGCCGGTTTGCAAGCACTCATGCCCGTTGTTCCCACCAGCCGCGCACAATGCTCCCAAGCCCGGGAGAAAAGCATTTTGGGGTGGTGCTCACTCCGGGCCCTTGGAAGACCTCCCCGGCTGCCTCCAAAGGCCAGTTTGCAAGCAGTCCTGCCTGCTGTTCCCGCCAGCCGCGCACAATGTTCCCAAGCCCGGGAGAAAAGCGCTTCGGGGTGGTGCTCTCTCCGGGCCCTTTCAAGACCTCCCCGGCTGCCTCCAAAGGCCGGTTTGTAAGTACTCATTCCCGCTGCTTCCGCCAGCCACGCACAATGCTCCCAAGCCCGGGAGAAAAGCATTTTGGGGTGGTGCTCTCTCCGGGCCCTTGGAAGACCTCCCGGGCTGCCTCCAAAGGCCGGTTTGCAAGCATTCATGTCCGTTGTTCCCGACAGCCGCGCACAATGCTCCCAAGCCCGAGAGAAAAGCATTTTGGGGTGGTGATCAGTCCGGCACTTGGAAGACCTCCCCGGCTGCCTCCAAAGGACAGTTTGCAAGCACTCATGCCCGCTGTTCCCGCCAGCCGCGCACAATGCTCCCAAGACCGTGAGAAAAGCGCTTCGGGGTGGTGTTCTCTCAGGGACCATGGAGGACCTCCCCGGCTGCCCCCAAAGGCCGGTTTGCAAGCATTCCGACTCGCTGTTCCCGCCAGGCACACACAATGTTCCAAAACCCCGGAGAAAAGCGCTTCGGGGTGGTGGTCTCTCCGGGCCCCTGCCCCTGAGCCTGGGGGCCAGGCAGGGGATCCACAGTCCCAGGCCAAGGCAGAACCACATGCACACGTCTGTTCCTGCCCCCTCCACCGGCAGAGAGCTGGGGGGAGCCAGAGTCTGTCAGGCAGCTGCTGGGCTGGCCGCCTGTGTGGGAAGGGGCAGAGCCGACCTAGGGGCAAGTTGGGCCTCTTGCTCTCCCTGCTGCCCTGAGGCTGCTGGGCCAAAGAGGTCTTGGGCATCCAGCCCCTTGCTGGTCCCTTCCCTCTGACGAGGCCCTCTGAGCTCCAGCACCTTGCAGTGTGGAGACAGCCCCTGCCAGCAACCTCCTCTCCAAGGAGGCCTCAACCGAGGCCTAGGCCCAGGGGAAAGGCACCAGCGGAGATGAGCCAGTGGAGGCGCCCGGGCATGTCTGGACCCAGTCCCCGCAGCCTGCCCCTTGGTGGGGCAGTACCCCTGGAGGCCAGGAAGGTCTGGGCAAGGCTGACCAGGGGCAGGGGACCTGCTGGGTCCTGCCCCTGGCCTGTGAGGCCTCTGAGCACAACCGGCCCTCTCCCACTGGAAGACCTCCCCGGCTGCCTCCAAAGGCCGTTTTGCACGCACTCCCGCCCACTGTTCCCACCAAGCGTGCACAATGCTCCCAAGCCCGGGAGAAAAGCGCTTCGGGGTGGTGCTCTCTCCGGGCCCTTGCCCCTGAGCCTGGGGGCCAGGCAGGGGGTCCACACTCTCAGGCCAAGGCAGAACCACATGCACACGTCTGTTCCTGACCCCTGCACCGGCAGAGAGCTCGGGGGAGCCAGAGTCTGTCAGGCAGCTGCTGGGCTGGCCGCCTTTGTGGGAAGGGGCAGAGCCGACCTAGGGGCAAGTTGGGCCTCTTGCTCTCCCTGCTGCCCTGAGGCTGCTTGGCCAAAGAGGTCTTGGGTATCCAGCCCTTTGCTGGTCCCTTCCCTCTGACGAGGCCCTCTGAGCTCCAGCACCTTGCAGTGTGGAGACAGCCCCTGCCAGCAACCTCCTCTCCAAGGAGGCCTCAACCGAGACCTAGGACCAGGGGAAAGGCACCAGCGGGGATGAGCCTGGGGAGGCGCCCGGGCATGTCTGGACCCAGTCCCCGCAGCCTGCCCCTTGGTGGGGCAGTACCCCCGGAGGCCAGGAAGGTCTGGGAAAGGCTGGCCAGGGGCAGGGGACCTGCTGGGTCCTGCCCCTGGCCTGTGGGGCCTCTGAGCACAACCGGCCCTCTCTCACTGGAAGACCTCCCCGGCTGCCTCCAAAGTCCTGTTTGCCAACACTCCCACCCGCTGTTCACGCCAGACTTGCACAATGCTCCCAAGCCCGGGAGAAAAGCGCTTCGGGGTGGTGCTCTCTCCGGGCCCTTGCCCCTGAGCCTGGGGGCAATGCATGGGGAACACACTCCCAGGCCAAGGCAGAACCACATGCCCACGTCTGTTCCTGTCCCCTGCACCGGCAGAGAGCTTGGGGGAGCCAGAGTCTGTCAGGCAGCTGCTGGGTTGGCCGCCTGTGTGGGAAGGGGCAGAGCCGCCCTAGGGGCAAGTTGGGCCTCTTGCTCTCCCTGCTGCCCTGAGGCTGCTGGGCCAAAGACGTCTTGGGCATCCAGCCCCTTACTGGTCCCTTCCCTCTGACGAGGCCCTCTGAGCTCCAGCACCTTGCAGTGTGGAGACAGCCCCTGCCAGCAACCTCCTCTCCAAGGAGGCCTCAACCGAGGCCTAGGCCCAGGGGAAAGGCACCAGCGGGGATGAGCCAGGGGAGGCGCCCGAGCATGTCTGGACCCAGTCCCCGCAGCCTGCCCCTTGGTGGGGCAGTACCCCCGGAGGCCAGGAAGGTCTGGGTAAGGCTGGCCAGGGGCAGGGGCCCTGCTGGGTCCTGCCCCTGGCCTGTGGGGCCTCTGAGCACAACCGGCCCTCTCCCACTGGAAGACCTCCCCGGCTGCCTCCAAAGGCCGGTTTGCAAGCGCTCCCGGCCACTGTTACCAGCAGGCGGGCACAATGCTCCTAAGCCCGGAAGAAAAGCGCTTCAGGGTGGTGCTCTCTCTGGGCCCTTGCCCCTGAGCCTGGGGGCAAGGCAGGGTGTCCACACTCCCAGGCCAAGGCAGAACCACATGCACACGTCTGATCTGCCCCCTGCACCGGCAGAGAGCTCGGGGGAGCCAGAGTCTGTCAGGCAGCTGCTGGGCTGGCCGCCTGTGTGGGAAGTGGCAGAGCCGACCTTGGGGCAAGTTGGGCCTCTTGCTCTCCCTGCTGCCCTGAGGCTGCTGGGCCATAGAGGTCTTGGGCATCCAGCCCCTTGCTGGTCCCTTCCCTCTGACGAGGCCCTCTGAGCTCCAGCACCTTGCAGTGTGGAGACAGCCCCTGCCAGCAACCTCCTCTCCAAGGAGGCCTCAACCGAGGCCTAGGCCCAGGGGAAAGGCACCAGCGGGGATGAGCCTGGGGAGGCGCCCGGGCATGTCTGGACCCAGTCCCCGCAGCCTGCCCCTTGGTGGGGCAGTACCCCCGGAGGCCAGGAAGGTCTGGGCAAGGCTGGCCAGGGGCAGGGGCCCTGCTGGGTCCTGCCCCTGGCCTGTGGGGCCTCTGAGCACAACCGGCCCTCTCCCACTGGAAGAACTCCCCGGCTCCCTCCAAAGGCCAGTTTGCCAACACTCCCGCCCGCTGTTCCCGCCAGGCACGCACAATGCTCCCAAGCCCGGGAGAAAAGCGCTTCGGGGTGGTGCTCTCCTCGGGCCCTTGCCCCTGAGCCTGGGGTCCAGGCAGTTGGTCCACACTCCCAGACCAAGGCAGAATCACATGCACACGTCTGTTCCTGACCCCTGCACCGGCAGAGAGTTCGGGGGAGCCAGAGTCTGTCAGGCAGCTGCTGGGCTGGCCGCCTGTGTGGGAAGGGGCAGAGCCGACCTAGGGGCAAGTTGGGCCTCTTCCTCTCCCTGCTGCCCTGAGGCTGCTGGGCCAAAGAGGTCTTGGGCATCCAGCCCCTTGCTGGTCCCTTCCCTCTGACGAGGCCCTCTGAGCTCCAGCACCTTGCAGTGTGGAGACAGCCCCTGCCAGCAACATCCTCTTCAAGGAGGCCTCAACCGAGGCCTAGGCCCAGGGGAAAGGCACCAGCGGGGATGAGCCTGGGGAGGCGCCCGGGCATGTCTGGACCCAGTCCCCGCAGCCTGCCCCTTGGTTGGGCAGTACCCCCGGAGGCCAGGAAGATCTGGGCAAGGCTGGCCAGGGGCAGGGGCCCTGCTGGGTCCTCCCCATGGCCTGTGGGGCCTCTGAGCACAACCGGCCCTCTCCCACTGGAAGACCTCCCCGGCTGCCTCCAAAGGCCGGTTTGCAAGCACTCCCGCCCACTGTTCCCGCCAGGCGCGCACAATGCTCCCAAGCCCGGGAGAAAAGCGCTTCGGGGTGGTGCTCTCTCCGGGCCCTTGCCCCTGAGCCTGTGGGCAAGGCAGGGGGAACACACTCCCAGACCAAGGCAGAAACACATGCACACGTCTGTTCCTGTCCCCTGCACCGGCAGAGAGCTCGGGGGAGCCAGAGTCTCTCAGGCAGGTGCTGGGCTGGCCGCCTGTGTGGGAAGGGGCAGAGCCGACCTAGGGGCAAGTTGGGCCTCTTGCTCTCCCTGCTGCCCTGAGGCTGCAGGGCCAAAGACGTCTTGGGCATCCAGCCCCTTACTGGTCCCTTCCCTCTGACGAGGCCCTCTGAGCTCCAGCACCTTGCAGTGTGGAGACAGCCCCTGCCAGCAATCTCCTCTCCAAGGAGGCCTCAACCGAGGCCTAGGCCCAGGGGAAAGGCACCAGCGGGGTTGAGCCAGGGGAGGCGCCCGGGCATGTCTGGACCCTGTCCCCGCAGCCTGCCCCTTGGTGGGGCAGTACCCCCGGAGGCCAGGAAGGTCTGGGCAAGGCTGGCCAGGGGCAGGGGCCCTGCTGGGTCCTGCCCCTGGCCTGTGGGGCCTCTGAGCACAACCGGCCCTCTCCCACTGGAAGACCTCCCCGGCTGCCTCCAAAGGCCGGTTTGCAAGCACTCCCGCCCACTGTTCCCGCCAGGCGCGCACAATGCTCCCAAGCCCGGGAGAAAAGCGCTTCGGGGTGGTGGTCTCTCCGGGCCCTTGCCCCTGAGCCTGGGGGCCAGGCAGGGGATCCACAGTCCCAGGCCAAGGCACAACAACATGCACACGTCTGTTCCTGCCCCCTCCACCGGCAGAGAGCTGGGGGGAGCCAGAGTCTGTCAGGCAGCTGCTGGGCTGGCCGCCTGTGTGGGAAGGGGCAGAGCCGACCTAGGGGCAAGTTGGGCCTCTTGCTCTCCCTGCTGCCCTGAGGCTGCTGTGCCAAAGAGGTCTTGGGCATCCAGCCCCTTGCTGGTCCCTTCCCTCTGACGAGGCCCTCTGAGCTCCAGCACCTTGCAGTGTGGAGACAGACCCTGCCAGCAACCTCCTCTCCAAAGAGGCCTCAACCGAGGCCTAGGCCCAGGGGAAAGGCACCAGCGGGGATGAGCCAGTGGAGGCGCACGGGATTATCAGGACCCAGTCCCCGCAGCCTGCCCCTTGGTGGGGCAGTACCCCCGGTGGCCAGGAAGGTCTGGGCAAGGCTGGCCAGGGGCAGGGTCCCTGCTGGGTCCTGCCCCTGGCCTGTGGGGCCTCTGAGCACAACCGGCCCTCTCCCACTGGAAGACCTCCCCGGCTGCCTTCAAAGGCGGGTTTGCCAACACTCCCGCCCGCTGTTCCCGCCAGGCACGCACAACGCTCCCAAAGCCAGGAGAAAAGCGCTTCGGGGTGTTGCTCTCTCCGGGCCCTTGCCCCTGAGCCTGGGGTCCAGGCAGTGGGTCCACAGTCCCAGACCAAGGCAGAACCACATGCACACGTCTGTTCCTGACGCCTGAACCGGCAGAGAGCTCGGGGGAGCCAGAGTCTATCAGGCAGCTGCTGGGTTGGCTGCCTGTGTGGGAAGGGGCAGAGCCGACCTAGGGGCAAGTTGGGCCTCTTGCTCTCCCTGCTGCCCTGAGGCTGCTGGGCCAAAGAGGTCTTGGGCATCCAGCCCCTTGCTGGTCCCTTCCCGCTGACGAGGCCCTCTGAGCTCCAGCACCTTGCAGTGTGGAGACAGCCCCTGCCAGCAACCTCCTCTCCAAGGAGGCATCAACCGAGGCCTATGCCCAGGGGAAAGGCACCAGCGGGGATGAGCCTGGGGAGGCGCCCAGGCATGTCTGGACCCAGTCCCCGCAGCCTGCCCCTTGGTGGGGCAGTACCCCCGGAGGCCAGGAAGGTATGGGCAAGGCTGGCCAGGGGCAGGGGACCTGCTGGGTCCTGCCCCTGGCCTGTGAGGCCTCTGAGCACAACCGGCCCTCTCCCACTGGAAGACCTCCACGGCTGCCTCCAAAGTCCTGTTTGCAAACACTCCCGCCCGCTGTTCACGCCAGGCTCGCACAATGCTCCCAAGCCCGGGAGAAAAGCGCTTCGGGGTGGTGCTCTCTCCGGGCCCTTGCCCCTGAGCCTGGGGGCCAGGCAGTGGGTCCACACTCCCAGACCAAGGCAGAACCACATGCACACGTCTGTTCCTGACCCCTGCACCGGCAGAGAGCTCTGGGGAGCCAGAGTCTGTCAGGCAGGTGCTGGGCTGGCCGCCTGTGTGGGAAGGGGCAGAGCCGACCTAGGGGCAAGTTGGGCCTCTTCCTCTCCCTGCTGCCCTGAGGCTGCTGGGCCAAAGAGGTCTTGGGCATCCAGCCCCTTGCTGGTCCCTTCCCTCTGACGAGGCCCTCTGAGCTCCAGCACCTTGCAGTGTGGAGACAGCCCCTGCCAGCAACCTCCTCTCCAATGAGGCCTCAACCGAGGCCTAGGCCCAGGGGAAAGGCACCAGCGGGGATGAGCCTGGGGAGGCGCCCGGGCATGTCTGGACCCAGTCCCCGCAGCCTGCCCCTTGGTGGGGCAGTACCCCCGGAGGCCAGGAAGGTCTGTGCAAGGCTGCCAGGGGCAGGGACAGCGCTGGGTCCTGCCCCTGGCCTGTGGGACGTCTGAGCACAACCGGCACTCTCCCGCTGGAAGACCTCCCCGTCTGCCTCCAAAGGCCGGTTTGCAAGCACTCCCGCCTGCTGTTCCCGCCAGGCACGCACAATGCTCCCAAGCCCGGGAGAAAAGCGCTTCGGGGTGGTGCTCTCTCCGGGCCCTTGCCCCTAAGCCTGCGGGCCAGGCAGGGGGAACACACTCCCAGGCCAAGACAGAACGACATGAACACGTCTGTTCCTGCCCCCTACACCGGGAGAGAGCTCGGGGGAGCCAGAGTCTCTCAGGCAGGTGCTGGGCTGGCCGCCTGTGTGGGAAGGGGCAGAGCCGACCTAGGGGCAAGTTGGGCCTCTTGCTCTCCCTGCTGCCCTGAGGCTGCTGGGCCAAAGACGTCTTGGGCATCCAGCCCTTTGCTGGTCCCTTCCCTCTGACGAGGCCCTCTGAGCTCCAGCACCTTGCAGTGTGGAGACAGCACCTGCCAGCAATCTCCTCTCCAAGGAGGCCTCAACCGAGGCCTAGGCCCAGGGGAAAGGCACCAGCGGGGATGAGCCTGGGGAGGCGCCCGGGCATGTCTGGACCCAGTCCCCGCAGCCTGCCCCTTGGTGGGGCAGTACCCCTGGAGGCCAGGAAGGTCTGGGCAAGGCTGACCAGGGGCAGGGGACCTGCTGGGTCCTGCCCCTGGCCTGCGGGGCCCCTGAGCACAACCGGCCCTCTCCCACTGGAAGACCTCCCCGGCTGCCTCCAAAGGGCGTTTTGCACGCACTCCCGCCCACTGTTCCCACCAAGCGCGCACAATGCTCCCAAGCCCGGGAGAAAAGCGCTTCGGGGTGGTGCTCTCTCCGGGCCCTTGCCCCTGAGCCTGGGGGCCAGGCAGGGGGTCCACACTCCCAGGCCAAGGCAGAACCACATGCACACGTCTGTTCCTGACCCCTGCACCGGCAGAGAGCTCGGGGGAGCCAGAGTCTGTCAGGCAGCTGCTGGGCTGGCCGCCTTTGTGGAAAGGGGCAGAGAAGACCTAGGGGCAAGTTGGGCCTCTTGCTCTCCCTGCTGCCCTGAGGCTGCTGGGCCAAAGACGTCTTGGGCATCCAGCCCTTTGCTTGTCCCTTCCCTCTGACGAGGCCCTCTGAGCTCCAGCACCTTGCAGTGTGGAGACAGCCCCTGCCAGCAACCTCCTCTCCAAGGAGGCCTCAACCGAGACCTAGGACCAGGGGAAAGGCACCAGCGGGGATGAGCCTGGGGAGGCGCCCGGGCATGTCTGGACCCAGTCCCCGCAGCCTGCCCCTTGGTGGGGCAGTACCCCCGGAGGCCAGGAAGGTCTGGGAAAGGCTGGCCAGGGGTAGGGGACCTGCTGGGTCCTGCCCCTGGCCTGTGGGGCCTCTGAGCACAACCGGCCCTCTCCCACTGGAAGACCTCCCCGGCTGCCTCCAAAGGCCGGTTTGCAAGCACTCCCGCCTGCTGTTCCCGCCAGGCACGCACAATGCTCCCAAGCCCGGGAGAAAAGCGCTTCGGGGTGGTGCTCTCTCCGGGCCCTTGCCCCTAAGCCTGCGGGCCAGGCAGGGGGAACACACTCCCAGGCCAAGACAGAACGACATGAACACGTCTGTTCCTGCCCCCTACACCGGGAGAGAGCTCGGGGGAGCCAGAGTCTCTCAGGCAGGTGCTGGGCTGGCCGCCTGTGTGGGAAGGGGCAGAGCCGACCTAGGGGCAAGTTGGGCCTCTTGCTCTCCCTGCTGCCCTGAGGCTGCTGGGCCAAAGACGTCTTGGGCATCCAGCCCTTTGCTGGTCCCTTCCCTCTGATGAGGCCCTCTGAGCTCCAGCACCTTGCAGTGTGGAGACAGCACCTGCCAGCAATCTCCTCTCCAAGGAGGCCTCAACCGAGGCCTAGGCCCAGGGGAAAGGCACCAGCGGGGATGAGCCTGGGGAGGCGCCCGGGCATGTCTGGACCCAGTCCCCGCAGCCTGCCCCTTGGTGGGGCAGTACCCCCGGAGGCCAGGAAGGTCTGGGCAAGGCTGACCAGGGGCAGGGGACCTGCTGGGTCCTGCCCCTGGCCTGCGGGGCCCCTGAGCACAACCGGCCCTCTCCCACTGGAAGACCTCCCCGGCTGCCTCCAAAGGGCGTTTTGCACGCACTCCCGCCCACTGTTCCCACCAAGCGCGCACAATGCTCCCAAGCCCGGGAGAAAAGCGCTTCGGGGTGGTGCTCTCTCCGGGCCCTTGCCCCTGAGCCTGGGGGCCAGGCAGGGGGTCCACACTCCCAGGCCAAGGCAGAACCACATGCACACGTCTGTTCCTGACCCCTGCACCGGCAGAGAGCTCGGGGGAGCCAGAGTCTGTCAGGCAGCTGCTGGGCTGGCCGCCTTTGTGGAAAGGGGCAGAGAAGACCTAGGGGCAAGTTGGGCCTCTTGCTCTCCCTGCTGCCCTGAGGCTGCTGGGCCAAAGAGGTCTTGGGCATCCAGCCCTTTGCTTGTCCCTTCCCTCTGACGAGGCCCTCTGAGCTCCAGCACCTTGCAGTGTGGAGACAGCCCCTGCCAGCAACCTCCTCTCCAAGGAGGCCTCAACCGAGACCTAGGACCAGGGGAAAGGCACCAGCGGGGATGAGCCTGGGGAGGCGCCCGGGCATGTCTGGACCCAGTCCCCGCAGCCTGCCCCTTGGTGGGGCAGTACCCCCGGAGGCCAGGAAGGTCTGGGAAAGGCTGGCCAGGGGCAGGGGACCTGCTGGGTCCTGCCCCTGGCCTGTGGGGCCTCTGAGCACAACCGGCCCTCTCCCACTGGAAGACCTCCCCGGCTGCCTCCAAAGTCCTGTTTGCCAACACTCCCACCCGCTGTTCACGCCAGACTTGCACAATGCTCCCAAGCCCGGGAGAAAAGCGCTTCGGGGTGGTGCTCTCTCCGGGCCCTTGCCCCTGAGCCTGGGGGCAAGGCATGGGGAACACACTCCCAGGCCAAGGCAGAACCACATGCCCACGTCTGTTCCTGTCCCCTGCACCGGCAGAGAGCTTGGGGGAGCCAGAGTCTGTCAGGCAGCTGCTGGGTTGGCCGCCTGTGTGGGAAGGGGCAGAGCCGCCCTAGGGGCAAGTTGGGCCTCTTGCTCTCCCTGCTGCCCTGAGGCTGCTGGGCCAAAGACGTCTTGGGCATCCAGCCCCTTACTGGTCCCTTCCCTCTGACGAGGCCCTCTGAGCTCCAGCACCTTGCAGTGTGGAGACAGCCCCTGCCAGCAACCTCCTCTCCAAGGAGGCCTCAACCGAGGCCTAGGCCCAGGGGAAAGGCACCAGCGGGGATGAGCCAGGGGAGGCGCCCGAGCATGTCTGGACCCAGTCCCCGCAGCCTGCCCCTTGGTGGGGCAGTACCCCCGGAGGCCAGGAAGGTCTGGGTAAGGCTGGCCAGGGGCAGGGGCCCTGCTGGGTCCTGCCCCTGGCCTGTGGGGCCTCTGAGCACAACCGGCCCTCTCCCACTGGAAGACCTCCCCGGCTGCCTCCAAAGGCCGGTTTGCAAGCGCTCCCGGCCACTGTAACCAGCAGGCGGGCACAATGCTCCTAAGCCCGGAAGAAAAGCGCTTCAGGGTGGTGCTCTCTCTGGGCCCTTGCCCCTGAGCCTGGGGGCAAGGCAGGGTGTCCACACTCCCAGGCCAAGGCAGAACCACATGCACACGTCTGATCTGCCCCCTGCACCGGCAGAGAGCTCGGGGGAGCCAGAGTCTGTCAGGCAGCTGCTTGGCTGGCCGCCTGTGTGGGAAGTGGCAGAGCCGACCTAGGGGCAAGTTGGGCCTCTTGCTCTCCCTGCTGCCCTGAGGCTGCTGGGCCATAGAGGTCTTGGGCATCCAGCCCCTTGCTGGTCCCTTCCCTCTGACGAGGCCCTCTGAGCTCCAGCACCTTGCAGTGTAGAGACAGCCCCTGCCAGCAACCTCCTCTCCAAGGAGGCCTCAACCGAGGCCTAGGCCCAGGGGAAAGGCACCAGCGGGGATGAGCCTGGGGAGGCGCCCGGGCATGTCTGGACCCAGTCCCCGCAGCCTGCCCCTTGGTGGGGCAGTACCCCCGGAGGCCCGGAAGTTCTGGGCAAGGCTGGCCAGGGGCAGGGGCCCTGCTGGGTCCTGCCCCTGGCCTGTGGGGCCTCTGAGCACAACCGGCCCTCTCCCACTGGAAGAACTCCCCGGCTCCCTCCAAAGGCCAGTTTGCCAACACTCCCGCCCGCTGTTCCCGCCAGGCACGCACAATGCTCCCAAGCCCGGGAGAAAAGCGGTTCGGGGTGGTGCTCTCCTCGGGCCCTTGCCCCTGAGCCTGGGGTCCAGACAGTTGGTCCACACTCCCAGACCAAGGCAGAACCACATGCACACGTCTGTTCCTGACCCCTGCACCGGCAGAGAGCTCGGGGGAGCCAGAGTCTGTCAGGCATCTGCTGGGCTGGCCGCCTGTGTGGGAAGGGGCAGAGCCGACCTAGGGGCAAGTTGGGCCTCTTCCTCTCCCTGCTGCCCTGAGGCTGCTGGGCCAAAGAGGTCTTGGGCATCCAGCCCCTTGCTGGTCCCTTCCCTCTGAGGAGGCCCTCTGAGCTCCAGCACCTTGCAGTGTGGAGACAGCCCCTGCCAGCAACATCCTCTCCAAGGAGGCCTCAACCGAGGCCTAGGCCCAGGGGAAAGGCACCAGCGGGGATGAGCCTGGGGAGGCGCCCGGGCATGTCTGGACCCAGTCCCCGCAGCCTGCCCCTTGGTGGGGCAGTACCCCCGGAGGCCAGGAAGATCTGGGCAAGGCTGGCCAGGGGCAGGGGCCCTGCTGGGTCCTCCCCATGGCCTGTGGGGCCTCTGAGCACAACCGGCCCTCTCCCACTGGAAGACCTCCCCGGCTGCCTCCAAAGGCCGGTTTGCAAGCACTCCTGCCCACTGTTCCCGCCAGGCGCGCACAATGCTCCCAAGCCCGGGAGAAAAGCGCTTCGGGGTGGTGCTCTCTCCGGGCCCTTGCCCCTGAGCCTGTGGGCAAGGCAGGGGGAACACACTCCCAGACCAAGGCAGAAACACATGCACACGTCTGTTCCTGTCCCCTGCACCGGCAGAGAGCTCGGGGGAGCCAGAGTCTCTCAGGCAGGTGCTGGGCTGGCCGCCTGTGTGGGAAGGGGCAGAGCCGACCTAGGGGCAAGTTGGGCCTCTTGCTCTCCCTGCTGCCCTGAGGCTGCAGGGCCAAAGACGTCTTGGGCATCCAGCCCCTTACTGGTCCCTTCCCTCTGACGAGGCCCTCTGAGCTCCAGCACCTTGCAGTGTGGAGACAGCCCCTGCCAGCAATCTCCTCTCCAAGGAGGCCTCAACCGAGGCCTAGGCCCAGGGAAAAGGCACCAGCGGGGTTGAGCCAGGGGAGGCGCCCGGGCATGTCTGGACCCTGTCCCCGCAGCCTGCCCCTTGGTGGGGCAGTACCCCCGGAGGCCAGGAAGGTCTGGGCAAGGCTGGCCAGGGGCAGGGGCCCTGCTGGGTCCTGCCCCTGGCCTGTGGGGCCTCTGAGCACAACCGGCCCTCTCCCACTGGAAGACCTCCCCGGCTGCCTCCAAAGGCCGGTTTGCAAGCACTCCCGCCCACTGTTCCCGCCAGGCACGCACAATGCTCCCAAGCCCGGGAGAAAAGCGCTTCGGGGTGGTGCTCACACCGGGCCCTGGAAGACCTCCCCGGCTGCCTCCAAAGGACGGTTTTCAAGCACTCCTGCCTGCTGTTCCCGCCACCCGCGCAAAATGCTCCCAAGCCCGGGAGAAAAGCCCTTTGGGGTGGTGCTCTCTACAGGCCCTTGGAAGACCTCCCCGGCTGCCTCCAAAGGCCGGTTTGCAAGGACTCCTTCCTGCTGTTCCCGCCAGCCACGCACAATGCTCCCAAGCCCGGGAGAAAAGCATTTTGGGGTGGTGCTCACACCGGGCCCTGGAAGACCTCCCCGGCTGCCTCCAAAGGACGGTTTTCAAGCACTCCTGCCTGCTGTTCCCGCCACCCGCGCAGAATGCTCCCAAGCGCGGGAGAAAAGCGCTTCGGGGTGGTGCTCTCTACAGGCCCTTGGAAGACCTCCCCGGCTGCCTCCAAAGGCCGGTTTGCAAGGACTCCTTCCTGCTGTTCCCGCCAGCCACGCACAATGCTCCCAAGCCCGGGAGAAAAGCATTTTGGGGTGGTGCTCACTCCGGGCCCTTGGAAGACCTCCCCGGCTGCCTCCAATGGCCAGTTTGCAAGCACTCATGTCCGCTGTTCCCACCAGCCGCGCACAATGCTCCCAAGCCCGGGAGAAAAGCTTTTTGGGGTGGTGCTCACACCGGGCCCTGGAAGACCTCCCCGGCTGCCTCCAAAGGCCAGTTTTCAAGCACTCCTGCCTGCTGTTCCCGCCACCTGCGCACAATGCTCCCAAGCCCGGGAGAAAAGCGCTTCGGGGTGGTGCTCTCTACAGGCCCTTGGAAGACCTCCCCGGCTGCCTCCAAAGGCCGGTTTGCAAGGACTCCTTCCTGCTGTTCCCGCCAGCCACGCACAATGCTCCCAAGCCCGGGAGAGAAGCATTTTGGGGTGGTGCTCTCTACAGGCCCTTGGAAGACCTCCCCGGCTGCCTCCAGTGGCCAGTTTGCAAGCACTCATGCCCGCTGTTCCCACCAGCCGCGCACAATGCTCCCAAGCCCGGGAGAAAAGCTTTTTGGGGTGGTGCTCACACCGGGCCCTGGAAGACCTCCCCGGCTGCCTGCAAAGGCCGGTTTTCAAGCACTCCTGCCTGCTGTTCCTGCCACCCGCGCACAATACTCCCAAGCCCGGGAGAAAAGCGCTTCGGGGTGGTGCTCTCTACAGGCCCTTGGAAGACCTCCCCCGCTGCCTCCAAAGGCCGGTTTGCAAGGACTCCTTCCTGCTGTTCCCGCCAGCCACGCACAATGCTCCCAAGCCCGGGAGAAAAGTGCTTCGGGGTGGTGATCTCTCCGGGCCCTTGGAAGTCGTCCCCGGCTGCCTCCAAAGGCCGGTTTGCAAGCACTCATGCCCGTTGTTCCCACCAGCCGCGCACAATGCTCCCAAGCCCGGGAGAAAAGCATTTTGGGGTGGTGCTCACTCCGGGCCCTTGGAAGACCTCCCCGGCTGCCTCCAAAGGCCAGTTTGCAAGCAGTCCTGCCTGCTGTTCCCGCCAGCCGCGCACAATGCTCCCAAGCCCGGGAGAAAAGCGCTTCGGGGTGGTGCTCTCTCCGGGCCCTTGGAAGACGTCCCCGGCTGCCTCCAAAGGCCGGTTTGCAAGCACTCATGCCCGTTGTTCCCACCAGCCGCGCACAATGCTCCCAAGCCCCGGAGAAAAGCATTTTGGGGTGGTGCTCACTCCTGGCCCTTGGAAGACCTCCCCGGCTGCCTCCAAAGGCCAGTTTGCAAGCAGTCCTGCCTGCTGTTCCCGCCAGCCGCGCACAATGTTCCCAAGCCCGGGAGAAAAGCGCTTCGGGGTGGTGCTCTCTCCGGGCACTTTCAAGACCTCCCCGGCTGCCTATAAAGGCCGGTTTGTAAGTGCTCATTCCCGCTGCTTCCGCCAGCCACGCACAATGCTCCCAAGCCCGGGAGAAAAGCATTTTGGGGTGGTGCTCTCTCCGGGCACTTTCAAGACCTCCCCGGCTGCCTCCAAAGGCCGGTTTGTAAGTGCTCATTCCCGCTGCTTCCGCCAGCCGCGCACAATGCTCCCAAGCCCGAGAGAAAAGCATTTTGGGGTGGTGATCAGTCCGGCCCTTGGAAGATCTCCCCGGCTGCCTCCAAAGGACAGTTTGCAAGCACTCATGCCCGCTGTTCCCGCCAGCCGCGCACAATGCTCCCAAGACCGTGAGAAAAGCGCTTCGGGGTGGTGTTCTCTCAGGGACCATGGAGGACCTCCCCGGCTGCCCCCAAAGGCCGGTTTGCAAGCACTCCCACTCGCTGTTCCCGCCAGGCACACACAATGTTCCAAAACCCCGGAGAAAAGCGCTTAGGGGTGGTGGTCTCTCCGGGCCCCTGCCCCTGAGCCTGGGGGCCAGGCAGGGGATCCACAGTCCCAGGCCAAGGCAGAACCACATGCACACGTCTGTTCCTGCCCCATCCACCGGCAGAGAGCTGGGGGGAGCCAGAGTCTGTCAGGCAGCTGCTGGGCTGGCCGCCTGTGTGGGAAGGGGCAGAGCCGACCTAGGGGCAAGTTGGGCCTCTTGCTCTCCCTGCTGCCCTGAGGCTGCTGGGCGAAAGAGGTCTTGGGCATCCAGCCCCTTGCTGGTCCCTTCCCTCTGACGAGGCCCTCTGAGCTCCAGCACCTTGCAGTGTGGAGACAGCCCCTGCCAGCAACCTCCTCTCCAAGGAGGCCTCAACCGAGGCCTAGGCCCAGGGGAAAGGCACCAGCGGGGATGAGCCTGGGGAGGCGCCCGGGCATGTCGGGACCCAGTCCCCGCAGCCTGCCCCTTGGTGGGGCAGTACCCCCGGAGGCCAGGAAGGTCTGGGCAAGGCTGGCCAGGGGCAGGGGACCGGCTGGGTCCTGCCCCTGGCCTGTGAGGCCTCTGAGCACAACCGGCCCTCTCCCACTGAAAGACCTCCACGGCTGCCTCCAAAGTCCTGTTTGCAAACACTCCCGCACGCTGTTCACGCCAGGCTCGCACACTGCTCCCAAGCCCGGGAGAAAAGCGCTTCGGGGTGGTGCTCTCTCCGGGCCCTTGCCCCTGAGCCTGGGGGCAAGGCAGGGGGAACACACTCCCAGGCCAAGGCAGAACCACATGCCCACGTCTGTTCCTGTCCCCTGCACCGGCAGAGAGCTTGGGGGAGCCAGAGTCTGTCAGGCAGCTGCTGAGTTGGCCGCCTGTGTGGGAAGGGGCAGAGCCGCCCTAGGGGCAAGTTGGGCCTCTTGCTCTCCCTGCTGCCCTGAGGCTGCTGGGCCAAAGACGTCTTGGGCATCCAGCCCCTTACTGGTCCCTTCCCTCTGACGAGGCCCTCTGAGCTCCAGCACCTTGCAGTGTGGAGACAGCCCCTGCCAGCAACCTCCTCTCCAAGGAGGCCTCAACCGAGGCCTAGGCCCAGGGGAAAGGCACCAGCGGGGATGAGCCTGGGGAGGCGCCCGGGCATGTCTGGACCCAGTCCCCGCAGCCTGCCCCTTGGTGGGGCAGTACCCCCGGTGGCCAGGAAGGTCTGGGCAAGGCTGGCCAGGGGCAGGGGCCCTGCTGCGTCCTGCCGATGGCCTGTGGGGCCTCTGAGCACAACCGGCCCTCTCCCACTGGAAGACCTCCCCGGCTGCCTCCAAAGGCCGGTTTGCAAGCGCTCCCGCCCACTGTTCCCAGCAGGCGTGCACAATGCTCCCAAGCCCGGGAGAAAAGCGCTTCAGGGTGGTGCTCTCTCCGGGCCCTTGCCCCTGAGCCTGGGGGCAAGGCAGGGTGTCCACACTCCCAGGACAAGGCAGAACCACATGCACACGTCTGATCTGCCCCCTGCACCGGCAGAGAGCTCGGGGGAGCCAGAGTCTGTCAGGCAGCTGCTGGGCTGGCCGCCTGTGTGGGAAGGGGCAGAGCCGACCTAGGGGCAAGTTGGGCCTCTTGCTCTCCCTGCTGCCCTGAGGCTGCTGGGCCAAAGAGGTCTTGGGCATCCAGCCCCTTGCTGGTCCCTTCCCTCGGACGAGGCCCTCTGAGCTCCAGCACCTTGCAGTGTGGAGACAGCCCCTGCCAGCAACCTCCTCTCCAAGGAGTCCTCAACCGAGGCCTAGGCCCAGGGGAAAGGCACCAGCGGGGATGAGCCTGGGGAGGCGCCCGGGCATGTCTGGACCCAGTCCCCGCAGCCTGCCCCTTGGTGGGGCAGTACCCCCGGAGGCCAGGAAGGTCTGGGCAAGGCTGCCAGGGGCAGGGACACTGCTGGGTCCTGCCCCTGGCCTGTGGGGCGTCTGAGCACAACCGGCACTCTCCCGCTGGAAGACCTCCCCGTCTGCCTCGAAAGGCCGGTTTGCAAGCACTCCCGCCCGCTGTTCCCGCCAGGCACGCACAATGCTCCCAAGCCCGGGAGAAAAGCGCTTCGGGGTGGTGCTCTCACCGGGCCCTTGCCCCTGAGCCTGGGGGCCAGGCAGGGGGAACACACTCCCAGGCCAAGGCAGAACGACATGCACACGTCTGTTCCTGCCCCCTACACCGGCAGAGAGCTCGGGGGAGCCAGAGACTGCCAGGCTGCTGCTGGGCTGGCCGCCTGTGTGGGACGGGGCAGAGCCGACCTAGGGGCAAGTTGGGCCTCTTGCTCTCCCTGCTGCCCTGAGGCTGCTGGGTCAAAGAGGTCTTGGGCATCCAGCCCTTTGCTGGTCCCTTCCCTCTGACGAGGCCCTCTGATCTCCAGCACCTTGCAGTGTGGAGACAGCCCCTGCCAGCAACCTCCTCTCCAAGGAGGCCTCAACCGAGGCCTAGGCCCAGGGGAAAGGCACCAGCGGGGATGAGCCTGGGGAGGCGCCCGGGCATGTATGGACCCAGGCCCCGCAGCCTGCCCCTTGGTGGGGCAGTTCCCCCGGAGGCCAGGAAGGTCTGGGCAAGGCTGGCCAGGGTCAGGGGCCCTGCTGGGTCCTGCCCCTGGCCTGTGGGGCCTCTGAGCACAACCGGCCCTCTCCCACTGGAAGACGTCCCCGGCTGCCTCCAAAGGCCGGTTTGCAAGCACTCCCGCCCACTGTTCCAACCAAGGGCGCACAACGCTCCCAAGCCCGGGAGAAAATCGCCTCGGGGTGGTGCTCTCTCCGGGCCCTTTCCCCTGAGCCTGGGGGCCAGGCAGGGTGTCCACACTCCCAGGCCAAGGCAGAACGACATGCACACGTCTGTTCCTGCCCCATGCACCGGCAGAGAGCTCGGGGGAGCCAAAGTCTGTCAGGCAGCTGCTGGGCTGGCCGCCTGTGTGGGAAGGGGCAGAGCCGACCTAGGGGCAAGTTGGGCCTCTTGCTCTCCCTGCTGCCCTGAGGCTGCTGGGCCAAAGAGATCTTGGGCATCCAGCCCCTTGCTTGTCCCTTCCCTCTGACGAGGCCCTCTGAGCTCCAGCACCTTGCAGTGTGGAGACAGCCCCTGCCAGCAACCTCCTCTCCAAGGAGGCCTCAACCGAGGCCTAGGCCCAGGGAAAAGGCACCAGCGGGGATGAGCCTGGGGAGGCGCCCGGGCATGTCTGGACCCAGTCCCCCAGCCTGCCCTTTGGTGGGGCAGTACCCCCGGAAGCCAGGAAGGTCTGGGCAAGGCTGGCCAGGGGCAGGGGCCCTGCTGGGTCCTGCCCCTGGCCTGTGGGGCCTCTGAGCACAACCGGCCCTCTCCCACTGGAAGACTTCCCCGGCTGCCTCCAAAGGCCGGTTTGCCAACACTCCCGCCCGCTGTTCCCGCCAGGCACGCACAATTCTCCCAAGCCCGGGAGAAAAGCGCTTCGGGGTGGTGCTCTCTCCGGGCCCTTGCCCCTGAGCGTGGGGGCGAGGCAGTGGGTCCACACCCCTAGACCAACGCAGAACCACATGCACACGTCTGTTCCTGACCCCTGCACCGGCAGAGAGCTCCGGGGAGCCAGAGTCTGTCAGGCAGCTGCTGGGCTGGCCGCCTGTGTGGGAAGGGGCAGAGCCGACCTAGGGGAAAGTTGGGCCTCTTCCTCTCCCTGCTGCCCTGAGGCTGCTGGGCCAAAGAGGTCTTGGGCATCCAGCCCCTTGCTGGTCCCTTCCCTCTGACGAGGCCCTCTGAGCTCCAGCACCTTGCAGTGTGGAGACAGCCCCTGCCAGCAACCTCCCCTCCAAGGAGTCCTCAACTGAGGCCTAGGCCCAGGGGAAAGGCACCAGCGGGGATGAGCCTGGGGAGGCGCCCGGCCATGTCTGGACCCAGTCCCCGCAGCCTGCCCCTTGGTGGGGCAGTACCCCCGGAGGCCAGGAGGGTCAGGGCAAGGCTGCCAGGGGCAGGGGACCTGCTGGGTCCTGCCCCTGGCCTGTGGGGCGTCTGAGCACAACCGGCACTCTCCCGCTGGAAGACCTCCCCGGCTGCCTCCAAAGGCCGGTTTGCAAGCACTCCCGCCCGCTGTTCCCGCCAGGCACGCACAATGCTCCCAAGCCCGGGAGAAAAGCGCTTCGGGGTGGTGCTCTCTCCGGGCCCTTGCCCCTGAGCCTGTGGGCAAGGCAGGGGGAACACACTCCCAGACCAAGGCAGAAACACATGCACACGTCTGTTCCTGTCCCCTGCACCGGCAGAGAGCTCGGGGGAGCCAGAGTCTCTCAGGCAGGTGCTGGGCTGGCCGCCTGTGTGGGAAGGGGCAGAGCCGACCTAGGGGCAAGTTGGGCCTCTTGCTCTCCCTGCTGCCCTGAGGCTGCAGGGCCAAAGACGTCTTGGGCATCCAGCCCCTTACTGGTCCCTTCCCTCTGACGAGGCCCTCTGAGCTCCAGCACCTTGCAGTGTGGAGACAGCCCCTGCCAGCAATCTCCTCTCCAAGGAGGCCTCAACCGAGGCCTAGGCCCAGGGGAAAGGCACCAGCGGGGTTGAGCCAGGGGAGGCGCCCGGGCATGTCTGGACCCTGTCCCCGCAGCCTGCCCCTTGGTGGGGCAGTACCCCCGGAGGCCAGGAAGGTCTGGGCAAGGCTGGCCAGGGGCAGGGGCCCTGCTGGGTCCTGCCCCTGGCCTGTGGGGCCTCTGAGCACAACCGGCCCTCTCCCACTGGAAGACCTCCCCGGCTGCCTCCAAAGGCCGGTTTGCAAGCACTCCCGCCCACTGTTCCCGCCAGGCGCGCACAATGCTCCCAAGCCCGGGAGAAAAGCGCTTCGGGGTGGTGCTCACACCGGGCCCTGGAAGACCTCCCCGGCTGCCTCCAAAGGACGGTTTTCAAGCACTCCTGCCTGCTGTTCCCGCCACCCGCGCAAAATGCTCCCAAGCCCGGGAGAAAAGCCCTTCGGGGTGGTGCTCTCTACAGGCCCTTGGAAGACCTCCCCGGCTGCCTCCAAAGGCCGGTTTGCAAGGACTCCTTCCTGCTGTTCCCGCCAGCCACGCACAATGCTCCCAAGCCCGGGAGAAAAGCATTTTGGGGTGGTGCTCACACCGGGCCCTGGAAGACCTCCCCGGCTGCCTCCAAAGGACGGTTTTCAAGCACTCCTGCCTGCTGTTCCCGCCACCCGCGCAGAATGCTCCCAAGCGCGGGAGAAAAGCGCTTCGGGGTGGTGCTCTCTACAGGCCCTTGGAAGACCTCCCCGGCTGCCTCCAAAGGCCGGTTTGCAAGGACTCCTTCCTGCTGTTCCCGCCAGCCACGCACAATGCTCCCAAGCCCGGGAGAAAAGCATTTTGGGGTGGTGCTCACTCCGGGCCCTTGGAAGACCTCCCCGGCTGCCTCCAATGGCCAGTTTGCAAGCACTCATGTCCGCTGTTCCCACCAGCCGCGCACAATGCTCCCAAGCCCGGGAGAAAAGCTTTTTGGGGTGGTGCTCACACCGGGCCCTGGAAGACCTCCCCGGCTGCCTCCAAAGGCCAGTTTTCAAGCACTCCTGCCTGCTGTTCCCGCCACCTGCGCACAATGCTCCCAAGCCCGGGAGAAAAGCGCTTCGGGGTGGTGCTCTCTACAGGCCCTTGGAAGACCTCCCCGGCTGCCTCCAAAGGCCGGTTTGCAAGGACTCCTTCCTGCTGTTCCCGCCAGCCACGCACAATGCTCCCAAGCCCGGGAGAGAAGCATTTTGGGGTGGTGCTCTCTACAGGCCCTTGGAAGACCTCCCCGGCTGCCTCCAGTGGCCAGTTTGCAAGCACTCATGCCCGCTGTTCCCACCAGCCGCGCACAATGCTCCCAAGCCCGGGAGAAAAGCTTTTTGGGGTGGTGCTCACACCGGGCCCTGGAAGACCTCCCCGGCTGCCTGCAAAGGCCGGTTTTCAAGCACTCCTGCCTGCTGTTCCTGCCACCCGTGCACAATACTCCCAAGCCCGGGAGAAAAGCGCTTCGGGGTGGTGCTCTCTACAGGCCCTTGGAAGACCTCCCCCGCTGCCTCCAAAGGCCGGTTTGCAAGGACTCCTTCCTGCTGTTCCCGCCAGCCACGCACAATGCTCCCAAGCCCGGGAGAAAAGTGCTTCGGGGTGGTGATCTCTCCGGGCCCTTGGAAGTCGTCCCCGGCTGCCTCCAAAGGCCGGTTTGCAAGCACTCATGCCCGTTGTTCCCACCAGCCGCGCACAATGCTCCCAAGCCCGGGAGAAAAGCATTTTGGGGTGGTGCTCACTCCGGGCCCTTGGAAGACCTCCCCGGCTGCCTCCAAAGGCCAGTTTGCAAGCAGTCCTGCCTGCTGTTCCCGCCAGCCGCGCACAATGCTCCCAAGCCCGGGAGAAAAGCGCTTCGGGGTGGTGCTCTCTCCGGGCCCTTGGAAGACGTCCCCGGCTGCCTCCAAAGGCCGGTTTGCAAGCACTCATGCCCGTTGTTCCCACCAGCCGCGCACAATGCTCCCAAGCCCGGGAGAAAAGCATTTTGGGGTGGTGCTCACTCCGGGCCCTTGGAAGACCTCCCCGGCTGCCTCCAAAGGCCAGTTTGCAAGCAGTCCTGCCTGCTGTTCCCGCCAGCCGCGCACAATGTTCCCAAGCCCGGGAGAAAAGCGCTTCGGGGTGGTGCTCTCTCCGGGCACTTTCAAGACCTCCCCGGCTGCCTCCAAAGGCCGGTTTGTAAGTACTCATTCCCGCTGCTTCCGCCAGCCACGCACAATGCTCCCAAGCCCGGGAGAAAAGCATTTTGGGGTGGTGCTCTCTCCGGGCCCTTGGAAGACCTCCCGGGCTGCCTCCAAAGGCCGGTTTGCAAGCATTCATGTCCGTTGTTCCCGACAGCCGCGCACAATGCTCCCAAGCCCGAGAGAAAAGCATTTTGGGGTGGTGATCAGTCCGGCCCTTGGAAGATCTCCCCGGCTGCCTCCAAAGGACAGTTTGCAAGCACTCATGCCCGCTGTTCCCGCCAGCCGCGCACAATGCTCCCAAGACCGTGAGAAAAGCGCTTCGGGGTGGTGTTCTCTCAGGGACCATGGAGGACCTCCCCGGCTGCCCCCAAAGGCCGGTTTGCAAGCATTCCCACTCGCTGTTCCCGCCAGGCACACACAATGTTCCAAAACCCCGGAGAAAAGCGCTTCGGGGTGGTGGTCTCTCCGGGCCCCTGCCCCTGAGCCTGGGGGCCAGGCAGGGGATCCACAGTCCCAGGCCAAGGCAGAACCACATGCACACGTCTGTTCCTGCCCCATCCACCGGCAGAGAGCTGGGGGGAGCCAGAGTCTGTCAGGCAGCTGCTGGGCTGGCCGCCTGTGTGGGAAGGGGCAGAGCCGACCTAGGGGCAAGTTGGGCCTCTTGCTCTCCCTGCTGCCCTGAGGCTGCTGGGCCAAAGAGGTCTTGGGCATCCAGCCCCTTGCTGGTCCCTTCCCTCTGACGAGGCCCTCTGAGCTCCAGCACCTTGCAGTGTGGAGACAGCCCCTGCCAGCAACCTCCTCTCCAAGGAGGCCTCAACCGAGGCCTAGGCCCAGGGGAAAGGCACCAGCGGAGATGAGCCAGTGGAGGCGCACGGGCATGTCTGGACGCAGTCCCCGCAGCCTGCCCCTTGGTGGGGCAGTACCCCCGGAGGCCAGGAAGGTCTGGGCAAGGCTGCGAGGGGCAGGGGCCCTGCTGGGTCGTGCCCCTGGCCTGTGGGGCGTCTGAGCACAACCGGCACTCTCCCGCTGGAAGACCTCCCCGTCTGCCTCCAAAGGCGGGTTTGCCAACACTCCCGCCTGCTGTTCCCGCCAGGCACGCACAACGCTCCCAAGGCCAGGAGAAAAGCGCTTCGGGGTGTTGCTCTCTCCGGGCCCTTGCCCCTGAGCCTGGGGTCCAGGCAGTGGGTCCACACTCCCAGACCAAGGCAGAACCACATGCACACGTCTGTTCCTGACCCCTGAACCGGCAGAGAGCTCGTGGGAGCCAGAGTCTATCAGGCAGCTGCTGGGTTGGCTGCCTGTGTGGGAAGGGGCAGAGCCGACCTAGGGGCAAGTTGGGCCTCTTGCTCTCCCTGCTGCCCTGAGGCTGCTGGGCCAAAGAGGTCTTGGGCATCCAGCCCCTTGCTGGTCCCTTCCCGCTGACGAGGCCCTCTGAGCTCCAGCACCTTGCAGTGTGGAGACAGCCCCTGCCAGCAACCTCCTCTCCAAGGAGGCATCAACCGAGGCCTATGCCCAGGGGAAAGGCACCAGCGGGGATGAGCCTGGGGAGGCGCCCAGGCATGTCGGGACCCAGTCCCCGCAGCCTGCCCCTTGGTGGGGCAGTACCCCCGGAGGCCAGGAAGGTCTGGGCAAGGCTGGCCAGGGGCAGGGGACCTGCTGGGTCCTGCCCCTGGCCTGTGAGGCCTTTGAGCACAACCGGCCCTCTCCCACTGGAAGACCTCCACGGCTGCCTCCAAAGTCCTGTTTGCAAACACTCCCGCACGCTGTTCACGCCAGGCTCGCACACTGCTCCCAAGCCCGGGAGAAAAGCGCTTCGGGATGGTGCTCTCTCCGGGCCCTTGCCCCTGAGCCTGGGGGCAAGGCAGGGGGAACACACTCCCAGGCCAAGGCAGAACCACATGCCCACGTCTGTTCCTGTCCCCTGCACCGGCAGAGAGCTTGGGGGAGCCAGAGTCTGTCAGGCAGCTGCTGAGTTGGCCGCCTGTGTGGGAAGGGGCAGAGCCGCCCTAGGGGCAAGTTGGGCCTCTTGCTCTCCCTGCTGCCCTGAGGCTGCTGGGCCAAAGACGTCTTGGGCATCCAACCCCTTACTGGTCCCTTCCCTCTGACGAGGCCCTCTGAGCTCCAGCACCTTGCAGTGTGGAGACAGCCCCTGCCAGCAACCTCCTCTCCAAGGAGGCCTCAACCGAGGCCTAGGCCCAGGGGAAAGGCACCAGCGGGGATGAGCCTGGGGTGGCGCCCGGGCATGTCTGGACACAGGCCCCGCAGCCTGCCCCTTGGTGGGGCAGTACCCCCGGTGGCCAGGAAGGTCTGGGCAAGGCTGGCCAGGGGTAGGGGCCCTGCTGCGTCCTGCCCCTGGCCTGTGGGGCCTCTGAGCACAACCGGCCCTCTCCCACTGGAAGACCTCCCCGGCTGCCTCCAAAGGCCGGTTTGCAAGCGCTCCCGCCCACTGTTCCCAGCAGGCGTGCACAATGCTCCCAAGCCCGGGAGAAAAGCGCTTCAGGGTGGTGCTCTCTCCGGGCCCTTGCCCCTGAGCCTGGGGGCAAGGCAGGGTGTCCACACTCCCAGCACAAGGCAGAACCACATGCACACGTCTGATCTGCCCCCTGCACCGGCAGAGAGCTCGGGGGAGCCAGAGACTGCCAGGCTGCTGCTGGGCTGGCCGCCTGTGTGGGAAGGGGCAGAGCCGACCTAGGGGCAAGTTGGGCCTCTTGCTCTCCCTGCTGCCCTGAGGCTGCTGGGTCAAAGAGGTCTTGGGCATCCAGCCCCTTGCTGGTCCCTTCCCTCGGACGAGGCCCTCTGAGCTCCAGCACCTTGCAGTGTGGAGACAGCCCCTGCCAGCAACCTCCTCTCCAAGGAGTCCTCAACCGAGGCCTAGGCCCAGGGGAAAGGCACCAGCGGGGATGAGCCTGGGGAGGCGCCCGGGCATGTCTGGACCCAGTCCCCGCAGCCTGCCCCTTGGTGGGGCAGTACCCCCGGAGGCCAGGAAGGTCTGGGCAAGGCTGGCCAGGGGCAGGGGCCCTGCTGCGTCCTGCCCCTGGCCTGTGGGGCCTCTGAGCACAACCGGCCCTCTCCCACTGGAAGACCTCCCCGGCTGCCTCCAAAGGCCGGTTTGCAAGCGCTCCCGCCCACTGTTCCCAGCAGGCGTGCACAATGCTCCCAAGCCCGGGAGAAAAGCGCTTCAGGGTGGTGCTCTCTCCGGGCCCTTGCCCCTGAGCCTGGGGTCAAGGCACGGTGTCCACACTCCCAGGCCAAGTCAGAACCACATGCACACGTCTGTTCCTGCCCCCTGCACCGGCAGAGAGCTCGGGGGAGCCAGAGTCTGTCAGGCAGCTGCTGGGCTGGCCGCCTGTGTGGGAAGTGGCAGAGCCGACCTAGGGGCAAGTTGGGCCTCTTGCCCTCCCTGCTGCCCTGAGGCTGCTGGGCCAAAGAGGTCTTGGGCATCCAACCCCTTGCTGGTCCCTTCCCTCTGACGAGGCCCTCTGAGCTCCAGCACATTGCAGTGTGGAGACAGCCCCTGCCAGCAACCTCCTCTCCAAGGAGGCATAAACCGAGGCCTAGGCCCAGGGGAAAGGCACCAGCGGGGATGAGCCTGGGGAGGCGCCCGGGCATGTATGGACCCAGTCCCCGCAGCCTGCCCCTTGGTGGGGCAGTACCCCCGGAGGCGAGGAAGGTCTGGGAAAGGCTGGCCAGGGGCAGGGGACCTGCTGGGTCCTGCCCCTGGCCTGTGGGGCCTCTGAGCACAACCGGCCCTCTCCCACTGGAAGACGTCCCCGGCTGCCTCCAAAGGCCGGTTTGCAAGCACTCCCGCCCACTGTTCCAACCAAGGGCGCACAACGCTCCCAAGCCCGGGAGAAAATCGCCTCGGGGTGGTGCTCTCTCCGGGCCCTTTCCCCTGAGCCTGGGGGCCAGGCAGGGTGTCCACACTCCCAGGCCAAGGCAGAACGACATGCACACGTCTGTTCCTGCCCCATGCACCGGCAGAGAGCTCGGGGGAGCCAAAGTCTGTCAGGCAGCTGCTGGGCTGGCCGCCTGTGTGGGAAGGGGCAGAGCCGACCTAGGGGCAAGTTGGGCCTCTTGCTCTCCCTGCTGCCCTGAGGCTGCTGGGCCAAAGAGATCTTGGGCATCCAGCCCCTTGCTTGTCCCTTCCCTCTGACGAGGCCCTCTGAGCTCCAGCACCTTGCAGTGTGGAGACAGCCCCTGCCAGCAACCTCCTCTCCAAGGAGGCCTCAACCGAGGCCTAGGCCCAGGGGAAAGGCACCAGCGGGGATGAGCCTGGGGAGGCGCCCGGGCATGTCTGGACCCAGTCCCCGCAGCCTGCCCCTTGGTGGGGCAGTACCCCCGGAAGCCAGGAAGGTCTGGGCAAGGCTGGCCAGGGGCAGGGGCCCTGCTGGGTCCTGCCCCTGGCCTGTGGGGACTCTGAGCACAACCGGCCCTCTCCCACTGGAAGACTTCCCCGGCTGCCTCCAAAGGCCGGTTTGCCAACACTCCCGCCCGCTGTTCCCGCCAGGCACGCACAATTCTCCCAAGCCCGGGAGAAAAGCGCTTCGGGGTGGTGCTCTCTCCGGGCCCTTGCCCCTGAGCGTGGGGGCGAGGCAGTGGGTCCACACTCCCAGACCAATGCAGAACCACATGCACACGTCTGTTCCTGACCCCTGCACCGGCAGAGAGCTCGGGGGAGCCAGAGTCTGTCAGGCAGCTGCTGGGCTGGCCGCCTGTGTGGGAAGGGGCAGAGCCGACCTAGGGGCAAGTTGGGCCTCTTGCTCTCCCTGCTGCCCTGAGGCTGCTGGGCCAAAGAGGTCTTGGGCATCCAGCCCCTTACTGGTCCCTTCCCTCTGACGAGGCCCTCTGAGCTCCAGCACCTTGCAGTGTGGAGACAGCCCCTGCCAGCAACCTCCTCTCCAAGGAGGCCTCAACCGAGGCCTAGGCCCAGGGGAAAGGCACCAGCGGGGATGAGCATGGGGAGGCGCCCGGGCATGTCTGGACACAGGCCCCGCAGCCTGCCCCTTGGTGGGGCAGTACCCCCGGTGGCCAGGAAGTTCTGGGCAAGGCTGGCCAGGGGTAGGGGCCCTGCTGCGTCCTGCCCCTGGCCTGTGGGGCCTCTGAGCACAACCGGCCCTCTCCCACTGGAAGACGTCCCCGGCTGCCTCCAAAGGCCGGTTTGCAAGCGCTCCCGCCCACTGTTCCCAGCAGGCGTGCACAATGCTCCCAAGCCCGGGAGAAAAGCGCTTCAGGGTGGTGCTCTCTCCGGGCCCTTGCCCCTGAGCCTGGGGGCAAGGCAGGGTGTCCACACTCCCAGGACAAGGCAGAACCACATGCACACGTCTGATCTGCCCCCTGCACCGGCAGAGAGCTCGGGGGAGCCAGAGACTGCCATGCTGCTGCTGGGCTGGCCGCCTGTGTGGGAAGGGGCAGAGCCGACCTAGGGGCAAGTTGGGCCTCTTGCTCTCCCTGCTGCCCTGAGGCTGCTGGGCCAAAGAGGTCTTGGGCATCCATCCCCTTGCTGGTCCCTTCCCTCGGACGAGGCCCTCTGAGCTCCAGCACCTTGCAGTGTGGAGACAGCCCCTGCCAGCAACCTCCTCTCCAAGGAGTCCTCAACCGAGGCCTAGGCCCAGGGGAAAGGCACCAGCGGGGATGAGCCTGGGGAGGCGCCCGGGTATGTCTGGACCCAGTCCCCGCAGCCTGCCCCTTGGTGGGGCAGTACCCCCGGAGGCCAGGAAGGTCTGGGCAAGGCTGCCAGGGGCAGGGACACTGCTGGGTCCTGCCCCTGGCCTGTGGGGCGTCTGAGCACAACCGGCACTCTCCCGCTGGAAGACCTCCCCGTCTGCCTCGAAAGGCCGGTTTGCAAGCACTCCCGCCCGCTGTTCCCGCCAGGCACGCACAATGCTCCCAAGCCCGGGCGAAAAGCGCTTCGGGGTGGTGCTCTCACCGGGCCCTTGCCCCTGAGCCTGGGGGCCAGGCAGGGGGAACACACTCCCAGGCCAAGGCAGAACGACATGCAGACGTCTGTTCCTGCCCCCTACACCGGCAGAGAGCTCGGGGGAGCCAGAGACTGCCAGGCTGCTGCTGGGCTGGCCGCCTGTGTGGGACGGGGCAGAGCCGACCTAGGGGCAAGTTGGGCCTCTTGCTCTCCCTGTTGCCCTGAGGCTGCTGGGTCAAAGAGGTCTTGGGCATCCAGCCCTTTGCTGGTCCCTTCCCTCTGACGAGGCCCTCTGATCTCCAGCAGCTTGCAGTGTGGAGACAGCCCCTGCCAGCAACCTCCTCTCCAAGGAGGCCTCAACCGAGGCCTAGGCCCAGGGGAAAGGCACCAGCGGGGATGAGCCTGGGGAGGCGCCCGGGGATGTCTGGACCCAGTCCCCGCAGCCTGCCCCTTGGTGGGGCAGTTCCCCCGGAGGCCAGGAAGGTCTGGGCAAGGCTGGCCAGGGTCAGGGGCCCTGCTGGGTCCTGCCCCTGGCCTGTGGGGCCTCTGAGCACAACCGGCCCTCTCCCACTGGAAGACCTCCCCGGCTGCCTCCAAAGTCCTGTTTGCTAACACCACCGCCCGCTGTTCACGCCAGGCTCGCACAATGCTCCCAAGCCCCGGAGAAAAGCGCATTGGGGTGGTTCTCTCTCCGGGCCCTTGCCCCTGAGCCTGGGGGCAAGGCACGGGGAACACACTCCCTGGCCAAGGCAGAACCACATGCCCACGTCTGTTCCTGTCCCCTGCACCGGCAGAGAGCTTGGGGGAGCCAGAGTCTGGCAGGCAGCTGCTGGGTTGGCCGCCTGTGTGGGAAGGGGCAGAGCCGACCTAGGGGCAAGTTGGGCCTCTTGCTCTCCCTGCTGCCCTGAGGCTGCTGGGCCAAAGACGTCTTGGGCATCCAGCCCCTTACTGGTCCCTTCCCTCTGACGAGGCCCTCTGAGCTCCAGCACCTTGCAGTGTGGAGACAGCCCCTGCCAGCAACCTCCTCTCCAAGGAGGCCTCAACCGAGGCCTAGGCCCAGGGGAAAGGCACCAGCGGGGATGAGCCAGGGGAGGCGCCCGAGCATGTCTGGACCCAGTCCCCGCAGCCTGCCCCTTGGTGGGGCAGTACCCCCGGAGGCCAGGAAGGTCTGGGCAAGGCTGGCCAGGGGCAGGGGCCCTGCTGCGTCCTGCCCCTGGCCTGTGGGGCTTCTGAGCACAACCGGCCCTCTCCCACTGGAAGACCTCCCCGGCTGCCTCCAAAGGCCGGTTTGCAAGCGCTCCCGCCCACTGTTCCCAGCAGGCGTGCACAATGCTCCCAAGCCCGGGAGAAAAGCGCTTCAGGGTGGTGCTCTCTCCGGGCCCTTGCCCCTGAGCCTGGGGTCAAGGCACGGTGTCCACACTCCCAGGCCAAGTCAGAACCACATGCACACGTCTGTTCCTGCCCCCTGCACCGGCAGAGAGCTCGGGGGAGCCAGAGTCTGTCAGGCAGCTGCTGGGCTGGCCGCCTGTGTGGGAAGTGGCAGAGCCGACCTAGGGGCAAGTTGGGCCTCTTGCCCTCCCTGCTGCCCTGAGGCTGCTGGGCCAAAGAGGTCTTGGGCATCCAACCCCTTGCTGGTCCCTTCCCTCTGACGAGGCCCTCTGAGCTCCAGCACATTGCAGTGTGGAGACAGCCCCTGCCAGCAACCTCCTCTCCAAGGAGGCCTAAACCGAGGCCTAGGCACAGGGGAAAGGCACCAGCCGGGATGAGCCTGGGGAGGCGCCCGGGCATGTATGGACCCAGTCCCCGCAGCCTGCCCCTTGGTGGGGCAGTACCCCCGGAGGCGAGGAAGGTCTGGGAAAGGCTGGCCAGGGGCAGGGGACCTGCTGGGTCCTGCCCCTGGCCTGTGGGGCCTCTGAGCACAACCGGCCCTCTCCCACTGGAAGACGTCCCCGGCTGCCTCCAAAGGCCGGTTTGCAAGCACTCCCGCCCACTGTTCCAACCAAGGGCGCACAACGCTCCCAAGCCCGGGAGAAAATCGCCTCGGGGTGGTGCTCTCTCCGGGCCCTTTCCCCTGAGCCTGGGGGCCAGGCAGGGTGTCCACACTCCCAGGCCAAGGCAGAACGACATGCACACGTCTGTTCCTGCCCCATGCACCGGCAGAGAGCTCGGGGGAGCCAAAGTCTGTCAGGCAGCTGCTGGGCTGGCCGCCTGTGTGGGAAGGGGCAGAGCCGACCTAGGGGCAAGTTGGGCCTCTTGCTCTCCCTGCTGCCCTGAGGCTGCTGGGCCAAAGAGATCTTGGGCATCCAGCCCCTTGCTTGTCCCTTCCCTCTGACGAGGCCCTCTGAGCTCCAGCACCTTGCAGTGTGGAGACAGCCCCTGCCAGCAACCTCCTCTCCAAGGAGGCCTCAACCGAGGCCTAGGCCCAGGGGAAAGGCACCAGCGGGGATGAGCCTGGGGTGGCGCCCGGGCATGTCTGGACCCAGTCCCCGCAGCCTGCCCCTTGGTGGGGCAGTACCCCCGGAAGCCAGGAAGGTCTGGGCAAGGCTGGCCAGGGGCAGGGGCCCTGCTGGGTCCTGCCCCTGGCCTGTGGGGCCTCTGAGCACAACCGGCCCTCTCCCACTGGAAGACTTCCCCGGCTGCCTCCAAAGGCCGGTTTGCCAACACTCCCGCCCGCTGTTCCCGCCAGGCACGCACAATTCTCCCAAGGCCGGGAGAAAAGCGCTTCGGGGTGGTGCTCTCTCCGGGCCCTTGCCCCTGAGCGTGGGGGCGAGGCAGTGGGTCCACACTCCCAGACCAACGCAGAACCACATGCACACGTCTGTTCCTGACCCCTGCACCGGCAGAGAGCTCGGGGGAGCCAGAGTCTGTCAGGCAGCTGCTGGGCTGGCCGCCTGTGTGGGAAGGGGCAGAGCCGACCTAGGGGCAAGTTGGGCCTCTTCCTCTGCCTGCTGCCCTGAGGCTGCTGGGCCAAAGAGGTCTTGGGCATCCAGCCCCTTGCTGGTCCCTTCCCTCTGACGAGGCCCTCTGAGCTCCAGCACCTTGCAGTGTGGAGACAGCCCCTGCCAGCAACCTCCTCTCCAAGGAGGCCTCAACTGAGGCCTAGGCCCAGGGGAAAGGCACCAGCAGGGATGAGCCTGGGGAGGCGCCCGGCCATGTCTGGACCCAGTCCCCGCAGCCTGCCCCTTGGTGGGGCAGTACCCCCGGAGGCCAGGAGGGTCTGGGCAAGGCTGCCAGGGGCAGGGGACCTGCTGGGTCCTGCCCCTGGCCTGTGGGTCGTCTGAGCACAACCGGCACTCTCCCGCTGGAAGACCTCCCCGGCTGCCTCCAAAGGCCGGTTTGCAAGCACTCCCGCCCGCTGTTCCCGCCAGGCACGCACAATGCTCCCAAGCCCGGGAGAAAAGCGCTTCGGGGTGGTGCTCTCTCCGGGCCCTTGCCCCTGAGCCTGGGGGACAGGCAGGGGGAACACACTCCCAGGCCAAGGCAGAACGACATGCACACGTCTGTTCCTGCCCCCTACACCGGCAGAGAGTTCGGGGGAGCCAGACACTGCCAGGCTGCTGCTGGGCTGGCTGCCTGCGTGGGACGGGGTAGAGCCGACCTAGGGGCAAGTTGGGCCTCTTGCTCTCCCTGCTGCCCTGAGGCTGCTGGGTCAAAGAGGTCTTGGGCATCCAGCCCTTTGCTGGTCCTTTCCCTCTGACGAGGCCCTCTGAGCTCCAGCACCTTGCAGTGTGGAGACAGCCCCTGCCGGCAACCTCCTCTCCAAGGAGGCCTCAACCGAGGCCTAGGCCCAGGGGAAAGGCACCAGCGGGGATGAGCCTGGGGAGGCGCCCGGGCATGTCTGGACCCAGGCCCCGCAGCCTGCCCCTTGGTGGGGTAGTACCCCCGGAGGCCAGGAAGGTCTGGGCAAGGCTGCCAGAGGCAGGGACACTGCTGGGTCCTGCCCCTGGCCTGTGGGGCCTCTGAGAACAACTGGCACTCTCCCGCTGGAAGACCTCCCCGGCTGCCTCCAAAGGCTGGTTTGCAAGCATTCAATCCCGCTGTTCACGCCAGCTGCGCACAATGCTCCCAAGCCCGGGAGAAAAGCATTTTGGGGTGGTGCTCACTCCGGGCTTTGGAAGACCTCCCCGGCTGCCTCCAAGGCCGGTTTGCAAGGACTTCTGCCTGCTGTTCCCGCCACCCGCGCACAATGCTCCCAAGCCCGGGAGAAAAGCGTTTCGGGGTGGTGTTCTCTCTGGGCCCAAGAAAGACCTCCCGGGCTGCCCCCAAATGCCGGTTTGCAAGCACTCCCACTCGCTGTTCCCACCATCCGTGCAAATGCTCCAAGCCCAGGAGAAAAGCCCTTCAGGGTGGTGCTCTCTCCCGGCCCTTGGAAGACCTCCCCGGCTGCCTCCAAAGGCTGGATTTCAAGTACTCCCTCCCGCTGTCCCGCCAGCTGCACACAATGCTCCCAATCACGGGAGAAAAGCGCTTCGGGGTGGTGCTCTCTACGGGCCCTTGGAAGACCTCCCCGTTTGTCTCCAAAGGCCGGTTTGCAAGCACTCATGCCCGCTGTTCCCGCCAGCCGCGCACAATGCTCCCAAGCCTAGGAGAAAAGCGCTTCAGGGTGGTGCTCTCTCCCGGCCCTTGGAAGACCTCCCCGGCTGCCTCCAAAGGCCAGTTTGCAAGCACTCAATCCCGCTGTTCCCGCCAGCCGCGCACAATGCTCCCAAGCCCGGGAGAAAAGCGCTTCGGGGTGGTGCTCTCTCCCGGCCCTTGGAAGACCTCCCCGGCTGCCTCCAAAGGCTGGTTTTCGAGAACTCCCTCCCGCTGACCCGCCAGCCGCACACAATGCTCCCAAGCCCGGGAGAAAAGCATTTTGGGGTGGTCTCTCTCCGGGCCCTTGGAAGACTCCCCGGCTGCCTCTAAAGGCCGGTTTGCAAGCACTCATGTCCTCTGTTCCCGACAGCCGCGAACAATGCTCCCAATTCCGTGAGAAAAGTGCTTCGGGATGGTGCTCTCTCCGGGCCCTTGGAAGACCTCCCAAGCTGCCTCCAAAGGCCGGTTTGCAAGCACTCCCGCCCGCTGTTCCCGCCAGCCTCGCACAATGCTCCCAAGACCGGGAGAAAAGCGCTTCGGGGTGGTGTTCTCTCCGTGCCAATGGAGGACCTCCCTGGCTGCCCCCAAAGGCCGGTTTGCAAGCACTCCCACTCGCTGTTCCCGCCAGCCACGCACAATCCTCCAAAAACCCGGAGAAAAGCGCTTCGGGGTGGTGTTCTCTCCGTGCCCATGGAAGACCTCCCGGGGTGCCCCCAAAGGCCGGTTTGCAAGCACTCCCACTCGCTGTTCCCGCCATCCGCGCACAATGCTCCCAAGCCCGGGAGAAAAGCATTTTGGGGTGGTGCTCACTCCGGGCCCTTGGAAGACCTCCCCGGCTGCCTCCAAAGGCCAGTTTGCAAGCAGTCCTGCCTGCTGTTCCCGCCAGCCGCGCACAATATTCCCAAGCCCGGGAGAAAAGCGCTTCGGGGTGGTCTCTCTCCGGGCACTTTCAAGACCTCCCCGGCTGCCTCCAAAGGCCGGTTTGTAAGTACTCATTCCCGCTGCTTCCGCCAGCCACGCACAATGCTCCCAAGCCCGGGAGAAAAGCATTTTGGGGTGGTGCTCTCTCCGGGCCCTTGGAAGACCTCCCGGGCTGCCTCCAAAGGCCGGTTTGCAAGCATTCATGTCCGTTGTTCCCGACAGCCGCGCACAATGCTCCCAAGCCCGAGAGAAAAGCATTTTGGGGTGGTGATCAGTCCGGCCCTTGGAAGACCTCCCCGGCTGCCTCCAAAGGACAGTTTGCAAGCACTCATGCCCGCTGTTCCCGCCAGCCGCGCACAATGCTCCCAAGACCGTGAGAAAAGCGCTTCGGGGTGGTGTTCTCTCAGGGACCATGGAGGACCTCCCCGGCTGCCCCCAAAGGCCGGTTTGCAAGCATTCCCACTCGCGGTTCCCGCCAGGCACACACAATGTTCCAAAACCCCGGAGAAAAGCGCTTCGGGGTGGTGGTCTCTCCGGGCCCCTGCCCCTGAGCCTGGGGGCCAGGCAGGGGATCCACAGTCCCAGGCCAAGGCAGAACCACATGCACACGTCTGTTCCTGCCCCCTCCACCGGCAGAGAGCTGGGGGGAGCCAGAGTCTGTCAGGCAGCTGCTGGGCTGCCCGCCTGTGTGGGAAGGGGCAGAGCCGACCTAGGGGCAAGTTGGGCCTCTTGCTCTCCCTGCTGCCCTGAGGCTGCTGGGCCAAATAGGTCTTGGGCATCCAGCCCCTTGCTGGTCCCTTCCCTCTGACGAGGCCCTCTGAGCTCCAGCACCTTGCAGTGTGGAGACAGCCCCTGCCAGCAACCTCCTCTCCAAGGAGGCCTCAACCGAGGCCTAGGCCCAGGGGAAAGGCACCAGCGGAGATGAGCCTGGGGAGGCACCCGGCCATGTCTGGACCCAGTCCCCGCAGCCTGCCCCTTGGTGGGGCAGTACCCCCGGAGGCCAGGAAGGTCTGGGCAAGGCTGCGAGGGGCAGGGGCCCTGCTGGGTCGTGCCCCTGGCCTGTGGGGCGTCTGAGCACAACCGGCACTCTCCCGCTGGAAGACCTCCCCGTCTGCCTCCAAAGGCCGGTTTGCAAGCACTCCCGCCCGCTGTTCCCGCCAGGCACGCACAATGCTCCCAAGCCCGGGAGAAAAGCGCTTCGGGGTGGTGCTCTCTCCGGGCCCTTGCCCCTGAGCCTGGGGGCCAGGCAGTTGGAACACACTCCCAGGCCAATGCAGAACGACATGCACACGTCTGTTCCTGCCCCCTACACCGGCAGAGAGCTCGGGGGAGCCAGAGACTGCCAGGCTGCTGCTGGGCTGGCTGCCTGTGTGGGACGGGGCAGAGCCGACCTAGGGGCAAGTTGGGCCTCTTGCTCTCCCTGCTGCCCTGAGGCTGCAGGGCCAAAGACGTCTTGGGCATCCAGCCCCTTACTGGTCCCTTCCCTCTGACGAGGCCCTCTGAGCTCCAGCACCTTGCAGTGTGGAGACAGCCCCTGCCAGCAATCTCCTCTCCAAGGAGGCCTCAACCGAGGACTAGGCCCAGGGGAAAGGCACCAGCGGGGTTGAGCCAGGGGAGGCGCCCGGGCATGTCTGGACCCTGTCCCCGCAGCCTGCCCCTTGGTGGGGCAGTACCCCCGGAGGCCAGGAAGGTCTGGGCAAGGCTGGCCAGGGGCAGGGGCCCTGCTGGGTCCTGCCCCTGGCCTGTGGGGCCTCTGAGCACAACCGGCCCTCTCCCACTGGAAGACTTCCCCGGCTGCCTCCAAAGGCCGGTTTGCAAGCACTCCCGCCCACTGTTCCCGCCAGGCGCGCACAATGCTCCCAAGCCCGGGAGAAAAGCGCTTCGGGGTGGTGCTCTCTCCGGGCCCTTGCCCCTGAGCCTGGGGGCCAGGCAGGGGATCCACAGTCCCAGGCCAAGGCACAACAACATGCACATGTCTGTTCCTGCCCCCTCCACCGGCAGAGAGCTGGGGGGAGCCAGAGTCTGTCAGGCAGCTGCTGGGCTGGCCGCCTGTGTGGGAAGGGGCAGAGCCGACCTAGGGGCAAGTTGGGCCTCTTGCTCTCCCTGCTGCCCTGAGGCTGCTGGGCCAAAGAGGTCTTGGGCATCCAGCCCCTTGCTGGTCCCTTCCCTCTGACGAGGCCCTCTGAGCTCCAGCACCTTGCAGTGTGGAGACAGACCCTGCCAGCAACCTCCTCTCCAAGGAGGCCTCAACCGAGGCCTAGGCCCAGGGGAAAGGCACCAGCGGGGATGAGCCAGTGGAGGGGCCCGGGCATGTCTGGACCCAGTCCCCGCAGCCTGCCCCTTGGTGGGGCAGTACCCCCGGAGGCCAGGAAGGTCTGGGCAAGGCTGGCCAGGGGCAGGGTCCCTGCTGGGTCCTGCCCCTGGCCTGTGGGGCCTCTGAGCACAACCGCCCCTCTCCCACTGGAAGACCTCCCCGGCTGCCTTCAAAGGCGGGTTTGCCAACACTCCCGCCCGCTGTTCCCGCCAGGCACGCACAACGCTCCCAAGGCCAGGAGAAAAGCGCTTCGGGGTGTTGCTCTCTCCGGGCCCTTGCCCCTGAGCCTGGGGTCCAGGCAGTGGGTCCACACTCCCAGACCAAGGCAGAACCACATGCACACGTCTGTTCCTGACCCCTGAACCGGCAGAGAGCTCGGGGGAGCCAGAGTCTGTCAGGCAGCTGCTGAGTTGGCCGCCTGTGTGGGAAGGGGCAGAGCCGCCCTAGGGGCAAGTTGGGCCTCTTGCTCTCCCTGCTGCCCTGAGGCTGCTGGGCCAAAGACGTCTTGGGCATCCAGCCCCTTACTGGTCCCTTCCCTCTGACGAGGCCCTCTGAGCTCCAGCACCTTGCAGTGTGGAGACAGCCCCTGCCAGCAACCTCCTCTCCAAGGAGGCCTCAACCGAGGCCTAGGCCCAGGGGAAAGGCACCAGCGGGGATGAGCCTGGGGAGGCGCCCGGGCATGTCTGGACCCAGTCCCCGCAGCCTGCCCCTTGGTGGGGCAGTACCCCCGGAGGCCAGGAAGGTCTGGGCAAGGCTGGCCAGGGGCAGGGGCCCTGCTGCGTCCTGCCCCTGGCCTGTGGGGCCTCTGAGCACAACCGGCTCTCTCCCACTGGAAGACCTCCCCGGCTGCCTCCAAAGGCCGGTTTGCAAGCGCTCCCGCCCACTGTTCCCAGCAGGCGTGCACAATGCTCCCAAGCCCGGGAGAAAAGCGCTTAAGGGTGGTGCTCTCTCCGGGCCCTTGCCCCTGAGCCTGGGGGCAAGGCAGGGTGTCCACACTCCCAGGACAAGGCAGAACCACATGCACACGTCTGATCTGCCCCCTGCACCGGCAGAGAGCTCGGGGGAGCCAGAGTCTGTCAGGCAGCTGCTGGGCTGGCCGCCTGTGTGGGAAGGGGCAGAGCCGACCTAGGGGCAAGTTGGGCCTCTTGCTCTCCCTGCTGCCCTGAGGCTGCTGGGCCAAAGAGGTCTTGGGCATCCAGCCCCTTCCTGGTCCCTTCCCTCGGACGAGGCCCTCTGAGCTCCAGCACCTTGCAGTGTGGAGACAGCCCCTGCCAGCAACCTCCTCTCCAAGGAGTCCTCAACCGAGGCCTAGGCCCAGGGGAAAGGCACCAGCGGGGATGAGCCTGGGGAGGCGCCCGGGCATGTCTGGACCCAGTCCCCGCAGCCTGCCCCTTGGTGGGGCAGTACCCCCGGAGGCCAGGAAGGTCTGGGAAAGGCTGGCCAGGGGCAGGGGACCTGCTGGGTCCTGCCCCTGGCCTGTGGGGCCTCTGAGCACAACCGGCCCTCTCCCACTGGAAGACGTCCCCGGCTGCCTCCAAAGGCCGGTTTGCAAGCACTCCCGCCCACTGTTCCAACCAAGGGCGCACAACGCTCCCAAGCCCGGGAGAAAATCGCCTCGGGGTGGTGCTCTCTCCGGGCCCTTTCCCCTGAGCCTGGGGGCCAGGCAGGGTGTCCACACTCCCAGGCCAAGGCAGAACGACATGCACACGTCCGTTCCTGCCCCATGCACCGGCAGAGAGCTCGGGGGAGCCAAAGTCTGTCAGGCAGCTGCTGGGCTGGCCGCCTGTGTGGGAAGGGGCAGAGCCGACCTAGGGGCAAGTTGGGCCTCTTGCTCTTCCTGCTGCCATGAGGCTGCTGGGCCAAAGAGATCTTGGGCATCCACCCCTTGCTTGTCCCTTCCCTCTGACGAGGCCCTCTGAGCTCCAGCACCTTGCAGTGTGGAGACAGCCCCTGCCAGCAACCTCCTCTCCAAGGAGGCCTCAACCGAGGCCTAGGCCCAGGGGAAAGGCACCAGCGGGGATGAGCCTGGGGAGGCGCCCGGGCATGTCTGGACCCAGTCCCCGCAGCCTGCCCCTTGGTGGGGCAGTACCCCCGGAAGCCAGGAAGGTCTGGGCAAGGCTGGCCACGGGCAGGGGCCCTGCTGGGTCCTGCCCCTGGCCTGTGGGGCCTCTGAGCACAACCGGCCCTCTCCCACTGGAAGACTTCCCCGGCTGCCTCCAAAGGCCGGTTTGCCAACACTCCCACCCGCTGTTCCCGCCAGGCACGCACAATTCTCCCAAGCCCGGAAGAAAAGCGCTTCGGGGTGGTGCTCTCTCCGGGCCCTTGCCCATGAGCCTGGGGGCGAGGCAGTGGGTCCACACTCCCAGACCAACGCAGAACCACATGCACACGTCTGTTCCTGACCCCTGCACCGGCAGAGAGCTCGGGGGAGCCAGAGTCTGTCAGGCAGCTGCTGGGCTGGCCGCCTGTGTGGGAAGGGGCAGAGCCGACCTAGGGGCAAGTTGGGCCTCTTCCTCTCCCTGCTGCCCTGAGGCTGCTGGGCCAAAGAGGTCTTGGGCATCCAGCCCCTTGCTGGTCCCTTCCCTCTGACGAGGGCCTCTGAGCTCCAGCACCTTGCAGTGTGGAGACAGCCCCTGCCAGCAACCTCCTCTCCAAGGAGGCCTCAACCGAGGCCTAGGCCCAGGGGAAAGGCACCAGCGGGGATGAGCGTGGGGAGGCGCCCGGCCATGTCTGGACCCAGTCCCCGCAGCCTGCCCCTTGGTGGGGCAGTACCCCCGGAGGCCAGGAGGGTCTGGGCAAGGCTGCCAGGGGCAGGGACACTGCTGGGTCCTGCCCCTGGCCTGTGGGGCGTCTGAGCACAACCGGCACTCTCCCGCTGGAAGACCTCCCCGTCTGCCTCCAAAGGCCGGTTTGCAAGCACTCCCGCCCGCTGTTCCCGCCAGGCACGCACAATGCTCCCAAGCCCGGGAGAAAAGCGCTTCGGGGTGGTGCTCTCTCCGGGCCCTTGCCCCTGAGCCTGGGGGACAGGCAGGGGGAACACACTCCCAGGCCAAGGCAGAACGACATGCACACGTCTGTTCCTGCCCCCTACACCGGCAGAGAGTTCGGGGGAGCCAGAGACTGCCAGGCTGCTGCTGGGCTGGCTGCCTGTGTGGGACGGGGTAGAGCCGACCTAGGGGCAAGTTGGGCCTCTTGCTCTCCGTGCTGCCCTGAGGCTGCTGGGTCAAAGAGGTCTTGGGCATCCAGCCCTTTGCTGGTCCTTTCCCTCTGACGAGGCCCTCTGAGCTCCAGCACCTTGCAGTGTGCAGACAGCCCCTGCCGGCAACCTCCTCTCCAAGGAGGCCTCAACCGAGGCCTAGGCCCAGGGGAAAGGCACCAGCGGGGATGAGCCTGGGGAGGCGCCCGGGCATGTCTGGACCCAGGCCCCGCAGCCTGCCCCTTGGTGGGGTAGTACCCCCGGAGGCCAGGAAGGTCTGGGCAAGGCTGCCAGAGGCAGGGACACTGCTGGGTCCTGCCCCTGGCCTGTGGGGCCTCTGAGAACAACTGGCACTCTCCCGCTGGAAGACCTCCCCGGCTGCCTCCAAAGGCTGGTTTGCAAGCACTCAATCCCGCTGTTCACGCCAGCTGCGCACAATGCTCCCAAGCCCGGGAGAAAAGCATTTTGGGGTGGTGCTCACTCCAGGCTTTGGAAGACCTCCCCGGCTGCCTCCAAGGCCGGTTTGCAAGCACTTCTGCCTGCTGTTCCCGCCACCCGCGCACAATGCTCCCAAGCCCGGGAGAAAAGCGTTTCGGGGTGGTGTTCTCTCTGGGCCCAAGAAAGACCTCCCGGGCTGCCCCCAAATGCCGGTTTGCAAGCACTCCCACTCGCTGTTCCCGCCATCCGTGCAAATGCTCCAAGCCCAGGAGAAAAGCCCTTCAGGGTGGTGCTCTCTCCCGGCCCTTGGAAGACCTCCCCGGCTGCCTCCAAAGGCTGGATTTCAAGTACTCCCTCCCGCTGTCCCGCCAGCCGCACACAATGCTCCCAATCACGGGAGAAAAGCGCTTCGGGGTGGTGCTCTCTACGGGCCCTTGGAAGACCTCCCCGTTTGTCTCCAAAGGCCGGTTTGCAAGCACTCATGCCCGCTGTTCCCGCCAGCCGCGCACAATGCTCCCAAGCCTAGGAGAAAAGCGCTTCGGGGTGGTGCTCTCTCCCGGCCCTTGGAAGACCTCCCCGGCTGCCTCCAAAGGCCAGTTTGCAAGCACTCAATCCCGCTGTTCCCGCCAGCCGCGCACAATGCTCCCAAGCCCGGGAGAAAAGCGCTTCGGGGTGGTGCTCTCTCCTGGCCCTTGGAAGACCTCCCCGGCTGCCTCCAAAGGCCAGTTTGCAAGCACTCAATCCCGCTGTTCCCGCCAGCCGCGCACAACGCTCCCAAGCCCGGGAGAAAATCGCCTCGGGGTGGTGCTCTCTCCGGGCCCTTTCCCCTGAGCCTGGGGGCCAGGCAGGGTGTCCACACTCCCAGGCCAAGGCAGAACGACATGCACACGTCCGTTCCTGCCCCATGCACCGGCAGAGAGCTCGGGGGAGCCAAAGTCTGTCAGGCAGCTGCTGGGCTGGCCGCCTGTGTGGGAAGGGGCAGAGCCGACCTAGGGGCAAGTTGGGCCTCTTGCTCTTCCTGCTGCCATGAGGCTGCTGGGCCAAAGAGATCTTGGGCATCCACCCCTTGCTTGTCCCTTCCCTCTGACGAGGCCCTCTGAGCTCCAGCACCTTGCAGTGTGGAGACAGCCCCTGCCAGCAACCTCCTCTCCAAGGAGGCCTCAACCGAGGCCTAGGCCCAGGGGAAAGGCACCAGCGGGGATGAGCCTGGGGAGGCGCCCGGGCATGTCTGGACCCAGTCCCCGCAGCCTGCCCCTTGGTGGGGCAGTACCCCCGGAAGCCAGGAAGGTCTGGGCAAGGCTGGCCACGGGCAGGGGCCCTGCTGGGTCCTGCCCCTGGCCTGTGGGGCCTCTGAGCACAACCGGCCCTCTCCCACTGGAAGACTTCCCCGGCTGCCTCCAAAGGCCGGTTTGCCAACACTCCCACCCGCTGTTCCCGCCAGGCACGCACAATTCTCCCAAGCCCGGGAGAAAAGCGCTTCGGGGTGGTGCTCTCTCCGGGGCCTTGCCCATGAGCCTGGGGGCGAGGCAGTGGGTCCACACTCCCAGACCAACGCAGAACCACATGCACACGTCTGTTCCTGACCCCTGCACCGGCAGAGAGCTCGGGGGAGCCAGAGTCTGTCAGGCAGCTGCTGGGCTGGCCGCCTGTGTGGGAAGGGGCAGAGCCGACCTAGGGGCAAGTTGGGCCTCTTCCTCTCCCTGCTGCCCTGAGGCTGCTGGGCCAAAGAGGTCTTGGGCATCCAGCCCCTTGCTGGTCCCTTCCCTCTGACGAGGGCCTCTGAGCTCCAGCACCTTGCAGTGTGGAGACAGCCCCTGCCAGCAACCTCCTCTCCAAGGAGGCCTCAACCGAGGCCTAGGCCCAGGGGAAAGGCACCAGCGGGGATGAGCGTGGGGAGGCGCCCGGCCATGTCTGGACCCAGTCCCCGCAGCCTGCCCCTTGGTGGGGCAGTACCCCCGGAGGCCAGGAGGGTCTGGGCAAGGCTGCCAGGGGCAGGGACACTGCTGGGTCCTGCCCCTGGCCTGTGGGGCGTCTGAGCACAACCGGCACTCTCCCGCTGGAAGACCTCCCCGTCTGCCTCCAAAGGCCGGTTTGCAAGCACTCCCGCCCGCTGTTCCCGCCAGGCACGCACAATGCTCCCAAGCCCGGGAGAAAAGCGCTTCGGGGTGGTGCTCTCTCCGGGCCCTTGCCCCTGAGCCTGGGGGACAGGCAGGGGGAACACACTCCCAGGCCAAGGCAGAACGACATGCACACGTCTGTTCCTGCCCCCTACACCGGCAGAGAGTTCGGGGGAGCCAGAGACTGCCAGGCTGCTGCTGGGCTGGCTGCCTGTGTGGGACGGGGTAGAGCCGACCTAGGGGCAAGTTGGGCCTCTTGCTCTCCGTGCTGCCCTGAGGCTGCTGGGTCAAAGAGGTCTTGGGCATCCAGCCCTTTGCTGGTCCTTTCCCTCTGACGAGGCCCTCTGAGCTCCAGCACCTTGCAGTGTGCAGACAGCCCCTGCCGGCAACCTCCTCTCCAAGGAGGCCTCAACCGAGGCCTAGGCCCAGGGGAAAGGCACCAGCGGGGATGAGCCTGGGGAGGCGCCCGGGCATGTCTGGACCCAGGCCCCGCAGCCTGCCCCTTGGTGGGGTAGTACCCCCGGAGGCCAGGAAGGTCTGGGCAAGGCTGCCAGAGGCAGGGACACTGCTGGGTCCTGCCCCTGGCCTGTGGGGCCTCTGAGAACAACTGGCACTCTCCCGCTGGAAGACCTCCCCGGCTGCCTCCAAAGGCTGGTTTGCAAGCACTCAATCCCGCTGTTCACGCCAGCTGCGCACAATGCTCCCAAGCCCGGGAGAAAAGCATTTTGGGGTGGTGCTCACTCCGGGCTTTGGAAGACCTCCCCGGCTGCCTCCAAGGCCGGTTTGCAAGCACTTCTGCCTGCTGTTCCCGCCACCCGCGCACAATGCTCCCAAGCCCGGGAGAAAAGCGTTTCGGGGTGGTGTTCTCTCTGGGCCCAAGAAAGACCTCCCGGGCTGCCCCCAAATGCCGGTTTGCAAGCACTCCCACTCGCTGTTCCCGCCATCCGTGCAAATGCTCCAAGCCCAGGAGAAAAGCCCTTCAGGGTGGTGCTCTCTCCCGGCCCTTGGAAGACCTCCCCGGCTGCCTCCAAAGGCTGGATTTCAAGTACTCCCTCCCGCTGTCCCGCCAGCCGCACACAATGCTCCCAATCACGGGAGAAAAGCGCTTCGGGGTGGTGCTCTCTACGGGCCCTTGGAAGACCTCCCCGTTTGTCTCCAAAGGCCGGTTTGCAAGCACTCATGCCCGCTGTTCCCGCCAGCCGCGCACAATGCTCCCAAGCCTAGGAGAAAAGCGCTTCGGGGTGGTGCTCTCTCCCGGCCCTTGGAAGACCTCCCCGGCTGCCTCCAAAGGCCAGTTTGCAAGCACTCAATCCCGCTGTTCCCGCCAGCCGCGCACAATGCTCCCAAGCCCGGGAGAAAAGCGCTTCGGGGTGGTGCTCTCTCCTGGCCCTTGGAAGACCTCCCCGGCTGCCTCCAAAGGCTGGTTTTCGAGAACTCCCTCCCGCTGACCCGCCAGCCGCACACAATGCTCCCAAGCCCGGGAGAAAAGCATTTTGGGGTGGTCTCTCTCCGGGCCCTTGGAAGACTCCCCGGCTGCCTCTAAAGGCCGGTTTGCAAGCACTCATGTCCTCTGTTCCCGACAGCCGCGAACAATGCTCCCAATTCCGTGAGAAAAGTGCTTCGGGATGGTGCTCTCTCCGGGCCCTTGGAAGACCTCCCAAGCTGCCTCCAAAGGCCGGTTTGCAAGCACTCCCGCCCGCTGTTCCCGCCAGCCTCGCACAATGCTCCCAAGACCGGGAGAAAAGCGCTTCGGGGTGGTGTTCTCTCCGTGCCAATGGAGGACCTCCCTGGCTGCCCCCAAAGGCCGGTTTGCAAGCACTCCCACTCGCTGTTCCCGCCAGCCACGCACAATCCTCCAAAACCCCGGAGAAAAGCGCTTCGGGGTGGTGTTCTCTCCGTGCCCATGGAAGACCTCCCGGGGTGCCCCCAAAGGCCGGTTTGCAAGCACTCCCACTCGCTGTTCCCGCCATCCGCGCACAATGCTCCCAAGCCCGGGAGAAAAGCATTTTGGGGTGGTGCTCACACCGGGCCCTGGAAGACCTCCCCGGCTGCCTCCAAAGGACGGTTTTCAAGCACTCCTGCCTGCTGTTCCCGCCACCCGCGCACAATGCTCCCAAGCCCGGGAGAAAAGCGCTTCGGGGTGGTGCTCTCTACAGGCCCTTGGAAGACCTCCCCGGCTGCCTCCAAAGGCCGGTTTGCAAGGACTCCTTCCTGCTGTTCCCGCCATCCGCGCACAATGCTCCCAAGCCCGGGAGAAAAGCATTTTGGGGTGGTGCTCACACCGGGCCCTGGAAGACCTCCCCGGCTGCCTCCAAAGGACGGTTTTCAAGCACTCCTGCCTGCTGTTCCCGCCACCCGCGCAGAATGCTCCCAAGCGCGGGAGAAAAGCGCTTCGGGGTGGTGCTCTCTACAGGCCCTTGGAAGACCTCCCCGGCTGCCTCCAAAGGCCGGTTTGCAAGGACTCCTTCCTGCTGTTCCCGCCAGCCACGCACAATGCTCCCAAGCCCGGGAGAAAAGCATTTTGGGGTGGTGCTCACTCCGGGCCCTTGGAAGACCTCCCCGGCTGCCTCCAATGGCCAGTTTGCAAGCACTCATGTCCGCTGTTCCCACCAGCCGCGCACAATGCTCCCAAGCCCGGGAGAAAAGCTTTTTGGGGTGGTGCTCACACCGGGCCCTGGAAGACCTCCCCGGCTGCCTCCAAAGGCCAGTTTTCAAGCACTCCTGCCTGCTGTTCCCGCCACCTGCGCACAATGCTCCTAAGCCCGGGAGAAAAGCGCTTCGGGGGGTGCTCTCTACAGGCCCTTGGAAGACCTCCCCGGCTGCCTCCAAAGGCCGGTTTGCAAGGACTCCTTCCTGCTGTTCCCGCCATCCACGCACAATGCTCCCAAGCCCGGGAGAGAAGCATTTTGGGGTGGTGCTCTCTCCGGGCCCTTGGAAGACCTCCCGGGCTGCCTCCAAAGGCCGGTTTGCAAGCATTCATGTCCGTTGTTCCCGACAGCCGCGCACAATGCTCCCAAGCCCGAGAGAAAAGCATTTTGGGGTGGTGATCAGTCCGGCCCTTGGAAGACCTCCCCGGCTGCCTCCAAAGGACAGTTTGCAAGCACTCATGCCCGCTGTTCCCGCCAGCCGCGCACAATGCTCCCAAGACCGTGAGAAAAGCGCTTCGGGGTGGTGTTCTCTCAGGGACCATGGAGGACCTCCCCGGCTGCCCCCAAAGGCCGGTTTGCAAGCATTCGCACTCGCTGTTCCCGCCAGGCACACACAATGTTCCAAAACCCCGGAGAAAAGCGCTTCGGGGTGGTGCTCTCTCTGCGCCCTTGGAAGACTTCTCTGGCTGCCGCCAAAGGCCGGTTTGCAAGAATTCCCTCCCGCTGTCCCACCAGCCGCACACAATGCTCCAAAACCCGAGAGAAAAGCGCTTCGAGGTGGTGCTCTCTCCAGGCCCTTGGAAGACCTCCCCGGCTGCCTCCAAAGGCCGGTTTGCAAGCACTCATGCCTGCTGTTCCCGCCACGCGCGCACAATGCTCCCAAGCCCGGAAGAAAAGCATTTTGGGGTAGTGCTCTCTCCGGGCCCTTGGAAGACCTCCCGGGCTGCCTCCAAAGGCCAGTTTGCAAGCACTCAATCCCGCTGTTCCCGCCAGCCGCGCACAATGCTCCCAAGCCCGGGAGAAAAGCGCTTCGGGGTGGTGCTCTCTCCTGGCCCTTGGAAGACCTCCCCGGCTGCCTCAAAAGGACAGTTTGCAAGAACTCATGCCCGCTGTTCCCGCCAGGCACGCACAATGCTCCCAAGCCCGGGAGAAAAGCGCTTCGGGGTGGTGCTCTCATCGGGCCCTTGCCCCTGAGCCTGGGGGCAATGCAGGGGGAACACACTCCCAGGCCAAGGCAGAACCACATGCACACGTCTGTTCCTGCCCCCTACACCGGCAGAGAGCTCGGAGGAGCCATAGTCTGTCAGGCAGCTGCTGGGCTGGCCGCCTGTGTGGGAAGGGGCAGAGCCGACCTAGGGGCAAGTTGGGCCTCTTCCTCTCCCTGCTGCCCTGAGGCTGCTGGGCCAAAGAGGTCTTCGGCATCCAGCACCTTGCTTGTCCCTTCCCTCTGACGAGGCCCTCTGAGCTCCAGCACCTTGCAGTGTGGAGACAGCCCCTGCCAGCAACCTCCTCTCCAAGGAGGCCTCAACCGAGGCCTAGGCCCAGGGGAAAGGCACCAGCGGGGATGAGCCTGGGGAGGCGCCCGGGCATGTCTGGACCCAGTCCCCGCAGCCTGCCCCTTGGTGGGGCAGTATCCCCGGAGGCCAGGAAGGTCTAGGCAAGGCTGCCAGGGGCAGGGACACTGCTGGGTCCTGCCCCTGGCCTGTGGGGCGTCTGAGCACAACCAGCACCCTCCCGCTGGAAGACCTCCCCGTCTGCCTCCAAAGGCCTGTTTGCAAGCACTCCCACCCGCTGTTCCCGCCAGGCACGCACAATGCTCCCAAGCCCGGGAGAAAAGTGCTTCGGGGTGGTGCTCTCCTCGGGCCCTTGCCCCTGAGCCTGGGGGCCAGGCAGGTGGAACACACTCCCAGGCCAAGGGAGAACGACATGCACAGGTCTGTTCCTGCCCCCTACACCGGCAGAGAGCTCGGGGGAGCCAGAGTCTCTCAGGCAGGTGCTGGGCTGGCCGCCTGTGTGGGAAGTGGCAGAGCCGACCTAAGGCATGTTGGGCCTCTGCTCTCCCTGCTGCCCTGAGGCTGCTGGGCCAAAGAGGTCTTGGGCATCCAGCCCCTTGCTGGACCCTTCCCTCTGACGAGGCCCTCTGAGCTCCAGCACCTTGCAGTGTGGAGACAGCCCCTGCCAGCAACCTCCTCTCCAAGGAGGCCTAAACCGAGGCCTAGCCCCAGGGGAAAGGCACCAGCGGGGAAGAGCCTGGGGAGGCGCACGGGCATGTCTGGACCCAGTCCCCGCAGCCTGCCCCTTGGTGGGGCAGTACCCCCAGAGGCCAGGAAGGTCTGGGCTAGGCTGGCCAGGGGCAGGGGCCCTGCTGGGCCCTGCCCCTGGCCTGTGGGGCCTCTGAGCACAACCGGCCCTCTCCCACTGGAAGACCTCCCCGGCTGCCTCCAAAGGCCGGTTTGCCAACACTCCCGCCCGCTGTTCCCGCCAGGCACGCACAATGCTCCCACGCCCGGGAGAAAAGCGCTTTGGGGTGTTGCTCTCTCCGGGCCCTTGCCCCTGAGCGTGGGGGCCAGGCAGTGGGTCCACACTCCCAGACCAAGGCAGAACCACATGCCCACGTCTGTTCCTGTCCCCTGCACCGGCAGAGAGCTCGGAGGAGCCAGAGTCTGTCAGGCAGCTGCTGGGCTGGCCGCCTGTGTGGGAAGGGGCAGAGCCGACCTAGGGGCAAGTTGGGCCTCTTCCTCTCCCTGCTGCCCTGAGGCTGCTGGGACCAAAGAGGTCTTCGGCATCCAGCCCCTTGCTGGTCCCTTCCCGCTGACGAGGCCCTCTGAGCTCCAGCACCTTGCAGTGTGGAGACAGCCCCTGCCAGCAACATCCTCTCCAAGGAGGCCTCAACCGAGGCCTAGGCCCAGGGGAAAGGCACCAGCGGGGATGAGCCTGGGGAGGCGCCCGGGCATGTCTGGACCCAGTCCCCGCAGCCTGCCCCTTGGTGGGGCTGTAACCCCGGAGGCAGGAAGGTCTGGGCAAGGCTGGCCAGGGGCAGGGGCCCTGCTGGGCCCTTCCCCTGGACTGTGGGGCCTCTGAGCACAACCGGCCCTCTCCCACTGGAAGACCTCCCCGGCTGCCTCCAAAGGCCGGTTTGCAAGCACTCCCGCCCACTGTTCCCACCAAGCGCGTACAATGCTCCCAAGCCAGGGAGAAAAGCGCTTCGGGGTGGTGCTCTCTCCGGGCCCTTGCCCCTGAGCCTGGGGGCCAGGCAGGGGGTCCACACTCCCAGGCCAAGGCAGAACCACATGCACACGTCTGTTCCTGACCCCTGCACCGGCAGAGAGCTCGGGGGAGCCAGAGTCTGTCAGGCAGCTGCTGGGCTGGCCGCCTGTGTGGGAAGGGGCAGAGCCGACCTAGGGGCAAGTTGGGCCTCTTCCTCTCCCTGCTGCCCTGAGGCTGCTGGGCCATAGAGGTCTTGGGCATCCAGCCCCTTGCTGCTCCCTTCCCTCTGACGAGGCCCTCTGAGCTCCAGCACCTTGCAGTGTGGAGACAGCCCCTGCCAGCAACCTCCTCTCCAAGGAGGCCTCAACCGAGGCCTAGGCCCAGGGGAAAGGCACCAGCGGGGATGAGCCAGTGGAGGCGCACGGGCATGTCTGGACCCAGTCCCCGCAGCCTGCCCCTTGGTGGGGCAGTACCCCCGGAGGCCAGGAAGGTCTGGGCAAGGCTGCCAGGGGCAGGGACACTGCTGGGTCCTGCCCCTGGCCTGTGGGGCGTCTGAGCACAACCGGCACTCTCCCACTGGAAGACCTGCCCGGCTGCCTCCAAAGGCCGGTTTGCAAGCGCTCCCGCCCACTGTTCCCAGCAGGCGTGTACAATGCTCCCAAGCCCGGGAGAAAAGCGCTTCGGGGTGGTGCTCTCTCCGGGCCCTTGCTCCTGAGCCTGGGGGCAAGGCACGGTGTCCACAATCCCAGGCCAAGTCAGAACCACATGCACACCTCTGATCTGCCCCCTGCACCGGCAAAGAGCTCGGGGGAGCCAGAGTATGTCAGGCAGCTGCTGGGCTAGCCGCCTGTGTGGGAAGGGGCAGAGCCGACCTAGGGGCAAGTTGTGCCTCTTGCTCTCCCTGCTGCCCTGAAGCTGCTGGGCCAAAGAGGTCTTGGGCGTCCAGCCCCTTGCTGGTCCCTTCCCTCTGACGAGGCCCTCTGAGCTCCAGCACCTTGCAGTGTGGAGACAGCCCCTGCCAGCAACCTCCTCTCCAAGAGGCCTAAACCGAGGCCTAGGCCCAGGGGAAAGGCACCAGTGGGGATGAGCCTGGGGAAGCGCCCGGGCATGTCTGGACCCAGTCCCCGCAGCCTGCCCCTTGGTGGGGCAGTACCCCTGAGGCCAGGAAGGTCTGGGAAAGGCTGGCCAGGGGCAGGGGACCTGCTGGGTCCTGCCCCTGGCCTGTGGGGCCTCTGAGCACAACCGGCCCTCTCCCAATGGAAGACCTCCCCGGCTGCCTCCAAAGGCCGGTTTGCAAGCACTCCCGCCCACTGTTCCCACAAAGCACGCACAATGCTCCCAAGCCCGGGAGAAAAGCGCTTCGGGGTGGTGCTCTCTCCGGGCCCTTGCCCCTGAGCCTGGGGTCCAGGCAGTGGGTCCACACTCCCAGACCAAGGCAGAACAACATGCACACGTGTGTTCCTGCCCCCTACACCGGCAGAGAGCTCGGGGGAGCCAGAGACTGCCAGGCTGCTGCTGGGCTGGCTGCCTGTGTGGTACGGGGCAGAGCCGACCTAGGGGCATGTTGGGCCTCTTGCTCTCCCTGCTGCCCTGAGGCTGCTGGGTCAAAGAGGTCTTGGGCATCCAGCGCTTTGCTGGTGCCTTCCCTCTGACGAGGCCCTCTGAGCTCCAGCACCTTGCAGTGTGGAGACAGCCCCTGTCAGCAACCTCCTCTCCAAAGAGTCCTCAACCGAGGCCTACAACCAGGGGAAAGGCACCAGCGGGGATGATCCTGGGGAGGCGCACAGACATGTCTGGACCCAGTCTCCTCAGCCTGCCCCTTGGTGGGGCAGTACCCCCGGAGGCCAGGAAGGTCTGGGCAAGTCTGGCCAGGGGCAGGGGCCCTGCTGGGTCCTGACCCTGGCCTGTGGGGCCTCTGAGCACAACCGGCCCTCTCCCACTGGAAGACCTCCCCGGCTGCCTCCAAAGTCCTGTTTGCAACACTCCCGCCCGCTGTTCACGTCAGGAATGCACAAAGCTCCCAAGCCGGGGAGAAAAGCGCTTCGGTGTGGTGCTCTCTCCGGGCCCTTGCCCATGAGCCTGGGGGCAAGGCAGGGAGAACACACTCCCAGGCCAAGGCAGAACCACATGCCCACATCTGTTCCTGTCCCCTGCACCGGCAGAGAGCTTGGGGGAGCCAGAGTCTGTCAGGCAGCTGCTGGGTTGGCCGCCTGTGTGGGAAGGGGCAGAGCCGCCCTAGGGGCAAGTTGGGCCTCTTACTCTCCCTGCTGCCCTGAGGCTGCTGGGTCAAAGAGGTCTTGGGCATCCAGCCCTTTGCTGGTCCTTTCCCTCTGACGAGGCCCTCTGAGCTCCAGCACCTTGCAGTGTGGAGACAGCCCCTGCTGGCAACCTCCTCTCCAAGGAGGCCTCAACCGAGGCCTAGGCCCAGGGGAAAGGCACCAGCGGGGATGAGCCTGGGGAGGCGCCCGGGCATGTCTGGACCCAGGCCCCGCAGCCTGCCCCTTGGTGGGGCAGTACCCCCGGAGGCCAGGAAGGTCTGGGCAAGGCTGCCAGCGGCAGGGACACTGCTGGGTCCTGCCCCTGGCCTGTGGGGCCTCTGAGAACAACTGGCACTCTCCCGCTGGAAGACCTCCCCGGCTGCCTCCAAAGGCTGGTTTGCAAGCACTCAATCCCGCTGTTCACGCCAGCTGCGCACAATGCTCCCAAGCCCGGGAGAAAAGCATTTTGGGGTGGTGCTCACTCCGGGCTTTGGAAGACCTCCCCGGCTGCCTCCAAGGCCGGTTTGCAAGCACTTCTGCCTGCTGTTCCCGCCACCCGCGCACAATGCTCCCAAGCCCGGGAGAAAAGCGTTTCGGGGTGGTGTTCTCTCTGGGCCCAAGAAAGACCTCCCGGGCTGCCCCCAAATGCCGGTTTGCAAGCACTCCCACTCGCTGTTCCCGCCATCCGTGCAAATGCTCCAAGCCCAGGAGAAAAGCCCTTCAGGGTGGTGCTCTCTCCCGGCCCTTGGAAGACCTCCCCGGCTGCCTCCAAAGGCTGGATTTCAAGTACTCCCTCCCGCTGTCCCGCCAGCCGCACACAATGCTCCCAATCACGGGAGAAAAGCGCTTCGGGGTGGTGCTCTCTACGGGCCCTTGGAAGACCTCCCCGTTTGTCTCCAAAGGCCGGTTTGCAAGCACTCATGCCCGCTGTTCCCGCCAGCCGCGCACAATGCTCCCAAGCCTAGGAGAAAAGCGCTTCGGGGTGGTGCTCTCTCCCGGCCCTTGGAAGATCTCCCCGGCTGCCTCCAAAGGCCAGTTTGCAAGCACTCAATCCCGCTGTTCCCGCCAGCCGCGCACAATGCTCCCAAGCCCGGGAGAAAAGCGCTTCGGGGTGGTGCTCTCTCCTGGCCCTTGGAAGACCTCCCCGGCTGCCTCCAAAGGCTGGTTTTCGAGAACTCCCTCCCGCTGACCCGCCAGCCGCACACAATGCTCCCAAGCCCGGGAGAAAAGCATTTTGGGGTGGTCTCTCTCCGGGCCCTTGGAAGACTCCCCGGCTGCCTCTAAAGGCCGGTTTGCAAGCACTCATGTCCTCTGTTCCCGACAGCCGCGAACAATGCTCCCAATTCCGTGAGAAAAGTGCTTCGGGATGGTGCTCTCTCCGGGCCCTTGGAAGACCTCCCAAGCTGCCTCCAAAGGCCGGTTTGCAAGCACTCCCGCCCGCTGTTCCCGCCAGCCTCGCACAATGCTCCCAAGACCGGGAGAAAAGCGCTTCGGGGTGGTGTTCTCTCCGTGCCAATGGAGGACCTCCCTGGCTGCCCCCAAAGGCCGGTTTGCAAGCACTCCCACTCGCTGTTCCCGCCAGCCACGCACAATCCTCCAAAACCCCGGAGAAAAGCGCTTCGGGGTGGTGTTCTCTCCGTGCCCATGGAAGACCTCCCGGGGTGCCCCCAAAGGCCGGTTTGCAAGCACTCCCACTCGCTGTTCCCGCCATCCGCGCACAATGCTCCCAAGCCCGGGAGAAAAGCTTTTTGGGGTGGTGCTCACACCGGGCCCTGGAAGACCTCCCCGGCTGCCTCCAAAGGCCAGTTTTCAAGCACTCCTGCCTGCTGTTCCCGCCACCTGCGCACAATGCTCCTAAGCCCGGGAGAAAAGCGCTTCGGGGGGTGCTCTCTACAGGCCCTTGGAAGACCTCCCCGGCTGCCTCCAAAGGCCGGTTTGCAAGGACTCCTTCCTGCTGTTCCCGCCATCCACGCACAATGCTCCCAAGCCCGGGAGAGAAGCATTTTGGGGTGGTGCTCTCTCCGGGCCCTTGGAAGACCTCCCGGGCTGCCTCCAAAGGCCGGTTTGCAAGCATTCATGTCCGTTGTTCCCGACAGCCGCGCACAATGCTCCCAAGCCCGAGAGAAAAGCATTTTGGGGTGGTGATCAGTCCGGCCCTTGGAAGACCTCCCCGGCTGCCTCCAAAGGACAGTTTGCAAGCACTCATGCCCGCTGTTCCCGCCAGCCGCGCACAATGCTCCCAAGACCGTGAGAAAAGCGCTTCGGGGTGGTGTTCTCTCAGGGACCATGGAGGACCTCCCCGGCTGCCCCCAAAGGCCGGTTTGCAAGCATTCGCACTCGCTGTTCCCGCCAGGCACACACAATGTTCCAAAACCCCGGAGAAAAGCGCTTCGGGGTGGTGCTCTCTCTGCGCCCTTGGAAGACTTCTCTGGCTGCCGCCAAAGGCCGGTTTGCAAGAATTCCCTCCCGCTGTCCCACCAGCCGCACACAATGCTCCAAAACCCGAGAGAAAAGCGCTTCGAGGTGGTGCTCTCTCCAGGCCCTTGGAAGACCTCCCCGGCTGCCTCCAAAGGCCGGTTTGCAAGCACTCATGCCTGCTGTTCCCGCCACGCGCGCACAATGCTCCCAAGCCCGGAAGAAAAGCATTTTGGGGTAGTGCTCTCTCCGGGCCCTTGGAAGACCTCCCGGGCTGCCTCCAAAGGCCAGTTTGCAAGCACTCAATCCCGCTGTTCCCGCCAGCCGCGCACAATGCTCCCAAGCCCGGGAGAAAAGCGCTTCGGGGTGGTGCTCTCTCCTGGCCCTTGGAAGACCTCCCCGGCTGCCTCAAAAGGACAGTTTGCAAGAACTCATGCCCGCTGTTCCCGCCAGGCACGCACAATGCTCCCAAGCCCGGGAGAAAAGCGCTTCGGGGTGGTGCTCTCATCGGGCCCTTGCCCCTGAGCCTGGGGGCAATGCAGGGGGAACACACTCCCAGGCCAAGGCAGAACCACATGCACACGTCTGTTCCTGCCCCCTACACCGGCAGAGAGCTCGGAGGAGCCATAGTCTGTCAGGCAGCTGCTGGGCTGGCCGCCTGTGTGGGAAGGGGCAGAGCCGACCTAGGGGCAAGTTGGGCCTCTTCCTCTCCCTGCTGCCCTGAGGCTGCTGGGCCAAAGAGGTCTTCGGCATCCAGCACCTTGCTTGTCCCTTCCCTCTGACGAGGCCCTCTGAGCTCCAGCACCTTGCAGTGTGGAGACAGCCCCTGCCAGCAACCTCCTCTCCAAGGAGGCCTCAACCGAGGCCTAGGCCCAGGGGAAAGGCACCAGCGGGGATGAGCCTGGGGAGGCGCCCGGGCATGTCTGGACCCAGTCCCCGCAGCCTGCCCCTTGGTGGGGCAGTATCCCCGGAGGCCAGGAAGGTCTAGGCAAGGCTGCCAGGGGCAGGGACACTGCTGGGTCCTGCCCCTGGCCTGTGGGGCGTCTGAGCACAACCAGCACCCTCCCGCTGGAAGACCTCCCCGTCTGCCTCCAAAGGCCTGTTTGCAAGCACTCCCACCCGCTGTTCCCGCCAGGCACGCACAATGCTCCCAAGCCCGGGAGAAAAGTGCTTCGGGGTGGTGCTCTCCTCGGGCCCTTGCCCCTGAGCCTGGGGGCCAGGCAGGTGGAACACACTCCCAGGCCAAGGGAGAACGACATGCACAGGTCTGTTCCTGCCCCCTACACCGGCAGAGAGCTCGGGGGAGCCAGAGTCTCTCAGGCAGGTGCTGGGCTGGCCGCCTGTGTGGGAAGTGGCAGAGCCGACCTAAGGCATGTTGGGCCTCTGCTCTCCCTGCTGCCCTGAGGCTGCTGGGCCAAAGAGGTCTTGGGCATCCAGCCCCTTGCTGGACCCTTCCCTCTGACGAGGCCCTCTGAGCTCCAGTACCTTGCAGTGTGGAGACAGCCCCTGCCAGCAACCTCCTCTCCAAGGAGGCCTAAACCGAGGCCTAGCCCCAGGGGAAAGGCACCAGCGGGGAAGAGCCTGGGGAGGCGCACGGGCATGTCTGGACCCAGTCCCCGCAGCCTGCCCCTTGGTGGGGCAGTACCCCCAGAGGCCAGGAAGGTCTGGGCTAGGCTGGCCAGGGGCAGGGGCCCTGCTGGGCCCTGCCCCTGGCCTGTGGGGCCTCTGAGCACAACCGGCCCTCTCCCACTGGAAGACCTCCCCGGCTGCCTCCAAAGGCCGGTTTGCCAACACTCCCGCCCGCTGTTCCCGCCAGGCACGCACAATGCTCCCACGCCCGGGAGAAAAGCGCTTTGGGGTGTTGCTCTCTCCGGGCCCTTGCCCCTGAGCGTGGGGGCCAGGCAGTGGGTCCACACTCCCAGACCAAGGCAGAACCACATGCCCACGTCTGTTCCTGTCCCCTGCACCGGCAGAGAGCTCGGAGGAGCCAGAGTCTGTCAGGCAGCTGCTGGGCTGGCCGCCTGTGTGGGAAGGGGCAGAGCCGACCTAGGGGCAAGTTGGGCCTCTTCCTCTCCCTGCTGCCCTGAGGCTGCTGGGCCAAAGAGGTCTTCGGCATCCAGCCCCTTGCTGGTCCCTTCCCGCTGACGAGGCCCTCTGAGCTCCAGCACCTTGCAGTGTGGAGACAGCCCCTGCCAGCAACATCCTCTCCAAGGAGGCCTCAACCGAGGCCTAGGCCCAGGGGAAAGGCACCAGCGGGGATGAGCCTGGGGAGGCGCCCGGGCATGTCTGGACCCAGTCCCCGCAGCCTGCCCCTTGGTGGGGCTGTAACCCCGGAGGCAGGAAGGTCTGGGCAAGGCTGGCCAGGGGCAGGGGCCCTGCTGGGCCCTTCCCCTGGACTGTGGGGCCTCTGAGCACAACCGGCCCTCTCCCACTGGAAGACCTCCCCGGCTGCCTCCAAAGGCCGGTTTGCAAGCACTCCCGCCCACTGTTCCCACCAAGCGCGTACAATGCTCCCAAGCCAGGGAGAAAAGCGCTTCGGGGTGGTGCTCTCTCCGGGCCCTTGCCCCTGAGCCTGGGGGCCAGGCAGGGGGTCCACACTCCCAGGCCAAGGCAGAACCACATGCACACGTCTGTTCCTGACCCCTGCACCGGCAGAGAGCTCGGGGGAGCCAGAGTCTGTCAGGCAGCTGCTGGGCTGGCCGCCTGTGTGGGAAGGGGCAGAGCCGACCTAGGGGCAAGTTGGGCCTCTTCCTCTCCCTGCTGCCCTGAGGCTGCTGGGCCATAGAGGTCTTGGGCATCCAGCCCCTTGCTGCTCCCTTCCCTCTGACGAGGCCCTCTGAGCTCCAGCACCTTGCAGTGTGGAGACAGCCCCTGCCAGCAACCTCCTCTCCAAGGAGGCCTCAACCGAGGCCTAGGCCCAGGGGAAAGGCACCAGCGGGGATGAGCCAGTGGAGGCGCACGGGCATGTCTGGACCCAGTCCCCGCAGCCTGCCCCTTGGTGGGGCAGTACCCCCGGAGGCCAGGAAGGTCTGGGCAAGGCTGCCAGGGGCAGGGACACTGCTGGGTCCTGCCCCTGGCCTGTGGGGCGTCTGAGCACAACCGGCACTCTCCCACTGGAAGACCTGCCCGGCTGCCTCCAAAGGCCGGTTTGCAAGCGCTCCCGCCCACTGTTCCCAGCAGGCGTGTACAATGCTCCCAAGCCCGGGAGAAAAGCGCTTCGGGGTGGTGCTCTCTCCGGGCCCTTGCTCCTGAGCCTGGGGGCAAGGCACGGTGTCCACAATCCCAGGCCAAGTCAGAACCACATGCACACCTCTGATCTGCCCCCTGCACCGGCAAAGAGCTCGGGGGAGCCAGAGTATGTCAGGCAGCTGCTGGGCTAGCCGCCTGTGTGGGAAGGGGCAGAGCCGACCTAGGGGCAAGTTGTGCCTCTTGCTCTCCCTGCTGCCCTGAAGCTGCTGGGCCAAAGAGGTCTTGGGCGTCCAGCCCCTTGCTGGTCCCTTCCCTCTGACGAGGCCCTCTGAGCTCCAGCACCTTGCAGTGTGGAGACAGCCCCTGCCAGCAACCTCCTCTCCAAGAGGCCTAAACCGAGGCCTAGGCCCAGGGGAAAGGCACCAGTGGGGATGAGCCTGGGGAAGCGCCCGGGCATGTCTGGACCCAGTCCCCGCAGCCTGCCCCTTGGTGGGGCAGTACCCCTGAGGCCAGGAAGGTCTGGGAAAGGCTGGCCAGGGGCAGGGGACCTGCTGGGTCCTGCCCCTGGCCTGTGGGGCCTCTGAGCACAACCGGCCCTCTCCCAATGGAAGACCTCCCCGGCTGCCTCCAAAGGCCGGTTTGCAAGCACTCCCGCCCACTGTTCCCACAAAGCACGCACAATGCTCCCAAGCCCGGGAGAAAAGCGCTTCGGGGTGGTGCTCTCTCCGGGCCCTTGCCCCTGAGCCTGGGGTCCAGGCAGTGGGTCCACACTCCCAGACCAAGGCAGAACAACATGCACACGTGTGTTCCTGCCCCCTACACCGGCAGAGAGCTCGGGGGAGCCAGAGACTGCCAGGCTGCTGCTGGGCTGGCTGCCTGTGTGGTACGGGGCAGAGCCGACCTAGGGGCATGTTGGGCCTCTTGCTCTCCCTGCTGCCCTGAGGCTGCTGGGTCAAAGAGGTCTTGGGCATCCAGCGCTTTGCTGGTGCCTTCCCTCTGACGAGGCCCTCTGAGCTCCAGCACCTTGCAGTGTGGAGACAGCCCCTGTCAGCAACCTCCTCTCCAAAGAGTCCTCAACCGAGGCCTACAACCAGGGGAAAGGCACCAGCGGGGATGATCCTGGGGAGGCGCACAGACATGTCTGGACCCAGTCTCCTCAGCCTGCCCCTTGGTGGGGCAGTACCCCCGGAGGCCAGGAAGGTCTGGGCAAGTCTGGCCAGGGGCAGGGGCCCTGCTGGGTCCTGACCCTGGCCTGTGGGGCCTCTGAGCACAACCGGCCCTCTCCCACTGGAAGACCTCCCCGGCTGCCTCCAAAGTCCTGTTTGCAACACTCCCGCCCGCTGTTCACGTCAGGAATGCACAAAGCTCCCAAGCCGGGGAGAAAAGCGCTTCGGTGTGGTGCTCTCTCCGGGCCCTTGCCCATGATCCTGGGGGCAAGGCAGGGAGAACACACTCCCAGGCCAAGGCAGAACCACATGCCCACATCTGTTCCTGTCCCCTGCACCGGCAGAGAGCTTGGGGGAGCCAGAGTCTGTCAGGCAGCTGCTGGGTTGGCCGCCTGTGTGGGAAGGGGCAGAGCCGCCCTAGGGGCAAGTTGGGCCTCTTACTCTCCCTGCTGCCCTGAGGCTGCTGGGTCAAAGAGGTCTTGGGCATCCAGCCCTTTGCTGGTCCTTTCCCTCTGACGAGGCCCTCTGAGCTCCAGCACCTTGCAGTGTGCAGACAGCCCCTGCTGGCAACCTCCTCTCCAAGGAGGCCTCAACCGAGGCCTAGGCCCAGGGGAAAGGCACCAGCGGGGATGAGCCTGGGGAGGCGCCCGGGCATGTCTGGACCCAGGCCCCGCAGCCTGCCCCTTGGTGGGGCAGTACCCCCGGAGGCCAGGAAGGTCTGGGCAAGGCTGCCAGCGGCAGGGACACTGCTGGGTCCTGCCCCTGGCCTGTGGGGCCTCTGAGAACAACTGGCACTCTCCCGCTGGAAGACCTCCCCGGCTGCCTCCAAAGGCTGGTTTGCAAGCACTCAATCCCGCTGTTCACGCCAGCTGCGCACAATGCTCCCAAGCCCGGGAGAAAAGCATTTTGGGGTGGTGCTCACTCCGGGCTTTGGAAGACCTCCCCGGCTGCCTCCAAGGCCGGTTTGCAAGCACTTCTGCCTGCTGTTCCCGCCACCCGCGCACAATGCTCCCAAGCCCGGGAGAAAAGCGTTTCGGGGTGGTGTTCTCTCTGGGCCCAAGAAAGACCTCCCGGGCTGCCCCCAAATGCCGGTTTGCAAGCACTCCCACTCGCTGTTCCCGCCATCCGTGCAAATGCTCCAAGCCCAGGAGAAAAGCCCTTCAGGGTGGTGCTCTCTCCCGGCCCTTGGAAGACCTCCCCGGCTGCCTCCAAAGGCTGGATTTCAAGTACTCCCTCCCGCTGTCCCGCCAGCCGCACACAATGCTCCCAATCACGGGAGAAAAGCGCTTCGGGGTGGTGCTCTCTACGGGCCCTTGGAAGACCTCCCCGTTTGTCTCCAAAGGCCGGTTTGCAAGCACTCATGCCCGCTGTTCCCGCCAGCCGCGCACAATGCTCCCAAGCCTAGGAGAAAAGCGCTTCGGGGTGGTGCTCTCTCCCGGCCCTTGGAAGATCTCCCCGGCTGCCTCCAAAGGCCAGTTTGCAAGCACTCAATCCCGCTGTTCCCGCCAGCCGCGCACAATGCTCCCAAGCCCGGGAGAAAAGCGCTTCGGGGTGGTGCTCTCTCCTGGCCCTTGGAAGACCTCCCCGGCTGCCTCCAAAGGCTGGTTTTCGAGAACTCCCTCCCGCTGACCCGCCAGCCGCACACAATGCTCCCAAGCCCGGGAGAAAAGCATTTTGGGGTGGTCTCTCTCCGGGCCCTTGGAAGACTCCCCGGCTGCCTCTAAAGGCCGGTTTGCAAGCACTCATGTCCTCTGTTCCCGACAGCCGCGAACAATGCTCCCAATTCCGTGAGAAAAGTGCTTCGGGATGGTGCTCTCTCCGGGCCCTTGGAAGACCTCCCAAGCTGCCTCCAAAGGCCGGTTTGCAAGCACTCCCGCCCGCTGTTCCCGCCAGCCTCGCACAATGCTCCCAAGACCGGGAGAAAAGCGCTTCGGGGTGGTGTTCTCTCCGTGCCAATGGAGGACCTCCCTGGCTGCCCCCAAAGGCCGGTTTGCAAGCACTCCCACTCGCTGTTCCCGCCAGCCACGCACAATCCTCCAAAACCCCGGAGAAAAGCGCTTCGGGGTGGTGTTCTCTCCGTGCCCATGGAAGACCTCCCGGGGTGCCCCCAAAGGCCGGTTTGCAAGCACTCCCACTCGCTGTTCCCGCCATCCGCGCACAATGCTCCCAAGCCCGGGAGAAAAGCATTTTGGGGTGGTGCTCACTCCGGGCCCTTGGAAGACCTCCCCGGCTGCCTCCAAAGGCCAGTTTGCAAGCAGTCCTGCCTGCTGTTCCCGCCAGCCGCGCACAATGTTCCCAAGCCCGGGAGAAAAGCGCTTCGGGGTGGTGCTCTCTCCGGGCCCTTTCAAGACCTCCCCGGCTGCCTCCAAAGGCCGGTTTGTAAGTACTCATTCCCGCTGCTTCCGCCAGCCACGCACAATGCTCCCAAGCCCGGGAGAAAAGCATTTTGGGGTGGTGCTCTCTCCGGGCCCTTGGAAGACCTCCCGGGCTGCCTCCAAAGGCCGGTTTGCAAGCATTCATGTCCGTTGTTCCCGACAGCCGCGCACAATGCTCCCAAGCCCGAGAGAAAAGCATTTTGGGGTGGTGATCAGTCCGGCCCTTGGAAGACCTCCCCGGCTGCCTCCAAAGGACAGTTTGCAAGCACTCATGCCCGCTGTTCCCGCCAGCCGCGCACAATGCTCCCAAGACCGTGAAAAAAGCGTTTCGGGGTGGTGTTCTCTCAGGGACCATGGAGGACCTCCCCGGCTGCCCCCGAAGGCCGGTTTGCAAGCATTCCCACTCGCTGTTCCCGCCAGGCACACACAATGTTCCAAAACCCCGGAGAAAAGCGCTTCGGGGTGGTGGTCTCTCCGGTCCCCTGCCCCTGAGCCTGGGGGCCAGGCAGGGGATCCACAGTCCCAGGCCAAGGCAGAACCACATGCACACGTCTGTTCCTGCCCCCTCCACCGGCAGAGAGCTGGGGGGAGCCAGAGTCTGTCAGGCAGCTGCTGGGCTGCCCGCCTGTGTGGGAAGGGGCAGAGCCGACCTAGGGGCAAGTTGGGCCTCTTGCTCTCCCTGCTGCCCTGAGGCTGCTGGGCGAAAGAGGTCTTGGGCATCCAGCCCCTTGCTGGTCCCTTCCCTCTGACGAGGCCCTCTGAGCTCCAGCACCTTGCAGTGTGGAGACAGCCCCTGCCAGCAACCTCCTCTCCAAGGAGGCCTCAACCGAGGCCTAGGCCCAGGGGAAAGGCACCAGCGGAGATGAGCCAGTGGAGGCGCACGGGCATGTCTGGACCCAGTCCCCGCAGCCTGCCCCTTGGTGGGGCAGTACCCCCGGAGGCCAGGAAGGTCTGGGCAAGGCTGCGAGGGGCAGGGGCCCTGCTGGGTCGTGCCCCTGGCCTGTGGGGCGTCTGAGCACAACCGGCACTCTCCCGCTGGAAGACCTCCCCGTCTGCCTCCAAAGGCCGGTTTGCAAGCACTCCCGCCCGCTGTTCCCGCCAGGCACGCACAATGCTCCCAAGCCCGGGAGAAAAGCGCTTCGGGGTGGTGCTCTCTCCGGGCCCTTGCCCCTGAGCCTGGGGGCCAGGCAGTTGGAACACACTCCCAGGCCAATGCAGAACGACATGCACACGTCTGTTCCTGCCCCCTACACCGGCAGAGAGCTCGGGGGATCCAGAGACTGCCAGGCTGCTGCTGGGCTGGCTGCCTGTGTGGGACGGGGCAGAGCCGACCTAGGGGCAAGTTGGGCCTCTTGCTCTCCCTGCTGCCCTGAGGCTGCAGGGCCAAAGACGTCTTGGACATCCAGCCCCTTACTGGTCCCTTCCCTCTGACGAGGCCCTCTGAGCTCCAGCACCTTGCAGTGTGGAGACAGCCCCTGCCAGCAATCTCCTCTCCAAGGAGGCCTCAACCGAGGCCTAGGCCCAGGGGAAAGGCACCAGCGGGGATGAGCCAGGGGAGGCGCCCGGGCATGTCTGGACCCTGTCCCCGCAGCCTGCCCCTTGGTGGGGCAGTACCCCCGGAGGCCAGGAAGGTCTGGGCAAGGCTGGCCAGGGTCAGGGGCCCTGCTGGGTCCTGCCCCTGGCCTGTGGGGCCTCTGAGCACAACCAGCCCTCTCCCACTGGAAGACCTCCCCGGCTGCCTCAAAAGGCCGGTTTGCAAGCACTCCCGCCCACTGTTCCCGCCAGGCGCGCACAATGCTCCCAAGCCCGGGAGAAAAGCGCTTCGGGGTGGTGGTCTCTCCGGGCCCTTGCCCCTGAGCCTGGGGGCCAGGCAGGGGATGCACAGTCCCAGGCCAAGGCACAACAACATGCACACGTCTGTTCCTGCCCCCTCCACCGGCAGAGAGCTGGGGGGAGCCAGAGTCTGTCAGGCAGCTGCTGGGCTGGCCGCCTGTGTGGGAAGGGGCAGAGCCGACCTAGGGGCAAGTTGGGCCTCTTGCTCTCCCTGCTGCCCTGAGGCTGCTGGGCCAAAGAGGTCTTGGGCATCCAGCCCCTTGCTGGTCCCTTCCCTCTGACGAGGCCCTCTGAGCTCCAGCACCTTGCAGTGTGGAGACAGCCCCTGCCAGCAACCTCCTCTCCAAGGAGGCCTCAACCGAGGCCTAGGCCCAGGGGAAAGGCACCAGCGGGGATGAGCCAGTGGAGGGGCCCGGGCATATCAGGACCCAGTCCCCGCAGCCTGCCCCTTGGTGGGGCAGTACCCCCGGAGGCCAGGAAGGTCTGGGCAAGGCTGGCCACGGGCAGGGTCCCTGCTGGGTCCTGCCCCTGGCCTGTGGGGCGTCTGAGCACAACCGGCCCTCTCCCACTGGAAGACCTCCCCGGCTGCCTTCAAAGGCCGGTTTGCCAACACTCCCGCCCGCTGTTCCCGCCAGGCACGCACAACGCTCCCAAGGCCAGGAGAAAAGCGCTTCGGGGTGTTGCTCTCTCCGGGCCCTTGCCCCTGAGCCTGGGGTCCAGGCAGTGGGTCCACACTCCCAGACCAAGGCAGAACCACATGCACACGTCTGTTCCTGACCCCTGAACCGGCAGAGAGCTCGGGGGAGCCAGAGTCTATCAGGCAGCTGCTGGGTTGGCTGCCTGTGTGGGAAGGGGCAGAGCCGACCTAGGGGCAAGTTGGGCCTCTTGCTCTCCCTGCTGCCCTGAGGCTGCTGGGCCAAAGAGGTCTTGGGCATCCAGCCCCTTGCTGGTCCCTTCCCGCTGACGAGGCCCTCTGAGCTCCAGCACCTTGCAGTGTGGAGACAGCCCCTGCCAGCAACCTCCTCTCCAAGGAGGCATCAACCGAGGCCTATGCCCAGGGGAAAGGCACCAGCGGGGATGAGCCTGGGGAGGCGCCCAGGCATGTCTGGACCCAGTCCCCGCAGCCTGCCCCTTGGTGGGGCAGTACCCCCGGAGGCCAGGAAGGTCTGGGCAAGGCTGGCCAGGGGCAGGGGACCTGCTGGGTCCTGCCCCTGGCCTGTGAGGCCTCTGAGCACAACCGGCCCTCTCCCACTGGAAGACCTCCACGGCTGCCTCCAAAGTCCTGTTTGCAAACACTCCCGCCCGCTGTTCACGCCAGGCTCGCACAATGCTCCCAAGCCCGGGAGAAAAGCGCTTCGGGGTGGTGCTCTCTCCGGGCCCTTGCCCCTGAGCCTGGGGGCAAGGCAGGGGGAACACACTCCCAGGCCAAGGCAGAACCACATGCCCACGTCTGTTCCTGTCCCCTGCACCGGCAGAGAGCTTGGGGGAGCCAGAGTCTGTCAGGAAGCTGCTGAGTTGGCCGCCTGTGTGGGAAGGGGCAGAGCCGCCCTAGGGGCAAGTTGGGCCTCTTGCTCTCCCTGCTGCCCTGAGGCTGCTGGGCCAAAGAGGTCTTGGGCATCCAGCCCCTTACTGGTCCCTTCCCTCTGACGAGGCCCTCTGAGCTCCAGCACCTTGCAGTGTGGAGACAGCCCCTGCCAGCAACCTCCTCTCCAAGGAGGCCTCAACCGAGGCCTAGGCCCAGGGGAAAGGCACCAGCGGGGATGAGCCTGGGGAGGCGCCCGGGCATGTCTGGACCCAGTCCCCGCAGCCTGCCCCTTGGTGGGGCAGTACCCCCGGAGGCCAGGAAGGTCTGGGCAAGGCTGGCCAGGGGCAGGGGCCCTGCTGCGTCCTGCCCCTGGCCTGTGGGGCCTCTGAGCACAACCGGCCCTCTCCCACTGGAAGACCTCCCCGGCTGCCTCCAAAGGCCGGTTTGCAAGCGCTCCCGCCCAATGTTCCCAGCAGGCGTGCACAATGCTCCCAAGCCCGGGAGAAAAGCGCTTCAGGGTGGTGCTCTCTCCGGGCCCTTGCCCCTGAGCCTGGGGGCAAGGCAGGGTGTCCACACTCCCAGGACAAGGCAGAACCACATGCACACGTCTGATCTGCCCCCTGCACCGGCAGAGAGCTCGGGGGAGCCAGAGTCTGTCAGGCAGCTGCTGGGCTGGCCGCCTGTGTGGGAAGGGGCAGAGCCGACCTAGGGGCAAGTTGGGCCTCTTGCTCTCCCTGCTGCCCTGAGGCTGCTGGGCCAAAGAGGTCTGGGCATCCAGCCCCTTGCTGGTCCCTTCCCTCGGACGAGGCCCTCTGAGCTCCAGCACCTTGCAGTGTGGAGACAGCCCCTGCCAGCAACCTCCTCTCCAAGGAGTCCTCAACCGAGGCCTAGGCCCAGGGGAAAGGCACCAGCGGGGATGAGCCTGGGGAGGCGCCCGGGCATGTCTGGACCCAGTCCCCGCAGCCTGCCCCTTGGTGGGGCAGTACCCCCGGAGGCCAGGAAGGTCTGGGCAATGCTGCCAGGGGCAGGGACACTGCTGTGTCCTGCCCCTGGCCTGTGGGGCGTCTGAGCACAACCGGCACTCTCCCGCTGGAAGACCTCCCCGTCTGCCTCGAAAGGCCGGTTTGCAAGCACTCCCGCCCGCTGTTCCCGCCAGGCACGCACAATGCTCCCAAGCCCGGGAGAAAAGCGCTTCGGGGTGGTGCTCTCACCGGGCCCTTGCCCCTGAGCCTGGGGGCCAGGCAGGGGGAACACACTCCCAGGCCAAGGCAGAACGACATGCACACGTCTGTTCCTGCCCCCTACACCGGCAGAGAGCTCGGGGGAGCCAGAGATTGCCAGGCTGCTGCTGGGCTGGCCGACTGTGTGGGACGGGGCAGAGCCGACCTAGGGGCAAGTTGGGCCTCTTGCTCTCCCTGCTGCCCTGAGGCTGCTGGGTCAAAGAGGTCTTGGTCATCCAGCCCTTTGCTGGTCCCTTCCCTCTGACGAGGCCCTCTGATCTCCAGCACCTTGCAGTGTGGAGACAGCCCCTGCCAGCAACCTCCTCTCCAAGGAGGCCTCAACCGAGGCCTAGGCCCAGGGGAAAGGCACCAGCGGGGATGAGCCTGGGGAGGCGCCCGGGGATGTCTGGACCCAGTCCCCGCAGCCTGCCCCTTGGTGGGGCAGTACCCCCGGAAGCCAGGAAGGTCTGGGCAAGGCTGGCCAGGGTCAGGGGCCCTGCTGGGTCCTGCCCCTGGCCTGTGGGGCCTCTGAGCACAACCAGCCCTCTCCCACTGGAAGACCTCCCCGGCTGCCTCCAAAGTCCTGTTTGCTAACACTCCCCCCCGCTGTTCACGCCAGGCTCGCACAATGCTCCCAAGCCCGGGAGAAAAGCATTTTGGGGTGGTGCTCACTCCGGGCTTTGGAAGACCTCCCCGGCTGCCTCCAAGGCCGGTTTGCAAGCACTTCTGCCTGCTGTTCCCGCCACCCGCGCACAATGCTCCCAAGCCCGGGAGAAAAGCGTTTCGGGGTGGTGTTCTCTCTGGGCCCAAGAAAGACCTCCCGGGCTGCCCCCAAATGCCGGTTTGCAAGCACTCCCACTCGCTGTTCCCGCCATCCGTGCAAATGCTCCAAGCCCAGGAGAAAAGCCCTTCAGGGTGGTGCTCTCTCCCGGCCCTTGGAAGACCTCCCCGGCTGCCTCCAAAGGCTGGATTTCAAGTACTCCCTCCCGCTGTCCCGCCAGCCGCACACAATGCTCCCAATCACGGGAGAAAAGCGCTTCGGGGTGGTGCTCTCTACGGGCCCTTGGAAGACCTCCCCGTTTGTCTCCAAAGGCCGGTTTGCAAGCACTCATGCCCGCTGTTCCCGCCAGCCGCGCACAATGCTCCCAAGCCTAGGAGAAAAGCGCTTCGGGGTGGTGCTCTCTCCCGGCCCTTGGAAGATCTCCCCGGCTGCCTCCAAAGGCCAGTTTGCAAGCACTCAATCCCGCTGTTCCCGCCAGCCGCGCACAATGCTCCCAAGCCCGGGAGAAAAGCGCTTCGGGGTGGTGCTCTCTCCTGGCCCTTGGAAGACCTCCCCGGCTGCCTCCAAAGGCTGGTTTTCGAGAACTCCCTCCCGCTGACCCGCCAGCCGCACACAATGCTCCCAAGCCCGGGAGAAAAGCATTTTGGGGTGGTCTCTCTCCGGGCCCTTGGAAGACTCCCCGGCTGCCTCTAAAGGCCGGTTTGCAAGCACTCATGTCCTCTGTTCCCGACAGCCGCGAACAATGCTCCCAATTCCGTGAGAAAAGTGCTTCGGGATGGTGCTCTCTCCGGGCCCTTGGAAGACCTCCCAAGCTGCCTCCAAAGGCCGGTTTGCAAGCACTCCCGCCCGCTGTTCCCGCCAGCCTCGCACAATGCTCCCAAGACCGGGAGAAAAGCGCTTCGGGGTGGTGTTCTCTCCGTGCCAATGGAGGACCTCCCTGGCTGCCCCCAAAGGCCGGTTTGCAAGCACTCCCACTCGCTGTTCCCGCCAGCCACGCACAATCCTCCAAAACCCCGGAGAAAAGCGCTTCGGGGTGGTGTTCTCTCCGTGCCCATGGAAGACCTCCCGGGGTGCCCCCAAAGGCCGGTTTGCAAGCACTCCCACTCGCTGTTCCCGCCATCCGCGCACAATGCTCCCAAGCCCGGGAGAAAAGCATTTTGGGGTGGTGCTCACTCCGGGCCCTTGGAAGACCTCCCCGGCTGCCTCCAAAGGCCAGTTTGCAAGCAGTCCTGCCTGCTGTTCCCGCCAGCCGCGCACAATGTTCCCAAGCCCGGGAGAAAAGCGCTTCGGGGTGGTGCTCTCTCCGGGCCCTTTCAAGACCTCCCCGGCTGCCTCCAAAGGCCGGTTTGTAAGTACTCATTCCCGCTGCTTCCGCCAGCCACGCACAATGCTCCCAAGCCCGGGAGAAAAGCATTTTGGGGTGGTGCTCTCTCCGGGCCCTTGGAAGACCTCCCGGGCTGCCTCCAAAGGCCGGTTTGCAAGCATTCATGTCCGTTGTTCCCGACAGCCGCGCACAATGCTCCCAAGCCCGAGAGAAAAGCATTTTGGGGTGGTGATCAGTCCGGCCCTTGGAAGACCTCCCCGGCTGCCTCCAAAGGACAGTTTGCAAGCACTCATGCCCGCTGTTCCCGCCAGCCGCGCACAATGCTCCCAAGACCGTGAAAAAAGCGTTTCGGGGTGGTGTTCTCTCAGGGACCATGGAGGACCTCCCCGGCTGCCCCCGAAGGCCGGTTTGCAAGCATTCCCACTCGCTGTTCCCGCCAGGCACACACAATGTTCCAAAACCCCGGAGAAAAGCGCTTCGGGGTGGTGGTCTCTCCGGTCCCCTGCCCCTGAGCCTGGGGGCCAGGCAGGGGATCCACAGTCCCAGGCCAAGGCAGAACCACATGCACACGTCTGTTCCTGCCCCCTCCACCGGCAGAGAGCTGGGGGGAGCCAGAGTCTGTCAGGCAGCTGCTGGGCTGCCCGCCTGTGTGGGAAGGGGCAGAGCCGACCTAGGGGCAAGTTGGGCCTCTTGCTCTCCCTGCTGCCCTGAGGCTGCTGGGCGAAAGAGGTCTTGGGCATCCAGCCCCTTGCTGGTCCCTTCCCTCTGACGAGGCCCTCTGAGCTCCAGCACCTTGCAGTGTGGAGACAGCCCCTGCCAGCAACCTCCTCTCCAAGGAGGCCTCAACCGAGGCCTAGGCCCAGGGGAAAGGCACCAGCGGAGATGAGCCAGTGGAGGCGCACGGGCATGTCTGGACCCAGTCCCCGCAGCCTGCCCCTTGGTGGGGCAGTACCCCCGGAGGCCAGGAAGGTCTGGGCAAGGCTGCGAGGGGCAGGGGCCCTGCTGGGTCGTGCCCCTGGCCTGTGGGGCGTCTGAGCACAACCGGCACTCTCCCGCTGGAAGACCTCCCCGTCTGCCTCCAAAGGCCGGTTTGCAAGCACTCCCGCCCGCTGTTCCCGCCAGGCACGCACAATGCTCCCAAGCCCGGGAGAAAAGCGCTTCGGGGTGGTGCTCTCTCCGGGCCCTTGCCCCTGAGCCTGGGGGCCAGGCAGTTGGAACACACTCCCAGGCCAATGCAGAACGACATGCACACGTCTGTTCCTGCCCCCTACACCGGCAGAGAGCTCGGGGGATCCAGAGACTGCCAGGCTGCTGCTGGGCTGGCTGCCTGTGTGGGACGGGGCAGAGCCGACCTAGGGGCAAGTTGGGCCTCTTGCTCTCCCTGCTGCCCTGAGGCTGCAGGGCCAAAGACGTCTTGGACATCCAGCCCCTTACTGGTCCCTTCCCTCTGACGAGGCCCTCTGAGCTCCAGCACCTTGCAGTGTGGAGACAGCCCCTGCCAGCAATCTCCTCTCCAAGGAGGCCTCAACCGAGGCCTAGGCCCAGGGGAAAGGCACCAGCGGGGATGAGCCAGGGGAGGCGCCCGGGCATGTCTGGACCCTGTCCCCGCAGCCTGCCCCTTGGTGGGGCAGTACCCCCGGAGGCCAGGAAGGTCTGGGCAAGGCTGGCCAGGGTCAGGGGCCCTGCTGGGTCCTGCCCCTGGCCTGTGGGGCCTCTGAGCACAACCAGCCCTCTCCCACTGGAAGACCTCCCCGGCTGCCTCAAAAGGCCGGTTTGCAAGCACTCCCGCCCACTGTTCCCGCCAGGCGCGCACAATGCTCCCAAGCCCGGGAGAAAAGCGCTTCGGGGTGGTGGTCTCTCCGGGCCCTTGCCCCTGAGCCTGGGGGCCAGGCAGGGGATGCACAGTCCCAGGCCAAGGCACAACAACATGCACACGTCTGTTCCTGCCCCCTCCACCGGCAGAGAGCTGGGGGGAGCCAGAGTCTGTCAGGCAGCTGCTGGGCTGGCCGCCTGTGTGGGAAGGGGCAGAGCCGACCTAGGGGCAAGTTGGGCCTCTTGCTCTCCCTGCTGCCCTGAGGCTGCTGGGCCAAAGAGGTCTTGGGCATCCAGCCCCTTGCTGGTCCCTTCCCTCTGACGAGGCCCTCTGAGCTCCAGCACCTTGCAGTGTGGAGACAGACCCTGCCAGCAACCTCCTCTCCAAGGAGGCCTCAACCGAGGCCTAGGCCCAGGGGAAAGGCACCAGCGGGGATGAGCCAGTGGAGGGGCCCGGGCATATCAGGACCCAGTCCCCGCAGCCTGCCCCTTGGTGGGGCAGTACCCCCGGAGGCCAGGAAGGTCTGGGCAAGGCTGGCCACGGGCAGGGTCCCTGCTGGGTCCTGCCCCTGGCCTGTGGGGCGTCTGAGCACAACCGGCCCTCTCCCACTGGAAGACCTCCCCGGCTGCCTTCAAAGGCCGGTTTGCCAACACTCCCGCCCGCTGTTCCCGCCAGGCACGCACAACGCTCCCAAGGCCAGGAGAAAAGCGCTTCGGGGTGTTGCTCTCTCCGGGCCCTTGCCCCTGAGCCTGGGGTCCAGGCAGTGGGTCCACACTCCCAGACCAAGGCAGAACCACATGCACACGTCTGTTCCTGACCCCTGAACCGGCAGAGAGCTCGGGGGAGCCAGAGTCTATCAGGCAGCTGCTGGGTTGGCTGCCTGTGTGGGAAGGGGCAGAGCCGACCTAGGGGCAAGTTGGGCCTCTTGCTCTCCCTGCTGCCCTGAGGCTGCTGGGCCAAAGAGGTCTTGGGCATCCAGCCCCTTGCTGGTCCCTTCCCGCTGACGAGGCCCTCTGAGCTCCAGCACCTTGCAGTGTGGAGACAGCCCCTGCCAGCAACCTCCTCTCCAAGGAGGCATCAACCGAGGCCTATGCCCAGGGGAAAGGCACCAGCGGGGATGAGCCTGGGGAGGCGCCCAGGCATGTCTGGACCCAGTCCCCGCAGCCTGCCCCTTGGTGGGGCAGTACCCCCGGAGGCCAGGAAGGTCTGGGCAAGGCTGGCCAGGGGCAGGGGACCTGCTGGGTCCTGCCCCTGGCCTGTGAGGCCTCTGAGCACAACCGGCCCTCTCCCACTGGAAGACCTCCACGGCTGCCTCCAAAGTCCTGTTTGCAAACACTCCCGCCCGCTGTTCACGCCAGGCTCGCACAATGCTCCCAAGCCCGGGAGAAAAGCGCTTCGGGGTGGTGCTCTCTCCGGGCCCTTGCCCCTGAGCCTGGGGGCAAGGCAGGGGGAACACACTCCCAGGCCAAGGCAGAACCACATGCCCACGTCTGTTCCTGTCCCCTGCACCGGCAGAGAGCTTGGGGGAGCCAGAGTCTGTCAGGAAGCTGCTGAGTTGGCCGCCTGTGTGGGAAGGGGCAGAGCCGCCCTAGGGGCAAGTTGGGCCTCTTGCTCTCCCTGCTGCCCTGAGGCTGCTGGGCCAAAGAGGTCTTGGGCATCCAGCCCCTTACTGGTCCCTTCCCTCTGACGAGGCCCTCTGAGCTCCAGCACCTTGCAGTGTGGAGACAGCCCCTGCCAGCAACCTCCTCTCCAAGGAGGCCTCAACCGAGGCCTAGGCCCAGGGGAAAGGCACCAGCGGGGATGAGCCTGGGGAGGCGCCCGGGCATGTCTGGACCCAGTCCCCGCAGCCTGCCCCTTGGTGGGGCAGTACCCCCGGAGGCCAGGAAGGTCTGGGCAAGGCTGGCCAGGGGCAGGGGCCCTGCTGCGTCCTGCCCCTGGCCTGTGGGGCCTCTGAGCACAACCGGCCCTCTCCCACTGGAAGACCTCCCCGGCTGCCTCCAAAGGCCGGTTTGCAAGCGCTCCCGCCCAATGTTCCCAGCAGGCGTGCACAATGCTCCCAAGCCCGGGAGAAAAGCGCTTCAGGGTGGTGCTCTCTCCGGGCCCTTGCCCCTGAGCCTGGGGGCAAGGCAGGGTGTCCACACTCCCAGGACAAGGCAGAACCACATGCACACGTCTGATCTGCCCCCTGCACCGGCAGAGAGCTCGGGGGAGCCAGAGTCTGTCAGGCAGCTGCTGGGCTGGCCGCCTGTGTGGGAAGGGGCAGAGCCGACCTAGGGGCAAGTTGGGCCTCTTGCTCTCCCTGCTGCCCTGAGGCTGCTGGGCCAAAGAGGTCTGGGCATCCAGCCCCTTGCTGGTCCCTTCCCTCGGACGAGGCCCTCTGAGCTCCAGCACCTTGCAGTGTGGAGACAGCCCCTGCCAGCAACCTCCTCTCCAAGGAGTCCTCAACCGAGGCCTAGGCCCAGGGGAAAGGCACCAGCGGGGATGAGCCTGGGGAGGCGCCCGGGCATGTCTGGACCCAGTCCCCGCAGCCTGCCCCTTGGTGGGGCAGTACCCCCGGAGGCCAGGAAGGTCTGGGCAATGCTGCCAGGGGCAGGGACACTGCTGTGTCCTGCCCCTGGCCTGTGGGGCGTCTGAGCACAACCGGCACTCTCCCGCTGGAAGACCTCCCCGTCTGCCTCGAAAGGCCGGTTTGCAAGCACTCCCGCCCGCTGTTCCCGCCAGGCACGCACAATGCTCCCAAGCCCGGGAGAAAAGCGCTTCGGGGTGGTGCTCTCACCGGGCCCTTGCCCCTGAGCCTGGGGGCCAGGCAGGGGGAACACACTCCCAGGCCAAGGCAGAACGACATGCACACGTCTGTTCCTGCCCCCTACACCGGCAGAGAGCTCGGGGGAGCCAGAGACTGCCAGGCTGCTGCTGGGCTGGCCGCCTGTGTGGGACGGGGCAGAGCCGACCTAGGGGCAAGTTGGGCCTCTTGCTCTCCCTGCTGCCCTGAGGCTGCTGGGTCAAAGAGGTCTTGGTCATCCAGCCCTTTGCTGGTCCCTTCCCTCTGACGAGGCCCTCTGATCTCCAGCACCTTGCAGTGTGGAGACAGCCCCTGCCAGCAACCTCCTCTCCAAGGAGGCCTCAACCGAGGCCTAGGCCCAGGGGAAAGGCACCAGCGGGGATGAGCCTGGGGAGGCGCCCGGGGATGTCTGGACCCAGTCCCCGCAGCCTGCCCCTTGGTGGGGCAGTACCCCCGGAAGCCAGGAAGGTCTGGGCAAGGCTGGCCAGGGTCAGGGGCCCTGCTGGGTCCTGCCCCTGGCCTGTGGGGCCTCTGAGCACAACCAGCCCTCTCCCACTGGAAGACCTCCCCGGCTGCCTCCAAAGTCCTGTTTGCTAACACTCCCCCCCGCTGTTCACGCCAGGCTCGCACAATGCTCCCAAGCCCGGGAGAAAAGCGCATTGGGGTGGTTCTCTCTCCGGGCCCTTGCCCCTGAGCCTGGGGGCAAGGCACGGGGAACACACTCCCTGGCCAAGGCAGAACCACATGTCCACGTCTGTTCCTGTCCCCTGCAACGGCAGAGAGCTTGGGGGAGCCAGAGTCTGGCAGGCAGCTGCTGGGTTGGCCGCCTGTGTGGGAAGGGGCAGAGCCGACCGAGGGGCAAGTTGGGCCTCTTGCTCTCCCTGCTGCCCTGAGGCTGCTGGGCCAAAGACGTCTTGGGCATCCAGCCCCTTACTGGTCCCTTCCCTCTGACGAGGCCCTCTGAGCTCCAGCACCTTGCAGTGTGGAGACAGCCCCTGCCAGCAACCTCCTCTCCAAGGAGGCCTCAACCGAGGCCTAGGCCCAGGGGAAAGGCACCAGCGGGGATGAGCCAGGGGAGGCGCCCGAGCATGTCTGGACCCAGTCCCCGCAGCCTGCCCCTTGGTGGGGCAGTACCCCCGGAGGCCAGGAAGGTCTGGGCAAGGCTGGCCAGGGGCAGGGGCCCTGCTGCGTCCTGCCCCTGGCCTGTGGGGCCTCTGAGCACAACCGGCCCTCTCCCACTGGAAGACCTCCCCGGCTGCCTCCAAAGGCCGGTTTGCAAGCGCTCCCGCCCACTGTTCCCAGCAGGCGTGCACAATGCTCCCAAGCCCGGGAGAAAAGCGCTTCAGGGTGGTGCTCTCTCCGGGCCCTTGCCCCTGAGCCTGGGGGCAAGGCAGGTGGTCCACACTCCCAGGCCAAGGCAGAACCACATGCACACGTCTGTTCCTGCCCCCTGCACCGGCAGAGAGCTCGGGGGAGCCAGAGTCTGTCAGGCAGCTGCTGGGCTGGCCGCCTGTGTGGGAAGTGGCAGAGCCGACCTAGGGGCAAGTTGGGCCTCTTGCCCTCCCTGCTGCCCTGAGGCTGCTGGGCCAAAGAGGTCTTGGGCATCCAACCCCTTGCTGGTCCCTTCCCTCTGACGAGGCCCTCTGAGCTCCAGCACCTTGCAGTGTGGAGACAGCCCCTGCCAGCAACCTCCTCTCCAAGGAGGCCTAAACCGAGTCCTAGGAACAGGGGAAAAGCACCAGCGGGGATGAGCCTGGGGAGGCGCCCGGGCATGTATGGACCCAGTCCCCGCAGCCTGCCCCTTGGTGGGGCAGTACCCCCGGAGGCGAGGAAGGTCTGGGAAAGGCTGGCCAGGGGCAGGGGACCTGCTGGGTCCTGCCCCTGGCCTGTGGGGCCTCTGAGCACAACCGGCCCTCTCCCACTGGAAGACGTCCCCGGCTGCCTCCAAAGGCCGGTTTGCAAGCACTCCCGCCCACTGTTCCAACCAAGGGCGCACAACGCTCCCAAGCCCGGGAGAAAATCGCCTCGGGGTGGTGCTCTCTCCGGGCCCTTTCCCCTGAGCCTGGGGGCCAGGCAGGGTGTCCACACTCCCAGGCCAAGGCAGAACGACATGCACACGTCTGTTCCTGGCCCATGCACCGGCAGAGAGCTCGGGGGAGCCAAAGTCTGTCAGGCAGCTGCTGGGCTGGTCGCCTGTGTGGGAAGGGGCAGAGCCGACCTAGGGGCAAGTTGGGCCTCTTGCTCTTCCTGCTGCCATGAGGCTGCTGGGCCAAAGAGATCTTGGGCATCCAGCCCCTTGCTTGTCCCTTCCCTCTGACGAGGCCCTCTGAGCTCCAGCACCTTGCAGTGTGGAAACAGCCCCTGCCAGCAACCTCCTCTCCAAGGAGGCCTCAACCGAGGCCTAGGCCCAGGGGAAAGGCACCAGCGGGGATGAGCCTGGGGAGGCGCCCGGGCATGTCTGGACCCAGTCCCCGCAGCCTGCCCCTTGGTGGGGCAGTACCCCCGGAAGCCAGGAAGGTCTGGGCAAGGCTGGCCACGGGCAGGGGCCCTGCTGGGTCCTGCCCCTGGCCTGTGGGGCCTCTGAGCACAACCGGCCCTCTCCCACTGGAAGACTTCCCCGGCTGCCTCCAAAGGCCGGTTTGCCAACACTCCCGCCCGCTGTTCCCGGCAGGCATGCACAATTCTCCCAAGCCCGGGAGAAAAGCGCTTCGGGGTGGTGCTCTCTCCGGGCCCTTGCCCCTGAGCCTGGGGGCGAGGCAGTGGGTCCACACTCCCAGACCAACGCAGAACCACATGCACACGTCTGTTCCTGACCCCTGCACCGGCAGAGAGCTCGGGGGAGCCAGAGTCTGTCAGGCAGCTGCTGGGCTGGCCGCCTGTGTGGGAAGGGGCAGAGCCGACCTAGGGGCAAGTTGGGCCTCTTCCTCTCCCTGCTGCCCTGAGGCTGCTGGGCCAAAGAGGTCTTGGGCATCCAGCCCCTTGCTGGTCCCTTCCCTCTGACGAGGCCCTCTGAGCTCCAGCACCTTGCAGTGTGGAGACAGCCCCTGCCAGCAACCTCCTCTCCAAGGAGGCCTCAACTGAGGCCTAGGCCCAGGGGAAAGGCACCAGCGGGGATGAGCCTGGGGAGGCGCCCGGCCATGTCTGGACCCAGTCCCCGCAGCCTGCCCCTTTGTGGGGCAGTACCCCCGGAGGCCAGGAGGTTCTGGGCAAGGCTGCCAGGGGCAGGGACACTGCTGGGTCCTGCCCCTGGCCTGTGGGGCGTCTGAGCACAACCGGCACTCTCCCGCTGGAAGACCTCCCCGGCTGCCTCCAAAGGCCGGTTTGCAAGCACTCCCGCCCGCTGTTCCCGCCAGGCACGCACAATGCTCCCAAGCCCGGGAGAAAAGCGCTTCGGGGTGGTGCTCTCTCCGGGCCCTTGCCCCTGAGCCTGGGGGACAGGCAGGGGGAACACACTCCCAGGCCAAGGCAGAACGACATGCACACGTCTGTTCCTGCCACCTACACCGGCAGAGAGTTCGGGGGAGCCAGAGACTGCCAGGCTGCTGCTGGGCTGGCTGCCTGTGTGGGACGGGGTAGAGCCGACCTAGGGGCAAGTTGGGCCTCTTGCTCTCCCTGCTGCCCTGAGGCTGCTGGGTCAAAGAGGTCTTGGGCATCCAGCCCTTTGCTGGTCCTTTCCCTCTGACGAGGCCCTCTGAGCTCCAGCACCTTGCAGTGTGCAGACAGCCCCTGCCGGCAACCTCCTCTCCAAGGAGGCCTCAACCGAGGCCTAGGCCCAGGGGAAAGGCACCAGCGGGGATGAGCCTGGGGAGGCGCCCGGGCATGTCTGGACCCAGGCCCCGCAGCCTGCCCCTTGGTGGGGCAGTACCCCCGGAGGCCAGGAAGGTCTGGGCAAGGCTGCCAGATGCAGGGACACTGCTGGGTCCTGCCCCTGGCCTGTGGGGCCTCTGAGAACAACTGGCACTCTCCCGCTGGAAGACCTCCCCGGCTGCCTCCAAAGGCTGGATTGCAAGCACTCAATCCCGCTGTTCACGCCAGCTGCGCACAATGCTCCCAAGCCCGGGAGAAAAGCATTTTGGGGTGGTGCTCACTCCGGGCTTTGGAAGACCTCCCCGGCTGCCTCCAAGGCCGGTTTGCAAGCACTTCTGCCTGCTGTTCCCGCCACCCGCGCACAATGCTCCCAAGCCCGGGAGAAAAGCGTTTCGGGGTGGTGTTCTCTCTGGGCCCAAGAAAGACCTCCCGGGCTGCCCCCAAATGCCGGTTTGCAAGCACTCCCCCTCGCTGTTCCCGCCATCCGTGCAAATGCTCCAAGCCCAGGAGAAAAGCCCTTCAGGGTGGTGCTCTCTCCCGGCCCTTGGAAGACCTCCCCGGCTGCCTCCAAAGGCTGGATTTCAAGTACTCCCTCCCGCTGTCCCGCCAGCCGCACACAATGCTCCCAATCACGGGAGAAAAGCGCTTCGGGGTGGTGCTCTCTACGGGCCCTTGGACGACCTCCCCGGCTGCCTCCAAAGGCCAGTTTGCAAGCACTCAATCCCGCTGTTCCCGCCAGCCGCGCACAATGCTCCCAAGCCCGGGAGAAAAGCGCTTCGGGGTGGTGCTCTCTCCCGGCCCTTGGAAGACCTCCCCGGCTGCCTCCAAAGGCTGGTTTTCGAGAACTCCCTCCCGCTGACCCGCCAGCCGCACACAATGCTCCCAAGCCCTGGAGAAAAGCATTTTGGGGTGGTCTCTCTCCGGGCCCTTGGAAGACTCCCCGGCTGCCTCTAAAGGCCGGTTTGCAAGCACTCATGTCCTCTGTTCCCGACAGCCGCGAACAATGCTCCCAATTCCGTGAGAAAAGTGCCTCGGGATGGTGCTCTCTCCGGGCCCTTGGAAGACCTCCCAAGCTGCCTCCAAAGGCCGGTTTGCAAGCACTCCCGCCCGATGTTCCCGCCAGCCTCGCACAATGCTCCCAAGACCGGGAGAAAAGCGCTTTGGGGTGGTGTTCTCTCCGTGCCAATGGAGGACCTCCCTGGCTGCCCCCAAAGGCCGGTTTGCAAGCACTCCCACTCGCTGTTCCCGCCAGCCACGCACAATCCTCCAAAACCCCGGAGAAAAGCGCTTCGGGGTGGTGTTCTCTCCGTGCCCATGGAAGACCTCCCGGGGTGCCCCCAAAGGCCGGTTTGCAAGCACTCCCACTCGCTGTTCCCGCCATCCGCGCACAATGCTCCCAAGCCCGGGAGAAAAGCATTTTGGGGTGGTGCTCACACCGGGCCCTGGAAGACCTCCCCGGCTGCCTCCAAAGGACGGTTTTCAAGCACTCCTGCCTGCTGTTCCCGCCACCCGCGCACAATAATCCCAAGCCCGGGAGAAAAGCGCTTCGGGGTGGTGCTCTCTACAGGCCCTTGGAAGCCCTCCCCGGCTGCCTCCAAAGGCCGGTTTGCAAGGACTCCTTCCTGCTGTTCCCGCCATCCGCGCACAATGCGCCCAAGCCCGGGAGAAAAGCATTTTGGGGTGGTGCTCACACCGGGCCCTGGAAGACCTCCCCGGCTGCCTCCAAAGGACGGTTTTCAAGCACTCCTGCCTGCTGTTCCCGCCACCCGCGCAGAATGCTCCCAAGCCCGGGAGAAAAGCGCTTCGGGGTGGTGCTCTCTACAGGCCCTTGGAAGACCTCCCCGGCTGCCTCCAAAGGCCGGTTTGCAAGGACTCCTTCCTGCTGTTCCCGCCAGCCACGCACAATGCTCCCAAGCCCGGGAGAAAAGCATTTTGGGGTGGTGCTCACACCGGGCCCTGGAAGACCTCCCCGGCTGCCTCCAAAGGACGGTTTTCAAGCACTCCTGCCTGCTGTTCCCGCCACCCGCGCAGAATGCTCCCAAGCGCGGGAGAAAAGCGCTTCGGGGTGGTGCTCTCTACAGGCCCTTGGAAGACCTCCCCGGCTGCCTCCAAAGGCCGGTTTGCAAGGACTCCTTCCTGCTGTTCCCGCCAGCCACGCACAATGCTCCCAAGCCCGGGAGAGAATCATTTTGGGGTGGTGCTCTCTACAGGCCCTTGGAAGACCTCCCCGGCTGCCTCCAGTGGCCAGTTTGCAAGGACTCCTTCCTGCTGTTCCCACCAGCCGCGCACAATGCTCCCAAGCCCGGGAGAAAAGCTTTTTGGGGTGGTGCTCACACCGGGCCCTGGAAGACCTCCCCGGCTGCCTGCAAAGGCCGGTTTTCAAGCACTCCTGCCTGCTGTTCCTGCCACCCGCGCACAATACTCCCAAGCCCGGGAGAAAAGCGCTTCGGGGTGGTGCTCTCTACAGGCCCTTGGAAGACCTCCCCCGCTGCCTCCAAAGGCCGGTTTGCAAGGACTCCTTCCTGCTGTTCCCGCCAGCCACGCACAATGCTCCCAAGCCCGGGAGAAAAGTGCTTCGGGGTGGTGATCTCTCCGGGCCCTTTGAAGTCGTCCCCGGCTGCCTCCAAAGGCCGGTTTGCAAGCACTCATGTCCTCTGTTCCCGACAGCCGCGAACAATGCTCCCAATTCCGTGAGAAAAGCATTTTGGGGTGGTGCTCACTCCGGGCCCTTGGAAGACCTCCCCGGCTGCCTCCAAAGGCCAGTTTGCAAGCAGTCCTGCCTGCTGTTCCCGCCAGCCGCGCACAATGCTCCCAAGCCCGGGAGAAAAGCGCTTCGGGGTGGTGCTCTCTCCGGGCCCTTGGAAGACGTCCCCGGCTGCCTCCAAAGGCCGGTTTGCAAGCACTCATGCCCGTTGTTCCCACCAGCCGCGCACAATGCTCCCAAGCCCGGGAGAAAAGCATTTTGGGGTGTTGCTCACTCCGGGCCCTTGGAAGACCTCCCCGGCTGCCTCCAAAGGCCAGTTTGCAAGCAGTCCTGCCTGCTGTTCCCGCCAGCCGCGCACAATGTTCCCAAGCCCAGGAGAAAAGCGCTTCGGGGTGGTGCTCTCTCCGGGCACTTTCAAGACCTCCCCGGCTGCCTCCAAAGGCCGGTTTGTAAGTACTCATTCCCGCTGCTTCCGCCAGCCACGCACAATGCTCCCAAGCCCGGGAGAAAAGCATTGTGGGGTGGTGCTCTCTCCGGGCCCTTGGAAGACCTCCCGGGCTGCCTCCAAAGGCCGGTTTGCAAGCATTCATGTCCGTTGTTCCCGACAGCCGCGCACAATGCTCCCAGGCCCGAGAGAAAAGCATTTTGGGGTGGTGATCAGTCCGGCCCTTGGAAGATCTCCCCGGCTGCCTCCAAAGGACAGTTTGCAAGCACTCATGCCCGCTGTTCCCGCCAGCCGCGCACAATGCTCCCAAGACCGTGAGAAAAGCGCTTCGGGGTGGTGTTCTCTCAGGGACCATGGAGGACCTCCCCGGCTGCCCCCAAAGGCCGGTTTGCAAGCATTCCCACTCGCTGTTCCCGCCAGGCACACACAATGTTCCAAAACCCCGGAGAAAAGCGCTTCGGGGTGGTGGTCTCTCCGGGCCCCTGCCCCTGAGCCTGGGGGCCAGGCAGGGGATCCACAGTCCCAGGCCAAGGCAGAACCACATGCACACGTCTGTTCCTGCCCCATCCACCGGCAGAGAGCTGGGGGGAGCCAGAGTCTGTCAGGCAGCTGCTGGGCTGGCCGCCTGTGTGGGAAGGGGCAGAGCCGACCTAGGGGCAAGTTGGGCCTCTTGCTCTCCCTGCTGCCCTGAGGCTGCAGGGCCAAAGACGTCTTGGGCATCCAGCCCCTTACTGGTCCCTTCCCTCTGACGAGGCCCTCTGAGCTCCAGCACCTTGCAGTGTGGAGACAGCCCCTGCCAGCAATCTCCTCTCCAAGGAGGCCTTAACCGAGGCCTAGGCCCAGGGGAAAGGCACCAGCGGGGTTGAGCCAGGGGAGGCGCCCGGGCATGTCTGGACCCTGTCCCCGCAGCCTGCCCCTTGGTGGGGCAGTACCCCCGGGGGCCAGGAAGGTCTGGGCAAGGCTGGCCAGGGGCAGGGACACTGCTGGGTCCTGCCCCTGGCCTGTGGGGCCTCTGAGCACAACCGGCCCTCTCCCACTGGAAGACCTCCCCGGCTGCCTCCAAAGGCCGGTTTGCAAGCACTCCCGCCCACTGTTCCCGCCAGGCGCGCACAATGCTCCCAAGCCCGGGAGAAAAGCGCTTCGGGGTGGTGGTCTCTCCGGGCCCTTGCCCCTGAGCCTGGGGGCCAGGCAGGGGATCCACAGTCCCAGGCCAAGGCAGAACCACATGCACACGTCTGTTCCTGCCCCATCCACCGGCAGAGAGCTGGGGGGAGCCAGAGTCTGTCAGGCAGCTGCTGGGCTGGCCGCCTGTGTGGGAAGGGGCAGAGCCGACCTAGGGGCAAGTTGGGCCTCTTGCTCTCCCTGCTGCCCTGAGGCTGCTGGGCCAAAGAGGTCTTGGGCATCCAGCCCCTTGCTGGTCCCTTCCCTCTGACGAGGCCCTCTGAGCTCCAGCACCTTGCAGTGTGGAGACAGACCCTGCCAGCAACCTCCTCTCCAAGGAGGCCTCAACCGAGGCCTAGGCCCAGGGGAAAGGCACCAGCGGGGATGAGCCAGTGGAGGGGCCCGGGCATGTCTGGACCCTGTCCCCGCAGCCTGCCCCTTGGTGGGGCAGTACCCCCGGAGGCCAGGAAGGTCTGGGCAAGGCTGGCCAGGGGCAGGGTCCCTGCTGGGTCCTGCCCCTGGCCTGTGGGGCCTCTGAGCACAACCGGCCCTCTCCCACTGGAAGACCTCCCCGGCTGCCTTCAAAGGCGGGTTTGCCAACACTCCCGCCCGCTGTTCCCGCCAGGCACGCACAACGCTCCCAAGGCCAGGAGAAAAGCGCTTCGGGGTGTTGCTCTCTCCGGGCCCTTGCCCCTGAGCCTGAGGTCCAGGCAGTGGGTCCACACTCCCAGACCAAGGCAGAACCACATGCACACGTCTGTTCCTGACCCCTGAACCGGCAGAGAGCTCGGGGGAGCCAGAGTCTATCAGGCAGCTGCTGGGTTGGCTGCCTGTGTGGGAAGGGGCAGAGCCGACCTAGGGGCAAGTTGGGCCTCTTGCTCTCCCTGCTGCCCTGAGGCTGCTGGGCCAAAGAGGTCTTGGGCATCCATCCCCTTGCTGGTCCCTTCCCGCTGACGAGGCCCTCTGAGCTCCAGCACCTTGCAGTGTGGAGACAGCCCCTGCCAGCAACCTCCTCTCCAAGGAGGCATCAACCGAGGCCTATGCCCAGGGGAAAGGCACCAGCGGGGATGAGCCTGGGGAGGCGCCCAGGCATGTCTGGACCCAGTCCCCGCAGCCTGCCCCTTGGTGGGGCAGTACCCCCGGAGGCCAGGAAGGTCTGGGCAAGGCTGGCCAGGGGCAGGGGACCTGCTGGGTCCTGCCCCTGGCCCGTGAGGCCTCTGAGCACAACCGGCCCTCTCCCATTGGAAGACCTCCACGGCTGCCTCCAAAGTCCTGTTTGCAAACACTCCCGCCCGCAGTTCACGCCAGGCTCGCACAATGCTCCCAAGCCCGGGAGAAAAGCACTTCGGGGTGTTGCTCTCTCCGGGCCCTTGCCCCTGAGCCTGGGGGCAAGGCAGGGGGAACACACTCCCAGGCCAAGGCAGAACCACATGCACACGTCTGTTCCTGTCCCCTGCACCGGCAGAGAGCTTGGGGGAGCCAGAGTCTGTCAGGCAGCTGCTGAGTTGGCCGCCTGTGTGGGAAGGGGCAGAGCCGCCCTAGGGGCAAGTTGGGCCTCTTGCTCTCCCTGCTGCCCTGAGGCTGCTGGGCCAAAGAGGTCTTGGGCATCCAGCCCCTTACTGGTCCCTTCCCTCTGACGAGGCCCTCTGAGCTCCAGCACCTTGCAGTGTGGAGACAGCCCCTGCCAGCAACCTCCTCTCCAAGGAGGCCTCAACCGAGGCCTAGGCCCAGGGGAAAGGCACCAGCGGGGATGAGCCTGGGGAGGCGCCCGGGCATGTCTGGACACAGGCCCCGCAGCCTGCCCCTTGGTGGGGCAGTACCCCCGGAGGCCAGGAAGGTCTGGGCAAGGCTGGCCAGGGGCAGGGGCCCTGCTGCGTCCTGCCCCTGGCCTGTGGGGCCTCTGAGCACAACCGGCCCTCTCCCACTGGAAGACCTCCCCGGCTGCCTCCAAAGGCCGGTTTGCAAGCGCTCCCGCCCACTGTTCCCAGCAGGCGTGCACAATGCTCCCAAGCCCGGGAGAAAAGCGCTTCGGGGTGGTGCTCTCTCCGGGCCCTTGCCCCTGAGCGTGGGGGCGAGGCAGTGGGTCCACACTCCCAGACCAACGCAGAACCACATGCACACGTCTGTTCCTGACCCCTGCACCGGCAGAGAGCTCGGGGGAGCCAGAGTCTGTCAGGCAGCTGCTGGGCTGGCCTCCTGTGTGGGAAGGGGCAGAGCCGACCTAGGGGCAAGTTGGGCCTCTTCCTCTCCCTGCTGCCCTGAGGCTGCTGGGCCAAAGAGGTCTTGGGCATCCAGCCCCTTGCTGGTCCCTTCCCTCTGACGAGGCCCTCTGAGCTCCAGCACCTTGCAGTGTGGAGACAGCCCCTGCCAGCAACCTCCTCTCCAAGGAGGCCTCAACTGAGGCCTAGGCCCAGGGGAAAGGCACCAGCGGGGATGAGCCTGGGGAGGCGCCCGGGCATGTCTGGACCCAGTCCCCGCAGCCTGCCCCTTGGTGGGGCAGTAGCCCCGGAGGCCAGGAGGGTCTGGGCAAGGCTGCCAGGGGCAGGGACACTGCTGGGTCCTGCCCCTGGCCTGTGGGGCGTCTGAGCACAACCGGCACTCTCCCGCTGGAAGACCTCCCCGGCTGCCTCCAAAGGCCGGTTTGCAAGCACTCCCGCCCGCTGTTCCCGCCAGGCACGCACAATGCTCCCAAGCCCGGGAGAAAAGCGCTTCGGGGTGGTGCTCTCTCCGGGCCCTTGCCCCTGAGCCTGGGGGACAGGCAGGGGGAACACACTCCCAGGCCAAGGCAGAACGACATGCACACGTCTGTTCCTGCCCCCTACACCGGCAGAGAGTTCGGGGGAGCCAGAGACTGCCAGGCTGCTGCTGGGCTGGCTGCCTGTGTGGGACGGGGTAGGGCCGACCTAGGGGCAAGTTGGGCCTCTTGCTCTCCCTGCTGCCCTGAGGCTGCTGGGTCAAAGAGGTCTTGGGCATCCAGCCCTTTGCTGGTCCTTTCCCTCTGACGAGGCCCTCTGAGCTCCAGCACCTTGCAGTGTGCAGACAGCCCCTGCCGGCAACCTCCTCTCCAAGGAGGCCTCAACCGAGGCCTAGGCCCAGGGGAAAGGCACCAGCGGGGATGAGCCTGGGGAGGCGCCCGGGCATGTCTGGACCCAGGCCCCGCAGCCTGCCCCTTGGTGGGGTAGTATCCCCGGAAGCCAGGAAGGTCTGGGCAAGGCTGCCAGAGGCAGGGACACTGCTGGGTCCTGCCCCTGGCCTGTGGGGCCTCTGAGAACAACTGGCACTCTCCCGCTGGAAGACCTCCCCGGCTGCCTCCAAAGGCTGGTTTGCAAGCACTCAATCCCGCTGTTCATGCCAGCTGCGCACAATGCTCCCAAGCCCGGGAGAAAAGCATTTTGGGGTGGTGCTCACTCCGGGCTTTGGAAGACCTCCCCGGCTGCCTCCAAGGCCGGTTTGCAAGCACTTCTGCCTGCTGTTCCCGCCACCCGCGCACAATGCTCCCAAGCCCGGGAGAAAAGCGTTTCGGGGTGGTGTTCTCTCTGGGCCCAAGAAAGACCTCCCGGGCTGCCCCCAAATGCCGGTTTGCAAGCACTCCCACTCGCTGTTCCCGCCATCCGTGCAAATGCTCCAAGCCCAGGAGAAAAGCCCTTCAGGGTGGTGCTCTCTCCCGGCCCTTGGAAGACCTCCCCGGCTGCCTCCAAAGGCTGGATTTCAAGTACTCCCTCCCGCTGTCCCGCCAGCTGCACACAATGCTCCCAATCACGGGAGAAAAGCGCTTCGGGGTGGTGCTCTCTACGGGCCCTTGGAAGACCTCCCCGTTTGTCTCCAAAGGCCGGTTTGCAAGCACTCATGCCCGCTGTTCCCGCCAGCCGCGCACAATGCTCCCAAGCCTAGGAGAAAAGCGCTTCGGGGTGGTGCTCTCTCCCGGCCCTTGGAAGACCTCCCCGGCTGCCTCCAAAGGCCAGTTTGCAAGCACTCAATCCCGCTGTTCCCGCCAGCCGCGCACAATGCTCCCAAGCCCGGGAGAAAAGCGCTTCGGGGTGGTGCTCTCTCCTGGCCCTTGGAAGACCTCCCCGGCTGCCTCCAAAGGCTGGTTTTCGAGAACTCCCTCCCGCTGACCCGCCAGCCGCACACAATGCTCCCAAGCCCGGGAGAAAAGCATTTTGGGGTGGTCTCTCTCCGGGCCCTTGGAAGACTCCCCGGCTGCCTCTAAAGGCCGGTTTGCAAGCACTCATGTCCTCTGTTCCCGACAGCCGCGAACAATGCTCCCAATTCCGTGAGAAAAGTGCTTCGGGATGGTGCTCTCTCCGGGCCCTTGGAAGACCTCCCAAGCTGCCTCCAAAGGCCGGTTTGCAAGCACTCCCGCCCGCTGTTCCCGCCAGCCTCGCACAATGCTCCCAAGACCGGGAGAAAAGCGCTTCGGGGTGGTGTTCTCTCCGTGCCAATGGAGGACCTCCCTGGCTGCCCCCAAAGGCCGGTTTGCAAGCACTCCCACTCGCTGTTCCCGCCAGCCACGCACAATCCTCCAAAACCCCGGAGAAAAGCGCTTCGGGGTGGTGTTCTCTCCGTGCCCATGGAAGACCTCCCGGGGTGCCCCCAAAGGCCGGTTTGCAAGCACTCCCACTCGCTGTTCCCGCCATCCGCGCACAATGCTCCCAAGCCCGGGAGAAAAGCATTTTGGGGTGGTGCTCACTCCGGGCCCTTGGAAGACCTCCCCGGCTGCCTCCAAAGGCCAGTTTGCAAGCAGTCCTGCCTGCTGTTCCCGCCAGCCGCGCACAATGTTCCCAAGCCCGGGAGAAAAGCGCTTCGGGGTGGTGCTCTCTCCGGGCCCTTTCAAGACCTCCCCGGCTGCCTCCAAAGGCCGGTTTGTAAGTACTCATTCCCGCTGCTTCCGCCAGCCACGCACAATGCTCCCAAGCCCGGGAGAAAAGCATTTTGGGGTGGTGCTCTCTCCGGGCCCTTGGAAGACCTCCCGGGCTGCCTCCAAAGGCCGGTTTGCAAGCATTCATGTCCGTTGTTCCCGACAGCCGCGCACAATGCTCCCAAGCCCGAGAGAAAAGCATTTTGGGGTGGTGATCAGTCCGGCCCTTGGAAGACCTCCCCGGCTGCCTCCAAAGTACAGTTTGCAAGCACTCATGCCCGCTGTTCCCGCCAGCCGCGCACAATGCTCCCAAGACCGTGAGAAAAGCGCTTCGGGGTGGTGTTCTCTCAGGGACCATGGAGGACCTCCCCGGCTGCCCCCAAAGGCCGGTTTGCAAGCATTCCCACTCGCTGTTCCCGCCAGGCACACACAATGTTCCAAAACCCCGGAGAAAAGCGCTTCGGGGTGGTGGTCTCTCCGGGCCCCTGCCCCTGAGCCTGGGGGCCAGGCAGGGGATCCACAGTCCCAGGCCAAGGCAGAACCACATGCACACGTCTGTTCCTGCCCCCTCCACCGGCAGAGAGCTGGGGGGAGCCAGAGTCTGTCAGGCAGCTGCTGGGCTGGCCGCCTGTGTGGGAAGGGGCAGAGCCGACCTAGGGGCAAGTGGGGCCTCTTGCTCTCCCTGCTGCCCTGAGGCTGCTGGGCCAAAGAGGTCTTGGGCATCCAGCCCCTTGCTGGTCCCTTCCCTCTGACGAGGCCCTCTGAGCTCCAGCACCTTGCAGTGTGGAGACAGCCCCTGCCAGCAACCTCCTCTCCAAGGAGGCCTCAACCGAGGCCTAGGCCCAGGGGAAAGGCACCAGCGGAGATGAGCCAGGGGAGGCGCACGGGCATGTCTGGACCCAGTCCCCGCAGCCTGCCCCTTGGTGGGGCAGTACCCCCGGAGGCCAGGAAGGTCTGGGCAAGGCTGCGAGGGGCAGGGGCCCTGCTGGGTCGTGCCCCTGGCCTGTGGGGCGTCTGAGCACAACCGGCACTCTCCCGCTGGAAGACCTCCCCGTCTGCCTCCAAAGGCCGGTTTGCAAGCACTCCCGCCCGCTGTTCCCGCCAGGCACGCACAATGCTCCCAAGCCCGGGAGAAAAGCGCTTCGGGGTGGTGCTCTCTCCGGGCCCTTGCCCCAGAGCCTGGGGCCAGGCAGGGGATCCACAGTCCCAGGCCAAGGCACAACAACATGCACACGTCTGTTCCTGCCCCCTCCACCGGCAGAGAGCTGGGGGGAGCCAGAGTCTGTCAGGCAGCTGCTGGGCTGGCCGCCTGTGTGGGAAGGGGCAGAGCCGACCTAGGGGCAAGTTGGGCCTCTTGCTCTCCCTGCTGCCCTGAGGCTGCTGGGCCAAAGAGGTCTTGGGCATCCAGCCCCTTGCTGGTCCCTTCCCTCTGACGAGGCCCTCTGAGCTTCAGCACCTTGCAGTGTGGAGACAGCCCCTGCCAGCAACCTCCTCTCCAAGGAGGCCTCAACCGAGGCCTAGGCCCAGGGGAAAGGCACCAGCGGGGATGAGCCAGTGGAGGGGCCCGGCCATGTCTGGACCCAGTCCCCGCAGCCTGCCCCTTGGTGGGGCAGTACCCCCGGAGGCCAGGAAGGTCTGGGCAAGGCTGGCCAGGGGCAGGGTCCCTGCTGGGTCCTGCCCCTGTCCTGTGGGGCCTCTGAGCACAACCGGCCCTCTCCCACTGGAAGACCTCCCCGGCTGCCTTCAAAGGCGGGTTTGCCAACACTCCCGCCCGCTGTTCCCGCCAGGCACGCACAACGCTCCCAAGGCCAGGAGAAAAGCGCTTCGGGGTGTTGCTCTCTCCGGGCCCTTGCCCCTGAGCCTGGGGTCCAGGCAGTGGGTCCACACTCCCAGACCAAGGCAGAACCACATGCACACGTCTGTTCCTGACCCCTGAACGGGCAGAGAGCTCGGGGGAGCCAGAGTCTATCAGGCAGCTGCTGGGTTGGCTGCCTGTGTGGGAAGGGGCAGAGCCGACCTAGGGGCAAGTTGGGCCTCTTGCTCTCCCTGCTGCCCTGAGGCTGCTGGGCCAAAGAGGTCTTGGGCATCCAGCCCCTTGCTGGTCCCTTCCCGCTGACGAGGCCCTCTGAGCTCCAGCACCTTGCAGTGTGGAGACAGCCCCTGCCAGCAACCTCCTCTCCAAGGAGGCATCAACCGAGGCCTATGCCCAGGGGAAAGGCACCAGCGGGGATGAGCCTGGGGAGGCGCCCAGGCATGTCTGGACCCAGTCCCCGCAGCCTGCCCCTTGGTGGGGCAGTACCCCCGGAGGCCAGGAAGGTCTGGGCAAGGCTGGCCAGGGGCAGGGGACCTGCTGGGTCCTGCCCCTGGCCTGTGAGGCCTCTGAGCACAACCGGCCCTCTCCCACTGGAAGACCTCCACGGCTGCCTCCAAAGTCCTGTTTGCAAACACTCCCGCCCGCTGTTCACGCCAGGCTCGCACAATGCTCCCAAGCCCGGGAGAAAAGCGCTTCGTGGTGGTGCTCTCTCCGGGCCCTTGCCCCTGAGCCTGGGGGCAAGGCAGGGGGAACACACTCCCAGGCCAAGGCAGAACCACATGCCCACGTCTGTTCCTGTCCCTTGCACCGGCAGAGAGCTTGGGGGAGCCAGAGTCTGTCAGGCAGCTGCTGAGTTGGCCGCCTGTGTGGGAAGGGGCAGAGCCGCCCTAGGGGCAAGTTGGGCCTCTTGCTCTCCCTGCTGCCCTGAGGCTGCTGGGCCAAAGAGGTCTTGGGCATCCAGCCCCTTACTGGTCCCTTCCCTCTGACGAGGCCCTCTGAGCTCCAGCACCTTGCAGTGTGGAGACAGCCCCTGCCAGCAACCTCCTCTCCAAGGAGGCCTCAACCGAGGCCTAGGCCCAGGGGAAAGGCACCAGCGGGGATGAGCCTGGGGAGGCGCCCGGGCATGTCTGGACCCAGTCCCCGCAGCCTGCCCCTTGGTGGGGCAGTACCCCCGGAGGCCAGGAAGGTCTGGGCAAGGCTGGCCAGGGGCAGGGGCCCTGCTGCGTCCTGCCCCTGGCCTGTGGGGCCTCTGAGCACAACCGGCCCTCTCCCACTGGAAGACCTCCCCGGCTGCCTCCAAAGGCCGGTTTGCAAGCGCTCCCGCCCACTGTTCCCAGCAGGCGTGCACAATGCTCCCAAGCCCGGGAGCAAAGCGCTTCAGGGTGGTGCTCTCTCCGGGCCCTTGCCCCTGAGCCTGGGGGCAAGGCAGGGTGTCCACACTCCCAGGCCAAGGCAGAACCACATGCACACGTCTGATCTGCCCCCTGCACCGGCAGAGAGCTCGGGGGAGCCAGAGTCTGTCAGGCAGCTGCTGGGCTGGCCGCCTGTGTGGGAAGGGGCAGAGCCGACCTAGGGGCAAGTTGGGCCTCTTGCTCTCCCTGCTGCCCTGAGGCTGCTGGGCCAAAGAGGTCTGGGCATCCAGCCCCTTGCTGGTCCCTTCCCTCGGACGAGGCCCTCTGAGCTCCAGCACCTTGCAGTGTGGAGACAGACCCTGCCAGCAACCTCCTCTCCAAGGAGGCCTCAACCGAGGCCTAGGCCCAGGGGAAAGGCACCAGCGGGGATGAGCCAGTGGAGGGGCCCGGGCATGTCTGGACCCAGTCCCCGCAGCCTGCCCCTTGGTGGGGCAGTACCCCCGGAGGCCAGGAAGGTCTGGGCAAGGCTGGCCAGGGGCAGGGTCCCTGCTGGGTCCTGCCCCTGGCCTGTGGGGCCTCTGAGCACAACCGGCCCTCTCCCACTGGAAGACCTCCCCGGCTGCCTTCAAAGGCGGGTTTGCCAACACTCCCGCCCGCTGTTCCCGCCAGGCACGCACAACGCTCCCAAGGCCAGGAGAAAAGCGCTTCGGGGTGTTGCTCTCTCCGGGCCCTTGCCCCTGATCCTGGGGTCCAGGCAGTGGGTCCACACTCCCAGACCAAGGCAGAACCACATGCACACGTCTGTTCCTGTCCCCTGAACCGGCAGAGAGCTCGGGGGAGCCAGAGTCTATCAGGCAGCTGCTGGGTTGGCTGCCTGTGTGGGAAGGGGCAGAGCCGACCTAGGGGCAAGTTGGGCCTCTTGCTCTCCCTGCTGCCCTGAGGCTGCTGGGCCAAAGAGGTCTTGGGCATCCATCCCCTTGCTGGTCCCTTCCCGCTGACGAGGCCCTCTGAGCTCCAGCACCTTGCAGTGTGGAGACAGCCCCTGCCAGCAACCTCCTCTCCAAGGAGGCATCAACCGAGGCCTATGCCCAGGGGAAAGGCACCAGCGGGGATGAGCCTGGGGAGGCGCCCAGGCATGTCTGGACCCAGTCCCCGCAGCCTGCCCCTTGGTGGGGCAGTACCCCCGGAGGCCAGGAAGGTCTGGGCAAGGCTGGCCAGGGGCAGGGTACCTGATGGGTCCTGCCCCTGGACTGTGAGGCCTCTGAGCACAACCGGCCCTCTCCCGCTGGAAGACCTCCCCGTCTGCCTCCAAAGGCCTGTTTGCAAGCACTCCCGCCCGCTGTTCCCGCCAGGCACGCACAATGCTCCCAAGCCCGGGAGAAAAGTGCTTCGGGGTGGTGCTCTCCTCGGGCCCTTGCCCCTGAGCCTTGGGGCCAGGCAGGTGGAACACACTCCCAGGCCAAGGGAGAACGACATGCACACGTCTGTTCCTGCCCCCTACACCGGCAGAGAGCTCGGGGGAGCCAGAGACTCTCAGGCAGCTGCTGGGCTGGCCGCCTGTGTGGGAAGTGGCAGAGCCGACCTAGGGGCAAGTTGGGCCTCTGCTCTCCCTGCTGCCCTGAGGCTGCTGGGCCAAAGAGGTCTTGGGCATCCAGCCCCTTGCTGGTCCCTTCCCTCTGACGAGGCCCTCTGAGCTCCAGCACCTTGCAGTGTGGAGACAGCCCCTGCCAGCAACATCCTCTCCAAGGAGGCCTAAACCAAGGCCTAGCCCCAGGGGAAAGGCACCAGCGGGGAAGAGCCTGGGGAGGCGCCCGGGCATGTCTGGACCCAGTCCCCGCAGCCTGCCCCTTGGTGGGGCAGTACCCCCGGAGGCCAGGAAGGTCTGGGCAAGGCTGGCCAGGGGCAGGGGCCCTGCTGCGTCCTGCCCCTGGCCTGTGGGGCCTCTGAGCACAACCGGCCCTCTCCCACTGGAAGACCTCCCCGGCTGCCTCCAAAGGCCGGTTTGCCAACACTCCCGCCCGCTGTTCCCGCCAGGCACGCACAATGCTCCCAAGCCCGGGAGAAAAGTGCTTTGGGGTGTTGCTCTCTCCGGGCCCTTGCCCCTGAGCGTGGGGGCCAAGCAGTGGGTCCACACTCCCAGACCAAGGCAGAACCACATGCTCACGTCTGTTCCTGTCCCCTGCACCGGCAGAGAGCTCGGAGGAGCCAGAGTCTGTCAGGCAGCTGCTGGGCTGGCCGCCTGTGTGGGAAGGGGCAGAGCCGACCTAGGGGCAAGTTGGGCCTCTTCCTCTCCCTGCTGCCCTGAGGCTGCTGGGCCAAAGAGGTCTTCGGCATCCAGCACCTTGCTGGTCCCTTCCCTCTGACGAGGCCCTCTGAGCTCCAGCACCTTGCAGTGTGGAGACAGCCCCTGCCAGCAACCTCCTCTCCAAGGAAGCCTCAACCGAGGCCTAGGCCCAGGGGAAAGGCACCAGCGGGGATGAGCCTGGGGAGGCGCCCGGGCATGTCTGGACCCAGTCCCCGCAGCCTGCCCCTTGGTGGGGCTGTAACCCCGGAGGCAGGAAGGTCTGGGCAAGGCTGGCCAGGGGCAGGGGCCCTGCTGGGCCCTTCCCCTGGCCTGTGGGGCCTCTGAGCACAACCGGCCCTCTCCCACTGGAAGACCTCCCCGGCTGCCTCCAAAGGCCGGTTTGCAAGCACTCCCGCCCACTGTTCCCACAAAGCACGCACAATGCTCCCAAGCCCGGGAGAAAAGCGCTTCGGGGTGTTGCTCTCTCCGGGCCCTTGCCCCTGAGCCTGGGGTCCAGGCAGTGGGTCCACACTCCCAGACCAAGGCAGAACCACATGCACACGTGTGTTCCTGCCCCCTACACCGGCAGAGAGCTCGGGGGAGCCAGAGACTGCCAGGCTGCTGCTGGGCTGGCTGCCTGTGTGGTACGGGACAGAGCCGACCTAGGGGCATGTTGGGCCTCTTGCTCTCCCTGCTGCCCTGAGGCTGCTGGGTCAAAGAGGTCTTGGGCATCCAGCGCTTTGCTGGTGCCTTCCCTCTGACGAGGCCCTCTGAGCTCCAGCACCTTGCAGTGTGGAGACAGCCCCTGTCAGCAACCTCCTCTCCAAAGAGTCCTCAACCGAGGCCTACAACCAGGGGAAAGGCACCAGCGGGGATGATCCTGGGGAGGCGCACAGACATGTCCGGACCCAGTCTCCTCAGCCTGCCCCTTGGTGGGGCAGTACCCCCGGAGGCCAGGAAGGTCTGGGCAAGTCTGGCCAGGGGCAGGGGCCCTGCTGGGTCCTGACCCTGGCCTGTGGGGCCTCTGAGCACAACCGGCCCTCTCCCACTGGAAGACCTCCCCGGCTGCCTCCAAAGTCCTGTTTGCAACACTCCCGCCCGCTGTTCACGTCAGGAATGCACAAAGCTCCCAAGCCGGGGAGAAAAGCGCTTCGGTGTGGTGCTCTCTCCGGGCCCTTGCCCATGAGCCTGGGGGCAAGGCAGGGAGAACACACTCCCAGGCCAAGGCAGAACCACATGCCCACATCTGTTCCTGTCCCCTGCACCGGCAGAGAGCTTGGGGGAGCCAGAGTCTGTCAGGCAGCTGCTGGGTTGGCCGCCTGTGTGGGAAGGGGCAGAGCCGCACTAGGGGCAAGTTGGGCCTCTTGCTCTCCCTGCTGCCCTGAGGCTGCTGGGCCAAAGATGTCTTGGGCATCCAGCCCTTTACTGGTCCCTTCTCTCTGACGAGGCTCTCTGAGCTGCAGCACCTTGCAGTGTGGAGACAGCCCCTGCCAGCAACCTCCTCTCCAAGGAGGCCTCAACCGAGGCCTAGGCCCAGGGGAAAGGCACCAGCGGGGATGAGCCAGGGGAGGCGCCCGAGCATGTCTGGACCCAGTCCCCGCAGCCTGCCCCTTGGTGGGGCAGTACCCCCGGAGGCCAGGAAGGTCTGGGCAAGGCTGGCCAGGGGCAGGGGCCCTGCTGCGTCCTGCCCTTGGCCTGTGGGGCCTCAGAGCACAACCGGCCCTCTCCCACTGGAAGACCTCCCCGGCTGCCTCCAAAGGCCGGTTTGCAAGCGCTCCCGCCCACTGTTCCCAGCAGGCGTGCACAATGCTCCTAAGCCCGGGAGAAAAGCGCTTCGGGGTGGTGCTCTCTCCGGGCCCTTGCCCCTGAGCCTGGGGGCAAGGCAGGGTGTCCATACTCCCAGGCCAAGGCAGAACCACATGCACACGACTGATCTGCCCCCTGCACCGGCAGAGAGCTCGGGGGAGCCAGAGTCTGTCAGGCAGCTGCTGGGCTGGCCGCCTGTGTGGGAAGGGGCAGAGCCGACCTAGGGGCAAGTTGGGCCTCTTGCTCTCCCTGCTGCCCTGAGGCTGCTGGGCCAAAGAGGTCTTGGGCATCCAGCCCCTTGCTGGTCCCTTCCCTCTGATGAGGCCCTCTGAGCTCCAGCACCTTGCAGTGTGGAGACAGCCCCTGCCAGCAACCTCCTCTCCAAGGAGGCCTCAACCGAGGCCTAGGCCCAGGGGAAAGGCACCAGCGGGGATGAGCCTGGGGAGGCGCCCGGGCATGTCTGGACCCAGTCCCCGCAGCCTGCCCCTTGGTGGGGCAGTACCCCCGGAGGCCAGGAAGGTCTGGGCAAGGCTGGCCAGGGGCAGGGGCCCTGCTGGGTCCTGCCCCTGGCCTGTAGGGCCTCTGAGCACAACCGGCCCTCTCCCGCTGGAAGACCTCCCCGGCTGCCTCCAAAGGCCAGTTTGCCAACACTCCTGCCCGCTGTTCCCGCCAGGCACGCACAATGCTCCCAAGCCCAGGAGAAAAGCGCTTCGGGGTGGTGGTCTCTCCGGGCCCCTGCCCCTGAGCCTGGGGGCCAGGCAGGGGATCCACAGTCCCAGGCCAAGGCAGAACCACATGCACACGTCTGTTCCTGCCCCCTCTACCGGCAGAGATCTGGGGGGAGCCAGAGTCTGTCAGGCAGCTGCTGGGCTGGCCGCCTGTGTGGGAAGGGGCAGAGCCGACCTAGGGGCAAGTTGGGCCTCTTGCTCTCCCTGCTGCCCTGAGGCTGCTGGGCCAAAGAGGTCTTGGGCATCCAGCCCCTTGCTGGTCCCTTCCCTCTGACGAGGCCCTCTGAGCTCCAGCACCTTGCAGTGTGGAGACAGCCCCTGCCAGCAACCTCCTCTCCAAGGAGGCCTCAACCGAGGCCTAGGCCCAGGGGAAAGGCACCAGCGGCGATGAGCCAGTGGAGGCGCACGGGCATGTCTGGACCCAGTCCCCGCAGCCTGCCCCTTGGTGGGGCAGTACCCCCGGAGGCCAGGAAGGTCTGGGCAAGGCTGGCCAGGGGCAGGGGCCCTGCTGGGTCCTGCCCCTGGCCTGTGGGGCCTCTGAGCACAACCGGCCCTCTCCCACTGGAAGACCTCCCCGGCTGCCTCCAAAGGCCGGTTTGCCAACACTCCCGCCCGCTGTTCCCGCCAGGCACGCACAATGCTCCCAAGCCCGGGAGAAAAGCGCTTCGGGGTCTTGCTCTCTCCGGGCCCTTGCCCATGAGCCTGGGGTCCAGGCAGTGTGTCTACACTCCCAGACCAAGGCAGAACCACATGCACACGTCTGTTCCTGACCCCTGCACCGGCAGAGCGCTCGGGGGAGCCACAGTCTGTCAGGCAGCTGCTGGGTTGGCTGCCTGTGTGGGAAGGGGCAGAGCCGACCTAGGGGAAGTTGGGCCTCTTCCTCTCCCTGCTGCCCTGAGGCTGCTGGGCCAAAGAGGTCTTGGGTATCCAGCCCCTTGCTGGTCCCTTCCCGCTGCCGAGGCCCTCTGAGCTCCAGCACCTTGCAGTGTGGAGACAGCCCCTGCCAGCAATCTCCTCTCCAAGGAGGCCTCAACCGAGGCCTAGGCCCAGGGGAAAGGCACCAGCGGGGTTGAGCCAGGGGAGGCGCCCGGGCATGTCTGGACCCTGTCCCCGCAGCCTGCCCCTTGGTTGGGCAGTACCCCCGGAGGCCAGGAAGGTCTGGGCAAGGCTGGCCAGGGGCAGGGGCCCTGCTGGGTCCTGCCCCTGGCCTGTGGGGCCTCTGAGCACAACGGCCCTCTCCCACTGGAAGACCTCCCCGGCTGCCTCCAAAGACGGGTTTGCCAACACTCCCGCCCGCTGTTCCCGCCAGGCACGCACAACGCTCCCAAGGCCAGGAGAAAAGCGCTTCGGTGTGGTGCTCTCTCCGGGCCCTTGCCCCTGAGCCTGGGGGCAAGGCAGGGGGAACACACTCCCAGGCCAAGGCAGAACCACATGCCCACGTCTGTTCCTGTCCCCTGCACCGGCAGAGAGCTTGGGGGAGCCAGAGTCTGTCAGGCAGCTGCTGGGTTGGCCGCCTGTGTGGGAAGGGGCAGAGCCGCCCTAGGGGCAAGTTGGGCCTCTTGCTCTCCCTGCTGCCCTGAGGCTGCTGGGCCAAAGAGGTCTTGGGCATCCAGCCCCTTGCTGGTCCCTTCCCTCGGACGAGGCCCTCTGAGCTCCAGCACCTTGCAGTGTGGAGACAGCCCCTGCCAGCAACCTCCTCTCCAAGGAGTCCTCAACCGAGGCCTAGGCCCAGGGGAAAGGCACCAGCGGGGAAGAGCCTGGGGAGGCGCCCGGGCATGTCTGGACCCAGTCCCCGCAGCCTGCCCCTTGGTGGGGCAGTACCCCCGGAGGCCAGGAAGGTCTGGGCAAGGCTGCCAGGGGCAGGGACACTGCTGGGTCCTGCCCCTGGCCTGTGGGGCGTCTGAGCACAACCGGCACTCTCCCGCTGGAAGACCTCCCTGTCTGCCTCGAAAGGCCGGTTTGCAAGCACTCCCGCCCGCTGTTCCCGCCAGGCACGCACAATGCTCCCAAGCCCGGGAGAAAAGCGCTTCGGGGTGGTGCTCTCACCGGGCCCTTGCCCCTGAGCCTGGGGGCCAGGCAGGGGGAACACACTCCCAGGCCAAGGCAGAACCACATGCACACGTCTGTTCCTGCCCCCTACACCGGCAGAGAGCTCGGGGGAGCCAGAGACTGCCAGGCTGCTGCTGGGCTGGCCGCCTGTGTGGGACGGGGCAGAGCCGACCTAGGGGCAAGTTGGGCCTCTTGCTCTCCCTGCTGCCCTGAGGCTGCTGGGTCAAAGAGGTCTTGGGCATCCAGCCCTTTGCTGGTCCCTTCCCTCTGACGAGGCCCTCTGATCTCCAGCACCTTGCAGTGTGGAGACAGCCCCTGCCAGCAACCTCCTCTCCAAGGAGGCCTCAACCGAGGCCTAGGCCCAGGGGAAAGGCACCAGCGGGGATGAGCCTGGGGAGGCGCCCGGGCATGTCTGGACCCAGTCCCCGCAGCCTGCCCCTTGGTGGGGCAGTACCCCCGGAGGCCAGGAAGGTCTGGGCAAGGCTGGCCAGGGTCAGGGGCCCTGCTGGGTCCTGCCCCTGGCCTGTGGGGCCTCTGAGCACAACCGGCCCTCTCCCACTGGAAGACCTCCCCGGCTGCCTCCAAAGTCCTGTTTGCTAACACTCCCGCCCGCTGTTCACGCCAGGCTCGCACAATGCTCCCAAGCCCGGGAGAAAAGCGCATTGGGGTGGTTCTCTATCCGGGCCCTTGCCCCTGAGCCTGGGGGCAAGGCACGGGGAACACACTCCCTGGCCAAGGCAGAACCACATGCCCACGTCTGTTCCTGTCCCCTGCACCGGCAGAGAGCTTGGGGGAGCCAGAGTCTGGCAGGCAGCTGCTGGGTTGGCCGCCTGTGTGGGAAGGGGCAGAGCCGACCGAGGGGCAAGTTGGGCCTCTTGCTCTCCCTGCTGCCCTGAGGCTGCTGGGCCAAAGACGTCTTGGGCATCCAGCCCCTTACTGGTCCCTTCCCTCTGACGAGGCCCTCTGAGCTCCAGCACCTTGCAGTGTGGAGACAGCCCCTGCCAGCAACCTCCTCTCCAAGGAGGCCTCAACCGAGGCCTAGGCCCAGGGGAAAGGCACCAGCGGGGATGAGCCAGGGGAGGCGCCCGAGCATGTCTGGACCCAGTACCCGCAGCCTGCCCCTTGGTGGGGCAGTACCCCCGGAGGCCAGGAAGGTCTGGGCAAGGCTGGCCAGGGGCAGGGGCCCTGCTGCGTCCTGCCCCTGGCCTGTGGGGCCTCTGAGCACAACCGGCCCTCTCCCACTGGAAGACCTCCCCGGCTGCCTCCAAAGGCCGGTTTGCAAGCGCTCCCGCCCACTGTTCCCAGCAGGCGTGCACAATGCTCCCAAGCCCGGGAGAAAAGCGCTTCAGGGTGGTGCTCTCTCCGGGCCCTTGCCCCTGAGCCTGGGGTCAAGGCACGGTGTCCACACTCCCAGGCCAAGTCAGAACCACATGCACACGTCTGTTCCTGCCCCCTGCACCGGCAGAGAGCTCGGGGGAGCCAGAGTCTGTCAGGCAGCTGCTGGGCTGGCCGCCTGTGTGGGAAGTGGCAGAGCCGACCTAGGGGCAAGTTGGGCCTCTTGCCCTCCCTGCTGCCCTGAGGCTGCTGGGCCAAAGAGGTCTTGGGCATCCAACCCCTTGCTGGTCCCTTCCCTCTGACGAGGCCCTCTGAGCTCCAGCACCTTGCAGTGTGGAGACAGCCCCTGCCAGCAACCTCCTCTCCAAGGAGGCCTAAACCGAGGCCTAGGCACAGGGGAAAAGCACCAGCGGGGATGAGCCTGGGGAGGCGCCCGGGCATGTATGGACCCAGTCCCCGCAGCCTGCCCCTTGGTGGGGCAGTACCCCCGGAGGTGAGGAAGGTCTGGGAAAGGCTGGCCAGGGGCAGGGGACCTGCTGGGTCCTGCCCCTGGCCTGTGGGGCCTCTGAGCACAACCGGCCCTCTCCCACTGGAAGACGTCCCCGGCTGCCTCCAAAGGCCGGTTTGCAAGCACTCCCGCCCACTGTTCCAACCAAGGGCGCACAACGCTCCCAAGCCCGGGAGAAAATCGCCTCGGGGTGGTGCTCTCTCCGGGCCCTTTCCCCTGAGCCTGGGGGCCAGGCAGGGTGTCCACACTCCCAGGCCAAGGCAGAACGACATGCACACGTCTGTTCCTGCCCCATGCACCGGCAGAGAGCTCGGGGGAGCCAAAGTCTGTCAGGCAGCTGCTGGGCTGGCCGCCTGTGTGGGAAGGGGCAGAGCCGACCTAGGGGCAAGTTGGGCCTCTTGCTCTTCCTGCTGCCATGAGGCTGCTGGGCCAAAGAGATCTTGGGCATCCAGCCCCTTGCTTGTCCCTTCCCTCTGACGAGGCCCTCTGAGCTCCAGCACCTTGCAGTGTGGAGACAGCCCCTGCCAGCAACCTCCTCTCCAAGGAGGCCTCAACCGAGGCCTAGGCCCAGGGGAAAGGCACCAGCGGGGATGAGCCTGGGGAGGCGCCCGGGCATGTCTGGACCCAGTCCCCGCAGCCTGCCCCTTGGTGGGGCAGTACCCCCGGAAGCCAGGAAGGTCTGGGCAAGGCTGGCCACGGGCAGGGGCCCTGCTGGGTCCTGCCCCTGGCCTGTGGGGCCTCTGAGCACAACCGGCCCTCTCCCACTGGAAGACTTCCCCGGCTGCCTCCAAAGGCCGGTTTGCCAACACTCCCGCCCGCTGTTCCCGCCAGGCACGCACAATTCTCCCAAGCCCGGGAGAAAAGCGCTTCGGGGTGGTGGTCTCTCCGGGCCCTTGCCCATGAGCCTGGGGGCGAGGCAGTGGGTCCACACTCCCAGACCAACGCAGAACCACATGCACACGTCTGTTCCTGACCCCTGCACCGGCAGAGAGCTCGGGGGAGCCAGAGTCTGTCAGGCAGCTGCTGGGCTGGCCGCCTGTGTGGGAAGGGGCAGAGCCGACCTAGGGGCAAGTTGGGCCTCTTCCTCTCCCTGCTGCCCTGAGGCTGCTGGGCCAAAGAGGTCTTGGGCATCCAGCCCCTTGCTGGTCCCTTCCCTCTGACGAGGCCCTCTGAGCTCCAGCACCTTGCAGTGTGGAGACAGCCCCTGCCAGCAACCTCCTCTCCAAGGAGGCCTCAACCGAGGCCTAGGCCCAGGGGAAAGGCACCAGCGGGGATGAGCCTGGGGAGGCGCCCGGGCATGTCTGGACCCAGTCCCCGCAGCCTGCCCCTTGGTGGGGCAGTACCCCCGGAGGCCAGGAGGGTCTGGGCAAGGCTGCCAGGGGCAGGGACACTGCTGGGTCCTGCCCCTGGCCTGTGGGGCGTCTGAGCACAACCGGCACTCTCCCGCTGGAAGACCTCCCCGGCTGCCTCCAAAGGCCGGTTTGCAAGCACTCCCGCCCGCTGTTCCCGCCAGGCACGCACAATGCTCACAAGCCCGGGAGAAAAGCGCTTCGGGGTGGTGCTCTCTCCGGGCCCTTGCCCCTGAGCCTGGGGGACAGGCAGGGGGAACACACTCCCAGGCCAAGGCAGAACGACATGCACACGTCTGTTCCTGCCCCCTACACCGGCAGAGAGTTCGGGGGAGCCAGAGACTGCCAGGCTGCTGCTGGGCTGGCTGCCTGTGTGGGACGGGGTAGAGCCGACCTAGGGGCAAGTTGGGCCTCTTGCTCTCCCTGCTGCCCTGAGGCTGCTGGGTCAAAGAGGTCTTGGGCATCCAGCCCTTTGCTGGTCCTTTCCCTCTGACGAGGCCCTCTGAGCTCCAGCACCTTGCAGTGTGCAGACAGCCCCTGCCGGCAACCTCCTCTCCAAGGAGGCCTCAACCGAGGCCTAGGCCCAGGGGAAAGGCACCAGCGGGGATGAGCCTGGGGAGGCGCCCGGGCATGTCTGGACCCAGGCCCCGCAGCCTGCCCCTTGGTGGGGTAGTACCCCCGGAGGCCAGGAAGGTCTGGGCAAGGCTGCCAGAGGCAGGGACACTGCTGGGTCCTGCCCCTGGCCTGTGGGGCCTCTGATAACAACTGGCACTCTCCCGCTGGAAGACCTCCCAGGCTGCCTCCAAAGGCCGGTTTGCAAGCACTCAATCCCGCTGTTCACGCCAGCTGCGCACAATGCTCCCAAGCCCGGGAGAAAAGCATTTTGGGGTGGTGCTCACTCCGGGCTTTGGAAGACCTCCCCGGCTGCCTCCAAGGCCGGTTTGCAAGCACTTCTGCCTGCTGTTCCCGCCACCCGCACACAATGCTCCCAAGCCCGGGAGAAAAGCGTTTCGGGGTGGTGTTCTCTCTGGGCCCAAGAAAGACCTCCCGGGCTGCCCCCAAATGCCGGTTTGCAAGCACTCCCACTCGCTGTTCCCGCCATCCGTGCAAATGCTCCAAGCCCAGGAGAAAAGCCCTTCAGGGTGGTGCTCTCTCCCGGCCCTTGGAAGACCTCCCCGGCTGCCTCCAAAGGCTGGATTTCAAGTACTCCCTCCCGCTGTCCCGCCAGCTGCACACAATGCTCCCAATCACGGGAGAAAAGCGCTTCGGGGTGGTGCTCACACCGGGCCCTGGAAGACCTCCCCGGCTGCCTCCAAAGGACGGTTTTCAAGCACTCCTGCCTGCTGTTCCCGCCACCCGCGCACAATGCTCCCAAGCCCGGGAGAAAAGCGCTTCGGGGTGGTGCTCTCTACAGGCCCTTGGAAGACCTCCCCGGCTGCCTCCAAAGGCCGGTTTGCAAGGACTCCTTCCTGCTGTTCCCGCCATCCGTGCACAATGCTCCCAAGCCCGGGAGAAAAGCATTTTGGGGTGGTGCTCACACCGGGCCCTGGAAGACCTCCCCGGCTGCCTCCAAAGGACGGTTTTCAAGCACTCCTGCCTGCTGTTCCCGCCACCCGCGCAGAATGCTCCCAAGCGCGGGAGAAAAGCGCTTCGGGGTGGTGCTCTCTACAGGCCCTTGGAAGACCTCCCCGGCTGCCTCCAAAGGCCGGTTTGCAAGGACTCCTTCCTGCTGTTCCCGCCAGCCACGCACAATGCTCCCAAGCCCGGGAGAAAAGCATTTTGGGGTGGTGCTCACTCCGGGCCCTTGGAAGACCTCCCCGGCTGCCTCCAATGGCCAGTTTGCAAGCACTCATGTCCGCTGTTCCCACCAGCCGCGCACAATGCTCCCAAGCCCGGGAGAAAAGCTTTTTGGGGTGGTGCTCACACCGGGCCCTGGAAGACCTCCCCGGCTGCCTCCAAAGGCCAGTTTTCAAGCACTCCTGCCTGCTGTTCCCGCCACCTGCGCACAATGCTCCTAAGCCCGGGAGAAAAGCGCTTCGGGGTGGTGCTCTCTACAGGCCCTTGGAAGACCTCCCCGGCTGCCTCCAAAGGCCGGTTTGCAAGGACTCCTTCCTGCTGTTCCCGCCAGCCACGCACAATGCTCCCAAGCCCGGGAGAGAAGCATTTTGGGGTGGTGCTCTCTACAGGCCCTTGGAAGACCTCCCCGGCTGCCTCCAAAGGCCAGTTTGCAAGCAGTCCTGCCTGCTGTTCCCGCCAGCCGCGCACAATGCTCCCAAGCCCGGGAGAAGAGCGCTTCGGGGTGGTGCTCTCTCCGGGCCCTTGGAAGACGTCCCCGGCTGCCTCCAAAGGCCGGTTTGCAAGCACTCATGCCCGTTGTTCCCACCAGCCGCGCACAATGCTCCCAAGCCCGGGAGAAAAGCATTTTGGGGTGGTGCTCACTCCGGGCCCTTGGAAGACCTCCCCGGCTGCCTCCAAAGGCCAGTTTGCAAGCAGTCCTGCCTGCTGTTCCCGCCAGCCGCGCACAATGTTCCCAAGCCCGGGAGAAAAGCGCTTCGGGGTGGTGCTCTCTCCGGGCACTTTCAAGACCTCCCCGGCTGCCCCCAAAGGCCGGTTTGTAAGTACTCATTCCCGCTGCTTCCGCCATCCACGCACAATGCTCCCAAGCCCGGGACAAAAGCATTTTGGGGTGGTGCTCTCTCCGGGCCCTTGGAAGACCTCCCGGGCTGCCTCCAAAGGCCGGTTTGCAAGCATTCATGTCCGTTGTTCCCGACAGCCGCGCACAATGCTCCCAAGCCCGAGAGAAAAGCATTTTGGCGTGGTGATCAGTCCGGCCCTTGGAAGACCTCCCCGGCTGCCTCCAAAGGACAGTTTGCAAGCACTCATGCCCGCTGTTCCCGCCAGCCACGCACAATGCTCCCAAGCCCGGGAGAAAAGCGCTTCGGGGTGGTGCTCTCACCGGGCCCTTGCCCCTGAGCCTGGGGGCAATGCAGGGGGAACACACTCCCAGGCCAAGACAGAACCACATGCAAACGTCTGTTCCTGGTCCCTGCACCGGCAGAGAGCTCGGGGGAGCCAGAGTATGCCAGGCAGCTGCTGGGCTGGCCGCCTGTGTGGGAAGGGGCAGAGCCGACCTAGGGGCAAGTTGGGCCTCTTCCTCTCCCTGCTGCCCTGAGGCTGCTGGGCCAAAGAGGTCTTCGGCATCCAGCACCTTGCTGGTCCCTTCCCTCTGACGAGGCCCTCTGAGCTCCAGCACCTTGCAGTGTGGAGACAGCCCCTGCCAGCAACCTCCTCTCCAAGGAGGCCTCAACCGAGGCCTAGGCCCAGGGGAAAGGCACCAGCGGGGATGAGCCTGGGGAGGCGCCCGGGCATGTCTGGACCCAGTCCCCGCAGCCTGCCCCTTGGTGGGGCAGTATCCCCGGAGGCCAGGAAGGTCTAGGCAAGGCTGCCAGGGGCAGGGACACTGCTGGGTCCTGCCCCTGGCCTGTGGGGCGTCTGAGCACAACCAGCACCCTCCCGCTGGAAGACCTCCCCGTCTGCCTCCAAAGGCCTGTTTGCAAGCACTCCCACCTGCTGTTCCCGCCAGGCACGCACAATGCTCCCAAGCCCGGGAGAAAAGTGCTTCGGGGTGGTGCTCTCCTCGGGCCCTTGCCCCTGAGCCTGGGGGCCAGGCAGGTGGAACACACTCCCAGGCCAAGGGAGAATGACATGCACACGTCTGTTCCTGCCCCCTACACCGGCAGAGAGCTCGGGGGAGCCAGAGTCTCTCAGGCAGCTGCTGGGCTGGCCGCCTGTGTGGGAAGTGGCAGAGCCGACCTAGGGGCATGTTGGGCCTCTGCTCTCCCTGCTGCCCTGAGGCTGCTGGGCCAAAGAGGTCTTGGGCATCCAGCCCCTTGCTGGTCCCTTCCCTCTGACGAGGCCCTCTGAGCTCCAGCACCTTGCAGTGTGGAGACAGCCCCTGCCAGCAACCTCCTCTCCAAGGAGGCCTAAACCGAGGCCTAGCCCCAGGGGAAAGGCACCAGCGGGGAAGAGCCTGGGGAGGCGCCCGGGCATGTCTGGACCCAGTCCCCGCAGCCTGCCCCTTGGTGGGGCAGTACCCCCGGAGGCCAGGAAGGTCTGGGCTAGGCTGGCCAGGGGCAGGGGCCCTGCTGGGCCCTGCCCCTGGCCTGTGGGGCCTCTGAGCACAACCGGCCCTCTCCCACTGGAAGACCTCCCCGGCTGCCTACAAAGGCCGGTTTGCCAACACTCCCGCCCGTTGTTCCCGCCAGGCACGCACAATGCTCCCAAGCCCGGGAGAAAAGCGCTTTGGGGTGTTGCTCTCTCCGGGCCCTTGCCCCTGAGCGTGGGGGCCAGGCAGTGGGTCCAGACTCCCAGACCAAGGCAGAACCACATGCCCACGTCTGTTCCTGTCCCCTGCACCGGCAGAGAGCTCGGAGGAGCCAGAGTCTGTCAGGCAGCTGCTGGGCTGGCCGCCTGTGTGGGAAGGGGCAGAGCCGACCTAGGGGCAAGTTGGGCCTCTTCCTCTCCCTGCTGCCCTGAGGCTGCTGGGCCAAAGAGGTCTTCGGCATCCAGCACCTTGCTGGTCCCTTCCCTCTGACGAGGCCCTCTGAGCTCCAGCACCTTGCAGTGTGGAGACAGCCCCTGCCAGCAACCTCCTCTCCAAGGAGGCCTCAACCGAGGCCTAGGCCCAGGGGAAAGGCACCAGCGGGGATGAGCCTGGGGAGGCGCCCGGGCATGTCTGGACCCAGTCCCCGCAGCCTGCCCCTTGGTGGGGCTGAAACCCCGGAGGCAGGAAGGTCTGGGCAAGGCTGGCCAGGGGCAGGGGCCCTGCTGGGCCCTTCCCCTGGCCTGTGGGGCCTCTGAGCACAACCGGCCCTCTCCCACTGGAAGACCTCCCCGGCTGCCTCCAAAGGCCGGTTTGCAAGCACTCCCGCCCACTGTTCCCACCAAGCGCGTACAATGCTCCCAAGCCCGGGAGAAAAGCGCTTCGGGGTGGTGCTCTCTCCGGGCCCTTGCCCCTGAGCCTGGGGGCCAGGCAGGGGGTCCACACTCCCAGGCCAAGGCAGAACCACATGCACACGTCTGATCTGCCCCCTGCACCGGCAGAGAGCTCGGGGGAGCCAGAGTCTGTCAGGCAGCTGCTGGGCTGGCCGCCTGTGTGGGAAGTGGCAGAGCCGACCTAGGGGCAAGTTGGGCCTCTTGCTCTCCCTGCTGTCCTGAGGCTGCTGGGCCAAAGAGTTCTTGGGCATCCAGCCCCTTGCTGGTCCCTTCCCTCTGACGAGGCCCTCTGAGCTCCAGCACCTTGCAGTGTGGAGACAGCCCCTGCCAGCAACATCCTCTCCAAGGAGGCCTCAACCGAGGCCTAGGCCCAGGGGAAAGGCACCAGCGGGGATGAGCCTGGGGAGGCGCCCGGGCATGTCTGGACCCAGTCCCCGCAGCCTGCCCCTTGGTGGGGCAGTACCCCCGGAGGCCAGGAAGATCTGGGCAAGGCTGGCCAGGGGCAGGGGCCCTGCTGGGTCCTCCCCATGGCCTGTGGGGCCTCTGAGCACAACCGGCCCTCTCCCACTGGAAGACCTCCCCGGCTGCCTCCAAAGGCCAGTTTGCCAACACTCCTGCCCGCTCTTCCCGCCAGGCACGCACAATGCTCCCAAGCCCGGGAGAAAAGCGCTTCGGGGTGGTGCTCTCTCCGGGCCCTTGCCCCTGAGCCTGTGGGCAAGGCAAGGGGAACACACTCCCAGACCAAGGCAGAAACACATGCACACGTCTGGTCCTGTCCCCTGCACCGGCAGAGAGCTCGGGGGAGCCAGAGTCTCTCAGGCAGGTGCTGGGCTGGCCGCCTGTGTGGGAAGGGGCAGAGCCGACCTAGGGGCAAGTTGGGCCTCTTGCTCTCCCTGCTGTCCTGAGGCTGCAGGGCCAAAGACGTCTTGGGCATCCAGCCCCTTACTGGTCCCTTCCCTCTGACGAGGCCCTCTGAGCTCCAGCACCTTGCAGTGTGGAGACAGCCCCTGCCAGCCATCTCCTCTCCAAGGAGGCCTCAACCGAGGCCTAGGCCCAGGGGAAAGGCACCAGCGGGGTTGAGCCAGGGGAGGCGCCCGGGCATGTCTGGACCCTGTCCCCGCAGCCTGCCCCTTGGTGGGGCAGTACCCCCGGAGGCCAGGAAGGTCTGGGCAAGGCTGGCCAGGGGCAGGGGCCCTGCTGGGTCCTGCCCCTGGCCTGTGGGGCCTCTGAGCACAACCGGCCCTCTCCCACTGGAAGACCTCCCCGGCTGCCTCCAAAGGCCGGTTTGCAAGCACTCCCGCCCACTGTTCCCGCCAGGCGCGCACAATGCTCCCAAGCCCGGGAGAAAAGCGCTTCGGGGTGGTGGTCTCTCCGGGACCTTGCCCCTGAGCCTGGGGGCCAGGCAGGGGATCCACAGTCCCAGGCCAAGGCACAACAACATGCACACGTCTGTTCCTGCCCCCTCCACCGGCAGAGAGCTGGGGGGAGCCAGATTCTGTCAGGCAGCTGCTGGGCTGGCCGCCTGTGTGGGAAGGGGCAGAGCCGACCTAGGGGCAAGTTGTGCCTCTTGCTCTCCCTGCTGCCCTGAGGCTGCTGGGCCAAAGAGGTCTTGGGCATCCAGCCCCTTGCTGGTCCCTTCCCTCTGACGAGGCCCTCTGAGCTCCAGCACCTTGCAGTGTGGAGACAGCCCCTGCCAGCAACCTCCTCTCCAAGGAGGCCTCAACCGAGGCCTAGGCCCAGGGGAAAGGCACCAGCGGGGATGAGCCAGTGGAGGCGCACGGGCATATCAGGACCCAGTCCCCGCAGCCTGCCCCTTGGTGGGGCAGTACCCCCGGAGGCCAGGAAGGTCTGGGCAAGGCTGGCCAGGGGCAGGGTCCCTGCTGGGTCCTGCTCCTGGCCTGTGGGGCCTCTGAGCACAACCGGCCCTCTCCCACTGGAAGACCTCCCCGGCTGCCTCCAAAGGCGGGTTTGCCAACACTCCCGCCCGCTGTTCCCGCCAGGCACGCACAACGCTCCCAAGGCCAGGAGAAAAGCGCTTCGGTGTGGTGCTCTCTCCGGGCCCTTGCCCCTGAGCCTGGGGGCAAGGCAGGGGGAACACACTCCCAGGCCAAGGCAGAACCACATGCCCACGTCTGTTCCTGTCCCCTGCACCGGCAGAGAGCTTGGGGGAGCCAGAGTCTGTCAGGCAGCTGCTGGGTTGGCCGCCTGTGTGGGAAGGGGCAGAGCCGCCCTAGGGGCAAGTTGGGCCTCTTGCTCTCCCTGCTGCCCTGAGGCTGCTGGGCCAAAGAGGTCTTGGGCATCCAGCCCCTTGCTGGTCCCTTCCCTCTGACGAGGCCCTCTGAGCTCCAGCACCTTGCAGTGTGGAGACAGCCCCTGCCAGCAACCTCCTCTCCAAGGAGGCCTCAACCGAGGCCTAGGCCCAGGGGAAAGGCACCAGCGGGGATGAGCCTGGGGAGGCGCCCGGGCATGTCTGGACCCAGTCCCCGCAGCCTGCCCCTTGGTGGGGCAGTACCCCCGGAGGCCAGGAAGGTCTGGGCAAGGCTGGCCAGGGTCAGGGGCCCTGCTGGGTCCTGCCCCTGGCCTGTGGGGCCTCTGAGCACAACCGGCCCTCTCCCACTGGAAGACCTCCCCGGCTGCCTCCAAAGTCCTGTTTGCAAACACTCCCGCCCGCTGTTCACGCCAGGCTCGCACAATGCTCCCAAGCCCGGGAGAAAAGCGCATTGGGGTGGTTCTCTCTCCGGGCCCTTGCCCCTGAGCCTGGGGGCAAGGCACGGGGAACACACTCCCTGGCCAAGGCAGAACCACATGCCCACGTCTGTTCCTGTCCCCTGCACCGGCAGAGAGCTTGGGGGAGCCAGAGTCTGGCAGGCAGCTGCTGGGTTGGCCGCCTGTGTGGGAAGGGGCAGAGCCGCCCTAGGGGCAAGTTGGGCCTCTTGCTCTCCCTGCTGCCCTGAGGCTGCTGGGCCAAAGATGTCTTGGGCATCCAGCCCCTTACTGGTCCCTTCCCTCTGACGAGGCCCTCTGAGCTCCAGCACCTTGCAGTGTGGAGACAGCCCCTGCCAGCAACCTCCTCTCCAAGGAGGCCTCAACCGAGGCCTAGGCCCAGGGGAAAGGCACCAGCGGGGATGAGCCAGGGGAGGCGCCCGAGCATGTCTGGACCCAGTCCCCGAAGCCTGCCCCTTGGTGGGGCAGTACCCCCGGAGGCCAGGAAGGTCTGGGCAAGGCTGGCCAGGGGCAGGGGCCCTGCTGCGTCCTGCCCCTGGCCTGTGGGGCCTCTGAGCACAACCGGCCCTCTCCCACTGGAAGACCTCCCCGGCTGCCTCCAAAGGCCGGTTTGCAAGCGCTCCCGCCCACTGTTCCCAGCAGGCGTGCACAATGCTCCCAAGCCCGGGAGAAAAGCGCTTCAGGGTGGTGCTCTCTCCGGGCCCTTGCCCCTGAGCCTGGGGTCAAGGCACGGTGTCCACACTCCCAGGCCAAGTCAGAACCACATGCACACGTCTGTTCCTGCCCCCTGCACCGGCAGAGAGCTCGGGGGAGCCAGAGTCTGTCAGGCAGCTGCTGGGCTGGCCGCCTGTGTGGGAAGGGGCAGAGCCGACCTAGGGGCAAGTTGGGCCTCTTCCTCTCCCTGCTGCCCTGAGGCTGCTGGGCCAAAGAGGTCTTGGGCATCCATCCCGTTGCTGGTCCCTTCCCTCTGACGAGGCCCTCTGAGCTCCAGCACCTTGCAGTGTGGAGACAATCCCTGCCAGCAACCTCCTCTCCAAGGAGGCCTCAACCGAGGCCTAGGCCCAGGGGAAAGGCACCAGCGGGGATGAGCCTGGGGAGGCGCCCGGGCATGTCTGGACCCAGTCCCCGCAGCCTACCCCTTTGTGGGGCTGTAACCCCGGAGGCAGGAAGGTCTGGGCAAGGCTGGCCAGGGTCAGGGGCCCTGCTGGGTCCTGCCCCTGGCCTGTGGGGCCTCTGAGCACAACCGGCCCTCTCCCACTGGAAGACCTCCCCGGCTGCCTCCAAAGGCCGGTTTGCAAGCACTCCCGCCCACTGTTCCCACCAAGCGCGCACAATTCTCCCAAGCCCGGGAGAAAAGCGCTTCGGGGTGGTGCTCTCTCCGGGCCCTTGCCCCTGAACCTGGGGGCCAGGCAGTTGGTCCACACTCGGAGACCAAGGCAGAACCACATGCACACGTCTGTTCCTGACCCCTGCACCGGCAGAGAGCTCGGGGGAGCCAGAGTCTGTCAGGCAGCTGCTGGGCTGGCCGCCTGTGTGGGAAGGGGCAGAGCCGACCTAGGGGCAAGTTGGGCCTCTTCCTCTCCCTGCTGCCCTGAGGCTGCTGGGCCAAAGAGGTCTTGGGCATCCAGCCCCTTGCTGGTCCCTTCCCTCTGATGAGGCCCTCTGAGCTCCAGCACCTTGCAGTGTGGAGACAGCCCCTGCCAGCAACCTCCTCTCCAAGGAGGCCTCAACCGAGGCCTAGGCCTAGGGGAAAGGCACCAGCGGGGATGAGCCTGGGGAGGCGCCCGGCCATGTCTGGACCCAGTCCCCGCAGCCTGCCCCTTGGTGGGGCAGTACCCCCGGAAGCCAGGAAGGTCTCGGCAAGGCTGCCAGGGGCAGGGGCCCTGCTGGGTCCTGCCCCTGGCCTGTGGGGCCTCTGAGCACAACCGGCCCTCTCCCACTGGAAGACCTCCCCGGCTGCCTCCAAAGGCCGGTTTGCAAGCGCTCCCGCCCACTGTTCCCAGCAGGCGTGCACATTGCTCCCAAGCCCGGGAGAAAAGCGCTTCAGGGTGGTGCTCTCTCCGGGCCCTTGCCCCTGAGCCTGGGGTCAAGGCACGGTGTCCACACTCCCAGGCCAAGTCAGAACCACATGCACACGTCTGTTCCTGCCCCCTGCACCGGCAGAGAGCTCGGGGGAGCCAGAGTCTGTCAGGCAGCTGCTGGGCTGGCCGCCTGTGTGGGAAGGGGCAGAGCCGACCTAGGGGCAAGTTGGGCCTCTTCCTCTCCCTGCTGCCCTGAGGCTGCTGGGCCAAAGAGGTCTTGGGCATCCATCCCGTTGCTGGTCCCTTCCCTCTGACGAGGCCCTCTGAGCTCCAGCACCTTGCAGTGTGGAGACAATCCCTGCCAACAACCTCCTCTCCAAGGAGGCCTCAACCGAGTCCTAGGCCCAGGGGAAAGGCACCAGCGGGGATGAGCCTGGGGAGGCGCCCGGGCATGTCTGGACCCAGTCCCCGCAGCCTACCCCTTTGTGGGGCTGTAACCCCGGAGGCAGGAAGGTCTGGGCAAGGCTGGCCAGGGTCAGGGGCCCTGCTGGGTCCTGCCCCTGGCCTGTGGGGCCTCTGAGCACAACCGGCCCTCTCCCACTGGAAGACCTCCCCGGCTGCCTCCAAAGGCCGGTTTGCAAGCACTCCCGCCCACTGTTCCCACCAAGCGCGCACAATTCTCCCAAGCCCGGGAGAAAAGCGCTTCGGGGTGGTGCTCTCTCCGGGCCCTTGCCCCTGAACCTGGGGGCCAGGCAGTTGGTCCACACTCGGAGACCAAGGCAGAACCACATGCACACGTCTGTTCCTGACCCCTGCACCGGCAGAGAGCTCGGGGGAGCCAGAGTCTGTCAGGCAGCTGCTGGGCTGGCCGCCTGTGTGGGAAGGGGCAGAGCCGACCTAGGGGCAAGTTGGGCCTCTTCCTCTCCCTGCTGCCCTGAGGCTGCTGGGCCAAAGAGGTCTTGGGCATCCAGCCCCTTGCTGGTCCCTTCCCTCTGATGAGGCCCTCTGAGCTCCAGCACCTTGCAGTGTGGAGACAGCCCCTGCCAGCAACCTCCTCTCCAAGGAGGCCTCAACCGAGGCCTAGGCCTAGGGGAAAGGCACCAGCGGGGATGAGCCTGGGGAGGCGCCCGGCCATGTCTGGACCCAGTCCCCGCAGCCTGCCCCTTGGTGGGGCAGTACCCCCGGAAGCCAGGAAGGTCTCGGCAAGGCTGCCAGGGGCAGGGACACTGCTGGGTCCTGCCCCTGGCCTGTTGGGCGTCTGAACACAACCGGCACTCTCCCGCTGGAAGACCTCCCCGTCTGCCTCCAAAAGACGGTTTGCAAGCACTCCCACCCGCTGTTCCCCCAGGCACGCACAATGCTCCCAAGCCCGGGAGAAAAGCGCTTCGGGGTGGTGCTCTCTCCGGGCCCTTGCCCCTGAGCCTGGGGCCAGGCAGGGGGAACACACTCCCAGGCCAAGGGAGAACGACATGCACACGTCTGTTCCTGCCCCCTACACCGGCAGAGAGCTCGGGGGAGCCAGAGACTGCCAGGCTGCTGCTGGGCTGGCTGCCTGTGTGGGACGGGGCAGAGCCGACCTAGGGGCAAGTTGGGCCTCTTGCTCTCCCTGCTGCCCTGAGGCTGCTGGGCCAAAGAGGTCTTGGGCATCCAGCCCTTTGCTGGTGCCTTCCCTCTGACGAGGCCCTCTGAGCTCCAGCACCTTGCAGTGTGGAGACAGCCCCTGCCAGCAACCTCCTCTCCAAAGAGGCCTCAACCGAGGACTACACCCAGGGGAAAGGCACCAGCGGGGATGATCCTGGGGAGGCGCACGGACATGTCTGGACCCAGTCTCCGCTGCCTGCCCCTTGGTGGGGCAGTACCCCCGGAAGCCAGGAAGGTCTGGGCAAGTCTGGCAGGGGGCAGGGGCCCTGCTGGGTCCTGACCCTGGCCTGTGGGGCCTCTGAGCACAACCGGCCCTCTCCCACTGGAAGACCTCCCCGGCTGCCTCCAAAGTCCTGTTTGCAAACACTCCCGCCCGCTGTTCACGTCAGGCTCGCACAATGCTCCCAAGCCCGGGAGAAAAGCACTTCGGAGTGGTGCTCTCTCCGGGCCCTTGCCCCTGAGCCTGGGGGCAAGGCAGGGGGAACACACTCCCAGGCCAAGGCAGAAACACATGCACACGTCTGTTCCTGTCCCCTGCACCGGCAGAGAGCTTGGGGGAGCCAGAGTCTGTCAGGCAGGTGCTGGGTTGGCCGCCTGTGTGGGAAGGGGCAGAGCCGACCTAGGGGCAAGTTGGGCCTCTTGCTCTCCCTGCTGCCCTGAGGCTGCTGGGCCAAAGACGTCTTGGGCATCCAGCCCCTCACTGGTCCCTTCACTCTGACGAGGCCCTCTGAGCTCCAGCACCTTGCAGTGTGGAGACAGCCCCTGCCAGCAACCTCCTCTCCAAGGAGGCCTCAACCGAGGCCTAGGCCCAGGGGAAAGGCACCAGCGGGGATGAGCCAGGGGAGGCGCCCGAGCATGTCTGGACCCAGTTCCCGCAGCCTGCCCCTTGGTGGGGCAGTACCCCCGGAGGCCAGGAAGGTCTGGGCAAGGCTGGCCAGGGGCAGGAGCCCTGCTGGGTCCTGCCCCTGGCCTGTGGGGCCTCTGAGCACAACCGGCCCTCTCCCACTGAAAGACCTCCCCGGCTGCCTCCAAAGGCCGGTTTTCAAGCGCTACCGCCCACTGTTCCCAGCAGGCGTGCACAATGCTCCTAAGCCCGGGAGGAAAGCGCTTCAGGGTGGTGCTCTCTCTGGGCCCTTGCCCCTGAGCCTGGGGGCAAGGCAGGGTGTCCACACTCCCAGGCCAAGGCAGAACCACATGCACACGTCTGATCTGCCCCCTGCACAGGCAGAGAGCTCGGTGGAGCCAGAGTCTGTCAGGCAGCTGCTGGGCTGGCCGCCTGTGTGGGAAGTGGCAGAGCCGACCTAGGGGCAAGTTGGGCCTCTTGCCCTCCCTGCTGCCCTGAGACTGCTGGGCCAAAGAGGTCTTGGGCCTCCAACCCCTTGCTGGTCCTTTCCCTCTGACGAGGCCCTCTGAGCTCCAGCACCTTGCAGTGTGGAGACAGCCCCTGCCAGCAAGCTCCTCTCCAAGGAGGCCTAAACCGAGGCCTAGGCACAGGGGAAACGCACCAGCGGGGATGAGCCTGGGGAGGCGCCCGGGCATGTATGGACCCAGTCCCCGCAGCCTGCCCCTTGGTGGGGCAGTACCCCTGGAGGCGAGGAAGGTCTGGGAAAGGCTAGCCAGGGGCAGGGGACCTGCTGGGTCCTGCCCCTGGCCTGTGGGGCCTCTGAGCACAACCGGCCCTCTCCCACTGGAAGACCTCCCCGGCTGCCTCCAAAGGCCGGTTTGCAAGCACTCCCGCCCACTGTTCCAACCAAGGGCGCACAACGCTCCCAAGCCCGGGAGAAAATCGCCTCGGGGTGGTGCTCTCTCCGGGCCCTTTCCCCTGAGCCTGGGGGCTAGGCAGGGGGTCCACAATCCCAGGCAAAGGCAGAACGACATGCACACGTCTGTTCCTGCCCCATGCACCGGCAGAGAGCTCGGGGGAGCCAGAGTCTGTCAGGCAGCTGCTGGGCTGGCCGCCTGTGTGGGAAGGGGCAGAGCCGACCTAGGGGCAAGTTGGGCCTCTTGCTCTCCCTGCTGCCCTGAGGCTGCTGGGACCAAAGAGATCTTGGGCATCCAGCCCCTTGCTTGTCCCTTCCCTCTGACGAGGCCCTCTGAGCTCCAGCACCTTGCAGTGTGGAGACAGCCCCTGCCAGCAACCTCCTCTCCAAGGAGGCCTCAACCGAGGCCTAGGACCAGGGGAAAGGCACCAGCGGGGATGAGCCTGGGGAGGCGCCCGGGCATGTCTGGACCCAGTCCCCGCAGCCTGCCCCTTGGTGGGGCAGTACCCCCGGAGGCCAGGAAGGTCTGGGCAAGGCTGGCCACGGGCAGGGGCCCTGCTGGGTCCTGCCCCTGGCCTGTGTGGCCTCTGAGCACAACCGGCCCTCTCCCACTGGAAGACTTCCCCGGCTGCCTCCAAAGGCCGGTTTGCCAACACTCCCGCCCGCTGTTCCCGCCAGGCACGCACAATTCTCCCAAGCCCGGGAGAAAAGCGCTTCGGGGTGTTGCTCTCTCCGGGCCCTTGCCCCTGAGCGTGGGGGCGAGGCAGTGGGTCCACACTCCCAGACCAACGCAGAACCACATGCACACGTCTTTTCCTGACCCCTGCACCGGCAGAGAGCTCGGGGGAGCCAGAGTCTGTCAGGCAGCTGCTGGGCTGGCCGCCTGTGTGGGAAGGGGCAGAGCCGACCTAGGGGCAAGTTGGGCCTCTTCCTCTCCCTGCTGCCCTGAGGCTGCTGGGCCAAAGAGGTCTTGGGCATCCAGTCCCTTGCTGGTCCCTTCCCTCTGACGAGGCCCTCTGAGCTCCAGCACCTTGCAGTGTGGAGACAGCCCCTGCCAGCAACCTCCTCTCCAAGGAGGCCTCAACCGAGGCCTAGGCCCAGGGGAAAGGCACCAGCGGGGATGAGCCTGGGGAGGCGCCCGGCCATGTCTGGACCCAGTCCCCGCAGCCTGCCCCTTGGTGGGGCAGTACCCCCGGAGGCCAGGAGGGTCTGGGCAAGGCTGCCAGGGGCAGGGACACTGCTGGGTCCTGCCCCTGGCCTGTGGGGCGTCTGAGCACAACCGGCACTCTCCCGCTGGAACACCTCCCCGGCTGCCTCCAAAGGCCGGTTTGCAAGCACTCCCGCCCGCTGTTCCCGCCAGGCACGCACAATGCTCCCAAGCCCGGGAGAAAAGCGCTTCGGGGTGGTGCTCTCTCCGGGCCCTTGCCCCTGAGCCTGGGGGACAGGCAGGGGGAACACACTCCCAGGTCAAGGCAGAACGACATGCACACGTCTGTTCCTGCCCCCTACACCGGCAGAGTGTTCGGGGGAGCCAGAGACTGCCAGGCTGCTGCTGGGCTGGCTGCCTGTGTGGGACGGGGTAGAGCCGACCTAGGGGCAAGTTGGGCCTCTTGCTCTCCCTGCTGCCCTGAGGCTGCTGGGTCAAAGAGGTCTTGGGCATCCAGCCCTTTGCTGGTCCTTTCCCTCTGACGAGGCCCTCTGAGCTCCAGCACCTTGCAGTGTGCAGACAGCCCCTGCCGGCAACCTCCTCTCCAAGGAGGCCTCAACCGAGGCCTAGGCCCAGGGGAAAGGCACCAGCGGGGATGAGCCTGGGGAGGCGCCCGGGCATGTCTGGACCTAGGCCCCGCAGCCTGCCCCTTGGTGGGGCAGTACCCCCGGAGGCCAGGAAGATCTGGGCAAGGCTGGCCAGGGGCAGGACCCAGCAGGGACCCTGCCCCTGGCCTGTGAGGCCTCTGAGCACAACTGGCACTCTCCCGCTGGAAGACCTCCCCGGCTGCCTCCAAAGGCTGGTTTGCAAGCACTCAATCCCGCTGTTCACGCCAGCTGCGCACAATGCTCCCAAGCCCGGGAGAAAAGCATTTTGGGGTGGTGCTCACTCCGGGCTTTGGAAGACCTCCCCGGCTGCCTCCAAGGCCGGTTTGCAAACACTTCTGCCTGCTGTTCCCGCCACCCGCGCACAATGCTCCCAAGCCCGGGAGAAAAGCATTTCGGGGTGGTGTTCTCTCTGGGCCCAAGAAAGACCTCCCGGGCTGCCCCCAAATGCCGGTTTGCAAGCACTCCCACTCGCTGTTCCCGCCATCCGTGCAAATGCTTCAAGCCCAGGAGAAAAGCCCTTCAGGGTGGTGCTCTCTCCCGGCCCTTGGAAGACCTCCCCGGCTGCCTCCAAAGGCTGGATTTCAAGTACTCCCTCCCGCTGTCCCGCCAGCCGCACACAATGCTCCCAATCACGGGAGAAAAGCGCTTCGGGGTGGTGCTCTCTACGGGCCCTTGGAAGACCTCCCCGTTTGTCTCCAAAGGCCGGTTTGCAAGCACTCATGCCCGCTGTTCCCGCCAGCCGCGCACAATGCTCCCAAGCCTAGGAGAAAAGCGCTTCGGGGTGGTGCTCTCTCCCGGCCCTTGGAAGACCTCCCCGGCTGCCTCCAAAGGCCGGTTTGCAAGCACTCAATCCCGCTGTTCCCGCCAGCCGCGCACAATGCTCCCAAGCCCGGGAGAAAAGCGCTTCGGGGTGGTGCTCTCTCCCGGCCCTTGGAAGACCTCCCCGGCTGCCTCCAAAGGCTGGTTTTCAAGAACTCCCTCCCGCTGACCCCCCAGCCGCACACAATGCTCCCAAGCCCAGGAGAAAAGCATTTTGGGGTGGTCTCTCTCGGGCCCTTGGAAGACTCCCCGGCTGCCTCTAAAGGCCGGTTTGCAAGCACTCATGTCCTCTGTTCCCGACAGCCGCGAACAATGCTCCCAATTCCGTGAGAAAAGTGCTTCGGGATGGTGCTCTCTCCGGGCCCTTGGAAGACCTCCCAAGCTGCCTCCAAAGGCCGGTTTGCAAGCACTCCCGCCCGCTGTTCCCGCCAGCCTCGCACAATGCTCCCAAGACCGGGAGAGGAGCGCTTCGGGGTGGTGTTCTCTCCGTGCCAATGGAGGACCTCCCTGGCTACCCCCAAAGGCCGGTTTGCAAGCACTCCCACTCGCTGTTCCCGCCAGCCATGCACAATCCTCCAAAACCCCGGAGAAAAGCGCTTCAGGGTGGTGTTCTCTCCGTGCCCATGGAAGACCTCCCGGGGTGCCCCCAAAGGCCGCTTTGCAAGCACTCCCACTCGCTGTTCCCGCCATCCGCGCACAATGCTCCCAAGCCCGGGAGAAAAGCATTTTGGGGTGGTGCTCACACCGGGCCCTGGAAGACCTCCCCGGCTGCCTCCAAAGGACGGTTTTCAAGCACTCCTGCCTGCTGTTCCCGCCACCCGCGCACAATGCTCCCAAGCCCGGGAGAAAAGCGCTTCGGGGTGGTGCTCTCTACAGGCCCTTGGAAGACCTCCCCGGCTGCCTCCAAAGGCCGGTTTGCAAGGACTCCTTCCTGCTGTTCCCGCCATCCGCGCACAATGCTCCCAAGCCCGGGAGAAAAGCATTTTGGGGTGGTGCTCACACCGGGCCCTGGAAGACTTCCCCGGCTACCTCCAAAGGACGGTTTTCAAGCACTCCTGCCTGCTGTTCCCGCCACCCGCGCAGAATGCTCCCAAGCGCGGGAGAAAAGCGCTTCGGGGTGGTGCTCTCTACAGGCCCTTGGAAGACCTCCCCGGCTGCCTCCAAAGTCCGGTTTGCAAGCACTCCCGCCCGCTGTTCCCGCCAGGCACGCACAATGCTCCCAAGCCCGGGAGAAAAGCGCTTCGGGGTGGTGCTCTCTCCGAGCCCTTGCCCCTGAGCCTGGGGGCCAGGCAGTTGGAACACACTCCCAGGCCAAGGCAGAACGACATGCACACGTCTGTTCCTGCCCCCTACACCGGCAGAGAGCTCGGGGGAGCCAGAGACTGCCAGGCTGCTGCTGGGCTGGCTGCCTGTGTGGGATGGGGCAGAGCCGATCTAGGGGCAAGTTGGGCCTCTTGCTCTAACTGCTGGCCTGAGGCTGCTGGGTCAAAGAGGTCTTGGGCATCCAGCCCTTTGCTGGTCCCTTCCCTCTGACGAGGCCCTCTGAGCTCCAGCACCTTGCAGTGTGGAGACAGCCCCTGCCAGCAACCTCCTCTCCAAAGAGGCCTCAACCGAGGCCTACGCCCAGGGGAAAAGCACCAGCGGGGATGATCCTGGGGCGGCGCACGGACATGTCTGGACCCAGTCCCCGCAGCCTGCCCCTTGGTGGGGCAGTACCCCCGGAGGCCAGGAAGGTCTGGGCAAGGCTGGCCAGGGGCAGGGGCCCTGCTGGGTCCTGCCCCTGCCCTGTGAGGCCTCTGAGCACAACCGGCCCTCTCCCACTGGAAGACCTCCCCAGCTGCCTCCAAAGTCCTGTTTGCAAACACTCCCGCCCGCTGTTCACGCCAGGCTCGCACAATGCTCCCAAGCCCGGGAGAAAAGCGCTTCGGTGTGGTGGTCTCTCCGGGCCCTTGCCCCTGAGCCTGGGGGCCAGGCAGTGGGTCCACACTCCCAGACCAAGGCAGAACCACATGCACACGTCTGTTCCTGACCCCTGCACCGGCAGAGAGCTCGGGGGAGCCAGAGTCTGTCAGGCAGGTGCTGGGCTGGCCGCCTGTGTGGGAAGGGGCAGAGCCGACCTAGGGGCAAGTTGGGCCTCTTCCTCTCCCTGCTGCCCTGAGGCTGCAGGGCCAAAGACGTCTTGGGCATCCAGCCCCTTGCTGGTCCCTTCCCTCTGACGAGGCCCTCTGAGCTCCAGCACCTTGCAGTGTGGAGACAGCCCCTGCCAGCAACCTCCTCTCCAAGGAGGCCTCAACCGAGGCCTAGGCCCAGGGGAAAGGCACCAGCGGGGATGAGCCTGGGGAGGCGCACGGGCATGTCTGGACCCAGTCCCCGCAGCCTGCCCCTTGGTGGGGCAGTACCCCCGGAGGCCAGGAAGGTCTGTGCAAGGCTGCCAGGGGCAGGGACAGCGCTGGGTCCTGCCCCTGGCCTGTGGGACGTCTGAGCACAACCGGCACTCTCCCGCTGGAAGACCTCCCCGTCTGCCTCGAAAGGCCGGTTTGCAAGCACTCCCGCCCGCTGTTCCCGCCAGGCACGCACAATGCTCCCAAGCCCGGGAGAAAAGCGCTTCGGGGTGGTGCTCTCTCCGGGCCCTTGCCCCTAAGCCTGCGGGCCAGGCAGGGGGAACACACTCCCAGGCCAAGACAGAACGACATGAACACGTCTGTTCCTGCCCCCTACACCGGCAGAGAGCTCGGGGGAGCCAGAGTCTCTCAGGCAGGTGCTGGGCTGGCCGCCTGTGTGGGAAGGGGCAGAGCCGACCTAGGGGCAAGTTGGGCCTCTTGCTCTCCCTGCTGCCCTGAGGCTGCTGGGCCAAAGACGTCTTGGGCATCCAGCCCTTTGCTGGTCCCTTCCCTCTGACGAGGCCCTCTGAGCTCCAGCACCTTGCAGTGTGGAGACAGCACCTGCCAGCAATCTCCTCTCCAAGGAGGCCTCAACCGAGGCCTAGGCCCAGGGGAAAGGCACCAGCGGGGATGAGCCTGGGGAGGCGCCCGGGCATGTCTGGACCCAGTCCCCGCAGCCTGCCCCTTGGTGGGGCAGTACCCCTGGAGGCCAGGAAGGTCTGGGCAAGGCTGACCAGGGGCAGGGGACCTGCTGGGTCCTGCCCATGGCCTGTGGGGCCTCTGAGCACAACCGGCCCTCTCCCACTGGAAGACCTCCCCGGCTGCCTCCAAAGGCCGTTTTGCACGCACTCCCGCCCACTGTTCCCACCAAGCGCGCACAATGCTCCCAAGCCCGGGAGAAAAGCGCTTCGGGGTGGTGCTCTCTCCGGGCCCTTGCCCCTGAGCCTGGGGGCCAGGCAGGGGGTCCACACTCCCAGGCCAAGGCAGAACCACATGCACACGTCTGTTCCTGACCCCTGCACCGGCAGAGAGCTCGGGGGAGCCAGAGTCTGTCAGGCAGCTGCTGGGCTGGCCGCCTTTGTGGGAAGGGGCAGAGCCGACCTAGGGGCAAGTTGGGCCTCTTGCTCTCCCTGCTGCCCTGAGGCTGCTGGGCCAAAGAGGTCTTGGGCATCCAGCCCTTTGCTTGTCCCTTCCCTCTGACGAGACCCTCTGAGCTCCAGCACCTTGCAGTGTGGAGACAGCCTCTGCCAGCAACCTCCTCTCCAAGGAGGCCTCAACCGAGACCTAGAACCAGGGGAAAGGCACCAGCGGGGATGAGCCTGGGGAGGCGCCCGGGCATGTCTGGACCCAGTCCCCGCAGCCTGCCCCTTGGTGGGGCAGTACCCCCGGAGGCCAGGAAGGTCTGGGAAAGGCTGGCCAGGGGCAGGGGACCTGCTGGGTCCTGCCCCTGGCCTGTGGGGCCTCTGAGCAAACCCGGCCCTCTCCCACTGGAAGACCTCCCCGGCTGCCTCCAAAGTCCTGTTTGCCAACACTCCCACCCGCTGTTCACGCCAGACTTGCACAATGCTCCCAAGCCCGGGAGAAAAGCGCTTCGGGGTGGTGCTCTCTCCGGGCCCTTGCCCCTGAGCCTGGGGGCAAGGCATGGGGAACACACTCCCAGGCCAAGGCAGAACCACATGCCCACGTCTGTTCCTGTCCCCTGCACCGGCAGAGAGCTTGGGGGAGCCAGAGTCTGTCAGGCAGCTGCTGGGTTGGCCGCCTGTGTGGGAAGGGGCAGAGCCGCCCTAGGGGCAAGTTGGGCCTCTTGCTCTCCCTGCTGCCCTGAGGCTGCTGGGCCAAAGACGTCTTGGGCATCCAGCCCCTTACTGGTCCCTTCCCTCTGACGAGGCCGTCTGAGCTCCAGCACCTTGCAGTGTGGAGACAGCCCCTGCCAGCAACCTCCTCTCCAAGGAGGCCTCAACCGAGGCCTAGGCCCAGGGGAAAGGCACCAGCGGGGATGAGCCAGGGGAGGCGCCCGAGCATGTCTGGACCCAGTCCCCGCAGCCTGCCCCTTGGTGGGGCAGTACCCCCGGAGGCCAGGAAGGTCTGGGTAAGGCTGGCCAGGGGCAGGGGCCCTGCTGGGTCCTGCCCCTGGCCGGTGGGGCCTCTGAGCACAACCGGCCCTCTCCCACTGGAAGACCTCCCCGGCTGCCTCCAAAGGCCGGTTTGCAAGCGTTCCCGGCCACTGTTACCAGCAGGCGGGCACAATGCTCCTAAGCCCGGAAGAAAAGCGCTTCAGGGTGGTGCTCTCTCTGGGCCCTTGCCCCTGAGCCTGGGGGCAAGGCAGGGTGTCCACACTCCCAGGCCAAGGCAGAACCACATGCACACGTCTGATCTGCCCCCTGCACCGGCAGAGAGCTCGGGGGAGCCAGAGTCTGTCAGGCAGCTGCTGGGCTGGCCGCCTGTGTGGGAAGTGGCAGAGCCGACCTAGGGGCAAGTTGGGCCTCTTGCTCTCCCTGCTGCCCTGAGGCTGCTGGGCCAAAGAGGTCTTGGGCATCCAGCCCCTTGCTGGTCCCTTCCCTCTGACGAGGCCCTCTGAGCTCCAGCACCTTGCAGTGTGGAGACAGCCCCTGCCAGCAACCTCCTCTCCAAGGAGGCCTCAACCGAGGCCTAGGACCAGGGGAAAGGCACCAGCGGGGATGAGCCTGGGGAGGCGCCCGGGCATGTCTGGACCCAGTCCCCGCAGCCTGCCCCTTGGTGGGGCAGTACCCCCGGAGGCCAGGAAGGTCTGGGCAAAGCTGGCCAGGGGCAGGGGCCCTGCTGGGTCCTGCCCCTGGCCTGTGGGGCCTCTGAGCACAACCGGCCCTCTCCCACTGGAAGAACTCCCCGGCTGCCTCCAAAGGCCAGTTTGCCAACACTCCCGCCCGCTGTTCCCGCCAGGCAAGCACAATGCTCCCAAGCCCGGGAGAAAAGCGCTTCGGGGTGGTGCTCTCCTCGGGCCCTTGCCCCTGAGCCTGGGGGCCAGGCAGTTGGTCCACACTCCCAGACCAAGGCAGAACCACATGCACACGTCTGTTCCTGACCCCTGCACCGGCAGAGAGCTCGGGGGAGCCAGAGTCTGTCAGGCAGCTGCTGGGCTGGCCACCTGTGTGGGAAGGGGCAGAGCCAACCTAGGGGCAAGTTGGGCCTCTTCCTCTCCCTGCTGCCCTGAGGCTGCTGGGCCAAAGAGGTCTTGGGCATCCAGCCCCTTGCTGGTCCCTTCCCTCTGACGAGGCCCTTTGAGCTCCAGCACCTTGCAGTGTGGAGACAGCCCCTGCCAGCAACATCCTCTCCAAGGAGGCCTCAACCGAGGCCTAGGCCCAGGGGAAAGGCACCAGCGGGGATGAGCCTGGGGAGGCGCCCGGGCATGTCTGGACCCAGTCCCCGCAGCCTGCCCCTTGGTGGGGCAGTACCCCCGGAGGCCAGGAAGATCTGGGCAAGGCTGGCCAGGGGCAGGGGCCCTGCTGGGTCCTCCCCTTGGCCTGTGGGGCCTCTGAGCACAACCGGCCCTCTCCCACTGGAAGACCTCCCCGGCTGCCTCCAAAAGCCAGTTTGCCAACACTCCTGCCCGCTCTTCCCGCCAGGCACGCACAATGCTCCCAAGCCCGGGAGAAAAGCGCTTCGGGGTGGTGCTCTCTCCGGGCCCTTGCCCCTGAGCCTGTGGGCAAGGCAGGGGGAACACACTCCCAGACCAAGGCAGAAACACATGCACACGTCTGGTCCTGTCCCCGGCACCGGCAGAGAGCTCGGGGGAGCCAGAGTCTCTCAGGCAGGTGCTGGGCTGGCCGCCTGTGTGGGAAGGGGCAGAGCCGACCTAGGGGCAAGTTGGGCCTCTTGCTCTCCCTGCTGCCCTGAGGCTGCAGGGCCAAAGACGTCTTGGGCATCCAGCCCCTTACTGGTCCCTTCCCTCTGACGAGGCCCTCTGAGCTCCAGCACCTTGCAGTGTGGAGACAGCCCCTGCCAGCAATCTCCTCTTCAAGGAGGCCTCAACCGAGGCCTAGGCCCAGGGGAAAGGCACCAGCGGGGTTGAGCCAGGGGAGGCGCCCGGGCATGTCTGGACCCTGTCCCCGCAGCCTGCCCCTTGGTGGGGCAGTACCCCCGGAGGCCAGGAAGGTCTGGGCAAGGCTGGCCAGGGGCAGGGGCCCTGCTGGGTCCTGCCCCTGGCCTGTGGGGCCTCTGAGCACAACCGGCCCTCTCCCACTGGAAGAACTCCCCGGCTGCCTCCAAAGGCCGGTTTGCAAGCACTCCCGCCCACTGTTCCCGCCAGGCGCGCACAATGCTCCCAAGCCCGGGAGAAAAGCGCTTCGGGGTGGTGGTCTCTCCGGGCCCTTGCCCCTGAGCCTGGGGGTCAGGCAGGGGATCCACAGTCCCAGGCCAAGGCACAACTACATGCACACGTCTGTTCCTGCCCCCTCCACCGGCAGAGAGCTGGGGGGAGCCAGAGTCTGTCAGGCAGCTGCTGGGCTGGCCGCCTGTGTGGGAAGGGGCAGAGCCGACCTAGGGGCAAGTTGGGCCTCTTGCTCTCCTTGCTGCCCTGAGGCTGCTGGGCAAAAGAGGTCTTGGGCATCCAGCCCCTTGCTGGTCCCTTCCCTCTGACGAGGCCCTCTGAGCTCCAGCACCTTGCAGTGTGGAGACAGCCCCTGCCAGCAACCTCCTCTCCAAGGAGGCCTCAACCGAGACCTAGGCCCAGGGGAAAGGCACCAGCGGGGATGAGCCAGTGGAGGCGCACGGGCATATCAGGACCCAGTCCCCGCAACCTGCCCCTTGGTGGGGCAGTACCCCCGGAGGCCAGGAAGGTCTGGGCAGGGCTGACCAGGGGCAGGGTCCCTGCTGGGTCCTGCCCCTGGCCTGTGGGGCCTCTGAGCACAACCGGCCCTCTCCCACTGGAAGACCTCCCCGGCTGCCTCCAAAGGCGGGTTTGCCAACACTCCCGCCCGCTGTTCCCGCCAGGCACGCACAACGCTCCCAAGGCCAGGAGAAAAGCGCTTCGGGGTGTTGCTCTCTCCGGGCCCTTGCCCCTGAGCCTGGGGGCAAGGCAGGGGGAACACACTCCCAGGCCAAGGCAGAACCACATGCCCACGTCTGTTCCTGTCCCCTGCACCGGCAGAGAGCTTGGGGGAGCCAGAGTCTGTCAGGCAGCTGCTGGGTTGGCCGCCTGTGTGGGAAGGGGCAGAGCCGCCCTAGGGGCAAGTTGGGCCTCTTGCTCTCCCTGCTGCCCTGAGGCTGCTGGGCCAAAGACGTCTTGGGCATCCAGCCCCTTACTGGTCCCTTCCCTCTGACGAGGCCCTCTGAGCTCCAGCACCTTGCAGTGTGGAGACAGCCCCTGCCAGCAACCTCCTCTCCAAGGAGGCCTCAACCGAGGCCTAGGCCCAGGGGAAAGGCACCAGCGGGGATGAGCCTGGGGAGGCGCCCGGGCATGTCTGGACCCAGGCCCCGCAGCCTGCCCCTTGGTGGGGCAGTACCCCCGGAGGCCAGGAAGGTCTGGGCAAGGCTGGCCAGGGGCAGGGGCCCTGCTGCGTCCTGCCCCTGGCCTGTGGGGCCTCTGAGCACAACCGGCCCTCTCCCACTGGAAGACCTCCCCGGCTGCCTCCAAAGGCCGGTTTGCAAGCGCTCCCGCCCACTGTTCCCAGCAGGCGTGCACAATGCTCCCAAGCCCGGGAGAAAAGCGCTTCAGGGTGGTGCTCTCTCCGGGCCCTTGCCCCTGAGCCTGGGGGCAAGGCAGGGTGTCCACACTCCCAGGACAAGGCAGAACCACATGCACACGTCTGATCTGCCCCCTGCACCGGCAGAGATCTCGGGGGAGACAGAGTCTGTCAGGCAGCTGCTGGGCTGGCCGCCTGTGTGGGAAGGGGCAGAGCCGACCTAGGGGCAAGTTGGGCCTCTTGCTCTCCCTGCTGCCCTGAGGCTGCTGGGCCAAAGACGTCTTGGGCATCCAGCCCCTTACTGGTCCCTTCCCTCTGACGAGGCCGTCTGAGCTCCAGCACCTTGCAGTGTGGAGACAGCCCCTGCCAGGAACCTCCTCTCCAAGGAGGCCTCAACCGAGGCCTAGGCCCAGGGGAAAGGCACCAGCGGGGATGAGCCAGGGGAGGCGCCCGGGCATGTCTGGACCCAGTCCCCGCAGCCTGCCCCTTGGTGGGGCAGTACCCCCGGAGGCCAGGAAGGTCTGGGCAAGGCTGGCCAGGGGCAGGGGCCCTGCTGGGTCCTGCCCCTGCCCTGTGAGGCCTCTGAGCACAACCGGCCCTCTCCCACTGGAAGACCTCCCCAGCTGCCTCCAAAGTCCTGTTTGCAAACACTCCCGCCCGCTGTTCACGCCAGGCTCGCACAATGCTCCCAAGCCCGGGAGAAAAGCGCTTCGGGGTGGTGCTCTCTCCGGGCCCTTGCCCCTGAGCCTGGGGGCCAGGCAGTGGGTCCACACTCCCAGACCAAGGCAGAACCACATGCACACGTCTGTTCCTGACCCCTGCACCGGCAGAGAGCTCGGGGGAGCCAGAGTCTGTCAGGCAGGTGCTGGGCTGGCCGCCTGTGTGGGAAGAAGCAGAGCCGACCTAGGGGCAAGTTGGGCCTCTTCCTCTCCCTGCTGCCCTGAGGCTGCTGGGCCAAAGACGTCTTGGGCATCCAGCCCCTTGCTGGTCCCTTCCCTCTGACGAGGCCCTCTGAGCTCCAGCACCTTGCAGTGTGGAGACAGCCCCTGCCAGCAACCTCCTCTCCAATGAGGCCTCAACCGAGGCCTAGGCCCAGGGGAAAGGCACCAGCGGGGATGAGCCTGGGGAGGCGCCCGGGCATGTCTGGACCCAGTCCCCGCAGCCTGCCCCTTGGTGGGGCAGTACCCCCGGAGGCCAGGAAGGTCTGTGCAAGGCTGCCAGGGGCAGGGACAGCGCTGGGTCCTGCCCCTGGCCTGTGGGACGTCTGAGCACAACCGGCACTCTCTCGCTGGAAGACCTCCCCGTCTGCCTCGAAAGGCCGGTTTGCAAGCACTCCCGCCCGCTGTTCCCGCCAGGCACGCACAATGCTCCCAAGCCCGGGAGAAAAGCGCTTCGGGGTGGTGCTCTCTCCGGGCCCTTGCCCCTAAGCCTGCGCGCCAGGCAGGGGGAACACACTCCCAGGCCAAGACAGAACGACATGAACACGTCTGTTCCTGCCCCCTACACCGGCAGAGAGCTCGGGGGAGCCAGAGTCTCTCAGGCAGGTGCTGCGCTGGCCGCCTGTGTGGGAAGGGGCAGAGCCGACCTAGGGGCAAGTTGGGCCTCTTGCTCTCCCTGCTGCCCTGAGGCTGCTGGGCCAAAGACGTCTTGGGCATCCAGCCCTTCGCTGGTCCCTTCCCTCTGACGAGGCCCTCTGAGCTCCAGCACCTTGCAGTGTGGAGACAGCACCTGCCAGCAACCTCCTCTCCAAGGAGGCCTCAACCGAGGCCTAGGCCCAGGGGAAAGGCACCAGCGGGGATGAGCCTGGGGAGGCGCCCGGGCATGTCTGGACCCAGTCCCCGCAGCCTGCCACTTGGTGGGGCAGTACCCCTGGAGGCCAGGAAGGTCTGGGCAAGGCTGACCAGGGGCAGGGGACCTGCTGCGTCCTGCCCATGGCCTGTGGGGCCTCTGAGCACAACCGGCCCTCTCCCACTGGAAGACCTCCCCGGCTGCCTCCAAAGGCCGTTTTGCACGCACTCCCGCCCACTGTTCCCACCAAGCGCGCACAATGCTCCCAAGCCCGGGAGAAAAGCGCTTCGGGGTGGTGCTCTCTCCGGGCCCTTGCCCCTGAGCCTGGGGGCCAGGCAGGGGGTCCACACTCCCAGGCCAAGGCAGAACCACATGCACACGTCTGTTCCTGACCCCTGCACCGGCAGAGAGCTCGGGGGAGCCAGAGTCTGTCAGGCAGCTGCTGGGCTGGCCGCCTGTGTGGGAAGGGGCAGAGCCGACCTAGGGGCAAGATGGGCCTCTTGCTCTCCCTGCTGCCCTGAGGCTGCTGGGCCAAAGACGTCTTGGGCATCCAGCCCTTTGCTTGTCCCTTCCCTCTGACGAGGCCCTCTGAGCTCCAGCACCTTGCAGTGTGGAGACAGCCCCTGCCAGCAACCTCCTCCCCAAGGAGGCCTCAACCGAGACCTAGGACCAGGGGAAAGGCACCAGCGGGGATGAGCCTGGGGAGGCGCCCGGGCATGTCTGGACCCAGTCCCCGCAGCCTGCCCCTTGGTGGGGCAGTACCCCCGGAGGCCAGGAAGGTCTGGGAAAGGCTGGCCAGGGGCAGGGGACCTGCTGGGTCCTGCCCCTGGCCTGTGGGGCCTCTGAGCACAACCGGCCCTCTCCCACTGGAAGACCTCCCCGGCTGCCTCCAAAGTCCTGTTTGCCAACACTCCCACCCGCTGTTCACGCCAGACTTGCACAATGTTCCCAAGCCCGGGAGAAAAGCGCTTCGGGGTGGTGCTCTCTCCGGGCCCTTGCCCCTGAGCCTGGGGGCAAGGCATGGGGAACACACTCCCAGGCCAAGGCAGAACCACATGCCCACGTCTGTTCCTGTCCCCTGCACCGGCAGAGAGCTTGGGGGAGCCAGAGTCTGTCAGGCAGCTGCTGGGTTGGCCGCCTGTGTGGGAAGGGGCAGAGCCGCCCTAGGGGCAAGTTGGGCCTCTTGCTCTCCCTGCTGCCCTGAAGCTGCTGGGCCAAAGACGTCTTGGGCATCCAGCCCCTTGCTGGTCCCTTCCCTCTGACGAGGCCCTCTGAGCTCCAGCACCTTGCAGTGTGGAGACAGCCCCTGCCAGCAACCTCCTCTCCAAGGAGGCCTCAACCGAGGCCTAGGCCCAGGGGAAAGGCACCAGCGGGGATGAGCCAGGGGAGGCGCCCGAGCATGTATGGACCCAGTCCCCGCAGCCTGCCCCTTGGTGGGGCAGTACCCCCGGAGGCCAGGAAGGTCTGGGTAAGGCTGGCCAGGGGCAGGGGCCCTGCTGGGTCCTGCCCCTGGCCGGTGGGGCCTCTGAGCACAACCGGCCCTCTCCCACTGGAAGACCTCCCCGGCTGCCTCCAAAGGCCGGTTTGCAAGCGTTCCCGGCCACTGTTACCAGCAGGCGGGCACAATGCTCCTAAGCCCGAAAGAAAAGCGCTTCAGGGTGGTGGTCTCTCTGGGCCCTTGCCCCTGAGCCTGGGGGCAAGGCAGGGTGTCCACACTCCCAGGCCAAGGCAGAACCACATGCACACGTCTGATCTGCCCCCTGCACCGGCAGAGAGCTCGGGGGAGCCAGAGTCTGCCAGGCAGCTGCTGGGCTGGCCGCCTGTGTGGGAAGTGGCAGAGCCGACCTAGGGGCAAGTTGGGCCTCTTGCTCTCCCTGCTGCCCTGAGGCTGCTGGGCCAAAGAGGTCTTGGGCATCCAGCCGCTTGCTGGTCCCTTCCCTCTGACGAGGCCCTCTGAGCTCCAGCACCTTGCAGTGTGGAGACAGCCCCTGCCAGCAACCTCCTCTCCAAGGAGGCCTCAACCGAGGCCTAGGCCCAGGGGAAAGGCACCAGCGGGGATGAGCCTGGGGAGGCGCCCGGGCATGTCTGGACCCAGTCCCCGCAGCCTGCCCCTTGGTGGGGCAGTACCCCCGGAGGCCAGGAAGGTCTGGGCAAGGCTGGCCAGGGGCAGGGGCCCTGCTGGGTCCTGCCCCTGGCCTGTGGGGCCTCTGAGCACAACCGGCCCTCTCCCACTGGAAGAACTCCCCGGCTGCCTCCAAAGGCCAGTTTGCCAACACTCCCGCCCGCTATTCCCGCGAGGCAAGCACAATGCTCCCAAGCCCGGGAGAAAAGCGCTTCGGGGTGGTGCTCTCCTCGGGCCCTTGCCCCTGAGCCTGGGGGCCAGGCAGTTGGTCCACACTCCCAGACCAAGGCAGAACCACATGCACACGTCTGTTCCTGACCCCTGCACCGGCAGAGAGCTCGGGGGAGCCAGAGTCTGTCAGGCAGCTGCTGGGCTGGCCGCCTGTGTGGGAAGGGGCAGAGCCGACCTAGGGGCAAGTTGGGCCTCTTCCTCTCCCTGCTGCCCTGAGGCTGCTGGGCCAAAGAGGTCTTGGGCATCCAGCCCCTTGCTGGTCCCTTCCCTCTGACGAGGCCCTCTGAGCTCCAGCACCTTGCAGTGTGGAGACAGCCCCTGCCAGCAACATCCTCTCCAAGGAGGCCTCAACCGAGGCCTAGGCCCAGGGGAAAGGCACCAGCGGGGATGAGCCTGGGGAGGCGCCCGGGCATGTCTGGACCCAGTCCCCGCAGCCTGCCCCTTGGTGGGGCAGTACCCCCAGAGGCAAGGAAGATCTGGGCAAGGCTGGCCAGGGGCAGGGGCCCTGCTGGGTCCTCCCCATGGCCTGTGGGGCCTCTGAGCACAACCGGCCCTCTCCCACTGGAAGACCTCCCCGGCTGCCTCCAAAGGCGGGTTTGCCAACACTCCCGCCCGCTGTTCCCGCCAGGCACGCACAACGCTCCCAAGGCCAGGAGAAAAGCGCTTCGGGGAGTTGCTCTCTCCGGGCCCTTGCCCCTGAGCCTGGGGGCAAGGCAGGGGGAACACACTCCCAGGCCAAGGCAGAACCACATGCCCACGTCTGTTCCTGTCCCCTGCACCGGCAGAGAGCTTGGGGGAGCCAGAGTCTGTCAGGCAGCTGCTGGGTTGGCCGCCTGTGAGGGAAGGGGCAGAGCCGACCTAGGGGCAAGTTGGGCCTCTTGCTCTCATTGCTGCCCTGAGGCTGCTGGGCCAAAGACGTCTTGGGCATCCAGCCCCTTACTGGTCCCTTCCCTCTGACGAGGCCCTCTGAGCTCCAGCACCTTGCAGTGTGGAGACAGCCCCTGCCAGCAACCTCCTCTCCAAGGAGGCCTCAACCGAGGCCTAGGCCCAGGGGAAAGGCACCAGCGGGGATGAGCCTGGGGAGGCGCCCGGGCATGTATGGACCCAGGCCCCGCAGCCTGCCCCTTGGTGGGGCAGTACCCCCGGAGGCCAGGAAGGTCTGGGCAAGGCTGGCCAGGGGCAGGGGCCCTGCTGCGTCCTGCCCCTGGCCTGTGGGGCCTCTGAGCACAACCGGCCCTCTCCCACTGGAAGACCTCCCCGGCTGCCTCCAAAGGCCGGTTTGCAAGCGCTCCCGCCCACTGTTCCCAGCAGGCGTGCACAATGCTCCCAAGCCCGGGAGAAAAGCGCTTCAGGGTGGTGCTCTCTCCGGGCCCTTGCCCCTGAGCCTGGGGGCAAGGCAGGGTGTCCACACTCCCAGGACAAGGCAGAACCACATGCACACGTCTGATCTGCCCCCTGCACCGGCAGAGATCTCGGGGGAGCCAGAGTCTGTCAGGCAGCTGCTGGGCTGGCCGCCTGTGTAGGAAGGGGCAGAGCCGACCTAGGGGCAAGTTGGGCCTCTTGCTCTCCCTGCTGCCCTGAGGCTGCAGGGCCAAAGACGTCTTGGGCATCCAGCCCCTTGCTGGTCCCTTCCCTCTGACGAGGCCCTCTGAGCTCCAGTACCTTGCAGTGTGGAGACAGCCCCTGCCAGCAACCTCCTCTCCAAGGACGCCTCAACCGAGGCCTAGGCCCAGGGGAAAGGCACCAGCGGGGATGAGCCTGGGGAGGCGCCCGGGCATGTCTGGACCCAGTCCCCGCAGCCTGCCCCTTGGTGGGGCAGTACCCCCGGAGGCCAGGAAGGTCTGGGCAAGGCTGGCCAGGGTCAGGGGCCCTGCTGGGTCCTGCCCCTGGCCTGTGGGGCCTCTGAGCACAACCGGCCCTCTCCCACTGGAAGACCTCCCCGGCTGCCTCCAAAGTCCTGTTTGCAAACACTCCCGCCCGCTGTTCACGCCAGGCTCGCACAATGCTCCCAAGCCCGGGAGAAAAGCGCATTGGGGTGGTTCTCTCTCCGGGCCCTTGCCCCTGAGCCTGGGGGCAAGGCACGGGGAACACACTCCCTGGCCAAGGCAGAACCACATGCACACGTCTGTTCCTGTCCCCTGCACCGGCAGAGAGCTTGGGGGAGCCAGAGTCTGGCAGGCAGCTGCTGGGTTGGCCGCCTGTGTGGGAAGGGGCAGAGCCGACCTAGGGGCAAGTTGGGCCTCTTGCTCTCCCTGCTGCCCTGAGGCTGCTGGGCCAAAGACGTCTTGGGCATCCAGCCCCTTACTGGTCCCTTCCCTCTGACGAGGCCCTCTGAGCTCCAGCACCTTGCAGTGTGGAGACAGCCCCTGCCAGCAACCTCCTCTCCAAGGAGGCCTCAACCGAGGCCTAGGCCCAGGGGAAAGGCACCAGCGGGGATGAGCCAGGGGAGGCGCCCGGGCATGTCTGGACCCAGTCCCCGCAGCCTGCCCCTTGGTGGGGCAGTACCCCCGGAGGCCAGGAAGGTCTGAGCAAGGCTGGCCAGGGGCAGGGGCCCTGCTGCGTCCTGCCCCTGGCCTGTGGGGCCTCTGAGCACAACCGGCCCTCTCCCACTGGAAGACCTCCCCGGCTGCCTCCAAAGGCCGGTTTGCAAGCGCTCCCGCCCACTGTTCCCAGCAGGCGTGCACAATGCTCCCAAGCCCGGGAGAAAAGCGCTTCAGGGTGGTGCTCTCTCCGGGCCCTTGCCCCTGAGCCTGGGGTCAAGGCACGGTGTCCACACTCCCAGGCCAAGTCAGAACCACATGCACACGTCTGTTCCTGCCCCCTGCACCGGCAGAGAGCTCGGGGGAGCCAGAGTCTGTCAGGCAGCTGCTGGGCTGGCCGCCTGTGTGGGAAGGGGCAGAGCCGACCTAGGGGCAAATTGGGCCTCTTGCTCTCCCTGCTGCCCTGAGGCTGCTGGGCCAAAGAGGTCTTGGGCATCCATCCCGTTACTGGTCCCTTCCCTCTGACGAGGCCCTCTGAGCTCCAGCACCTTGCAGTGTGGAGACAGCCCCTGCCAGCAACCTCCTCTCCAAGGAGGCCTCAACCGAGGCCTAGGCCCAGGGGAAAGGCACCAGCGGGGATGAGCCTGGGGAGGCGCCCGGGCATGTCTGGACCCAGTCCCCGCAGCCTACCCCTTGGTGGGGCTGTAACCCCGGAGGCAGGAAGGTCTGGGCAAGGCTGGCCAGGGGCAGGGGCCCTGCTGGGTCCTGCCCCTGGCCTGTGGGGCCTCTGAGCACAACCGGCCCTCTCCCACTGGAAGACCTCCCCGGCTGCCTCCAAAGGCCGGTTTGCAAGCACTCCCGCCCACTGTTCCCACCAAGCGCACACAATTCTCCCAAGCCCGGGAGAAAAGCGCTTCGGGGTGGTGCTCTCTCCGGGCCCTTGCCCCTGAACCTGGACGCCAGGCAGTTGGTCCACACTCGGAGACCAAGGCAGAACCACATGCACACGTCTGTTCCTGACCCCTGCACCGGCAGAGAGCTCGGGGGAGCCAGAGTCTGTCAGGCAGCTGCTGGGCTGGCCGCCTGTGTGGGAAGGGGCAGAGCCGACCTAGGGGCAAGTTGGGCCTCTTGCTCTCCCTGCTGCCCTGAGGCTGCTGGGCCAAAGAGGTCTTGGGCATCCAGCCCCTTGCTGGTCCCGTCCCTCTGATGAGGCCCTCTGAGCTCCAGCACCTTGCAGTGTGGAGACAGCCCCTGCCAGCAACCTCCTCTCCAAGGAGGCCTCAACCGAGACCTAGGACCAGGGGAAAGGCACCAGCGGGGATGAGCCTGGGGAGGCGCCCGGCCATGTCTGGACCCAGTCCCCGCAGCCTGCCCCTTGGTGGGGCAGTACCCCCGGAAGCCAGGAAGGTCTCGGCAAGGCTGCCAGGGGCAAGGACACTGCTGGGTCCTGCCCCTGGCCTGTTGGGCGTCTGAGCACAACCGGCATTCTCCCGCTGGAAGACCTCCCCGTCTGCCTCCAAAAGACGGTTTGCAAGCACTCCCACCCGCTGTTCCCCCAGGCACGCACAATGCTCCCAAGCCCGGGAGAAAAGCGCTTCGGGGTGGTGCTCTCTCCGGGCCCTTGCCCCTGAGCCTGGGGCCAGGCAGGGGGAACACACTCCCAGGCCAAGGGAGAACGACATGCACACGTCTGTTCCTGCCCCCTACACCGGCAGAGAGCTCGGGGGAGCCAGAGACTGCCAGGCTGCTGCTGGGCTGGCTGCCTGTGTGGGACGGGGCAGAGCCGACCTAGGGGCAAGTTGGGCCTCTTGCTCTCCCTGCTGCCCTGAGGCTGCTGGGTCAAAGAGGTCTTGGGCATCCAGCCCTTTGCTGGTGCCTTCCCTCTGACGAGGCCCTCTGAGCTCCAGCACCTTGCAGTGTGGAGACAGCCCCTGCCAGCAACCTCCTCTCCAAAGAGGCCTCAACCGAGGACTACACCCAGGGGAAAGGCACCAGCGGGGATGATCCTGGGGAGGCGCACGGACATGTCTGGACCCAGTCTCCGCAGCCTGCCCCTTGGTGGGGCAGTACCCCCGGAGGCCAGGAAGGTCTGGGCAAGTCTGGCCAGGGGCAGGGGCCCTGCTGGGTCCTGACCCTGGCCTGTGGGGCCTCTGAGCACAACCGGCCCTCTCCCACTGGAAGACCTCCCCGGCTGCCTCCAAAGTCCTGTTTGCAAACACTCCCGCCCGCTGTTCACGTCAGGCTCGCACAATGCTCCCAAGCCCGGGAGAAAAGCACTTCGGAGTGGTGCTCTCTCCGGGCCCTTGCCCCTGAGCCTGGGGGCAAGGCAGGGGGAACACACTCCCAGGCCAAGGCAGAAACACATGCCCACGTCTGTTCCTGTCCCCTGCACCGGCAGAGAGCTTGGGGGAGCCAGAGTCTGTCAGGCAGGTGCTGGGTTGGCCGCCTGTGTGGAAAGGGGCAGAGCCGACCTAGGGGCAAGTTGGGCCTCTTGCTCTCCCTGCTGCCCTGAGGCTGCTGGGCCAAAGAGGTCTTGGGAATCCAGCCCCTCACTGGTCCCTTCACTCTGACGAGGCCCTCTGAGCTCCAGCACCTTGCAGTGTGGAGACAGCCCCTGCCAGCAACCTCCTCTCCAAGGAGGCCTCAACCGAGGCCTACGCCCAGGGGAAAGGCACCAGCGGGGATGAGCCAGGGGAGGCGCCCGAGCATGTCTGGACCCAGTTCCCGCAGCCTGCCCCTTGGTGGGGCAGTACCCCCGGAGGCCAGGAAGGTCTGGGCAAGGCTGGCCAGGGGCAGGGGCCCTGCTGGGTCCTGCCCCTTGCCTGTGGGGCCTCTGAGCACAACCGGCCCTCTCCCACTGAAAGACCTCCCCGGCTGCCTCCAAAGGCCGGTTTGCAAGCGCTACCGCCCACTGTTCCCAGCAGGCGTGCACAATGCTCCTAAGCCCGGGAGAAAAGCGCTTCAGGGTGGTGCTCTGTCTGGGCCCTTCCCCCTGAGCCTGGGGGCAAGGCAGGGTGTCCACACTCCCAGGCCAAGGCAGAACCACATGCACACGTCTGATCTGCCCCCTGCACCGGCAGAGAGCTCGGGGGAGCCAGAGTCTGTCAGGCAGCTGCTGGGCTGGCCGCATGTGTGGGAAGTGGCAGAGCCGACCTAGGGGCAAGTTGGGCCTCTTGCTCTCCCTGCTGCCCTGAGGCTGCTGGGCCAAAGAGGTCTTGGGCATCCAACCCCTTGCTGGTCCCTTCCCTCTGACGAGGCCCTCTGAGCTCCAGCACCTTGCAGTGTGGAGACAGCCCCTGCCAGCAACCTCCTCTCCAAGGAGGCCTAAACCGAGGCCTAGGCCCAGGGGAAAGGCACCAGCGGGGATGAGCCTGGGGAGGCGCCCGGGCATGTATGGACCCAGTCCCCGCAGCCTGCCCCTTGGTGGGGCAGTACCCCCGGAGGCGAGGAAGGTCTGGGAAAGGCTGGCCAGGGGCAGGGGACCTGCTGGGTCCTGCCCCTGGCCTGTGGGGCCTCTGAGCACAACCGGCCCTCTCCCACTGGAAGACGTCCCCGGCTGCCTCCAAAGGCCGGTTTGCAAGCACTCCCGCCCACTGTTGCAACCAAGGGCGCACAACGCTCCCAAGCCCGGGAGAAAATCGCCTCGGGGTGGTGCTCTCTCCGGGCCCTTTCCCCTGAGCCTGGGGGCAAGGCAGGGGGTCCACAATCCCAGGCTAAGGCAGAACGACATGCACACGTCTGTTTCTGCCCCATGCACCGGCAGAGAGCTCGGGGGAGCCAGAGTCTGTCAGGCAGCTGCTGGGCTGGCCGCCTGTGTGGGAAGGGGCAGAGCCGACCTAGGGGCAAGTTGGGCCTCTTGCTCTCCCTGCTGCCCTGAGGCTGCTGGGACCAAAGAGATCTTGGGCATCCAGCCCCTTGCTTGTCCCTTCCCTCTGACGAGGCCCTCTGAGCTCCAGCACCTTGCAGTGTGGAGACAGCCCCTGCCAGCAATCTCCTCTCCAAGGAGGCCTCAACCGAGGCCTAGGCCCAGGGGAAAGGCACCAGCGGGGATGAGCCTGGGGAGGCGCCCGGGCATGTCTGGACCCAGTCCCCGCAGCCTGCCCCTTGGTGGGGCAGTACCCCCGGAGGCCAGGAAGGTCTGGGCAAGGCTGGCCACGGGCAGGGGCCCTGCTGGGTCCTGCCCCTGGCCTGTGGGGCCTCTGAGCACAACCGGCCCTCTCCCACTGGAAGACTTCCCCGGCTGCCTCCAAAGGCCGGTTTGCCAACACTCCCGCCCGCTGTTCCCGCCAGGCACGCACAATGCTCCCAAGCCCGGGAGAAAAGCGCTTCGGGGTGTTGCTCTCTCCGGGCCCTTGCCCCTGAGCGTGGGGGCGAGGCAGTGGGTCCACACTCCCAGACCAACGCAGAACCACATGCACACGTCTGTTCCTGACCCCTGCACCGGCAGAGAGCTCGGGGGAGCCAGAGTCTGTCAGGCAGCTGCTGGGCTGGCCGCCTGTGTGGGAAGGGGCAGAGCCGACCTAGGGGCAAGTTGGGCCTCTTGCTCTCCCTGCTGCCCTGAGGCTGCTGGGCCAAAGAGGTCTTGGGCATCCAGCCCCTTGCTGGTCCCTTCCCTCTGACGAGGCCCTCTGAGCTCCAGCACCTTGCAGTGTGGAGACAGCCCCTGCCAGCAACCTCCTCTCCAAGGAGGCCTCAACCGAGGCCTAGGCCCAGGGGAAAGGCACCAGCGGGGATGAGCCTGGGGAGGCGCCCGGCCATGTCTGGACCCAGTCCCCGCAGCCTGCCCCTTGGTGGGGCAGTACCCCCGGAGGCCAGGAGGGTCTGGGCAAGGCTGCCAGGGGCAGGGACACTGCTGGGTCCTGCCCCTGGCCTGTGGGGCGTCTGAGCACAAACGGCACTCTCCCGCTGGAAGACATCCCCGGCTGCCTCCAAAGGCTGGATTTCAAGTACTCCCTCCCGCTGTCCCGCCAGCCGCACACAATGCTCCCAATCACGGGAGAAAAGCGCTTCGGGGTGGTGCTCTCTACGGGCCCTTGGAAGACCTCCCAGGCTGCCTCCAAAGGCCGGTTTGCAAGCACTCAATCCCGCTGTTCCCGCCAGCCGCGCACAATGCTCCCAAGCCCGGGAGAAAAGCGCTTCGGGGTGGTGCTCTCTCCCGGCCCTTGGAAGACCTCCCCGGCTGCCTCCAAAGGCTGGTTTTCAAGAACTCCCTCCCGCTGACCCGCCAGCCGCACACAATGCTCCCAAGCCCGGGAGAAAAGCATTTTGGGGTGGTCTCTCTCCGGGCCCTTGGAAGACTCCCCGGCTGCCTCTAAAGGCCGGTTTGCAAGCACTCATGTCCTCTGTTCCCGACAGCCGCGAACAATGCTCCCAATTCCCTGAGAAAAGTGCTTCGGGATGGTGCTCTCTCCGGGCCCTTGGAAGACCTCCCAAGCTGCCTCCAAAGGCCGGTTTGCAAGCACTCCCGCCCGCTGTTCCCGCCAGCCTCGCACAATGCTCCCAAGACAGGGAGAAAAGCGCTTCGGGGTGGTGTTCTCTCCGTGCCAATGGAGGACCTCCCTGGCTGCCCCCAAAGGCTGGTTTGCAAGCACTCCCACTCGCTGTTCCCGCCAGCCACGCACAATCCTCCAAAACCCCGGAGAAAAGCGCTTCGGGGTGGTGTTCTCTCCATGCCCATGGAAGACCTCCCGGGGTGCCCCCAAAGGCCGGTTTGGAAGCACTTCCACTCGCTGTTCCCGCCATCCGCGCACAATGCTCCCAAGCCCGGGAGAAAAGCATTTTGGGGTGGTGCTCACACCGGGCCCTGGAAGACCTCCCCGGCTGCCTCCAAAGGACGGTTTTCAAGCACTCCTGCCTGCTGTTCCCGCCACCCGCGCACAATGCTCCCAAGCCCGGGAGAAAAGCGCTTCGGGGTGGTGCTCTCTACAGGCCCTTGAAAGACCTCCCCGGCTGCCTCCAAAGGCCGGTTTGCAAGGATTCCTTCCTGCTGTTCCCGCCATCCGCGCACAATGATCCCAAGCCCGGGAGAAAAGCATTTTGGGGTGGTGCTCACACCGGGCCCTGGAAGACCTCCCCGGCTGCCTCCAAAGGACGGTTTTCAAGCACTCCTGCCTGCTGTTCCCGCCACCCGCGCAGAATGCTCCCAAGCGCGGGAGAAAAGCGCTTCGGGGTGGTGCTCTCTACAGGCCCTTGGAAGACCTCCCCGGCTGCCTCCAAAGGCCGGTTTGCAAGGACTCCTTCCTGCTGTTCCCGCCAGCCATGCACAATGCTCCCAAGCCCGGGAGAAAAGCATTTTGGGGTGGTGCTCACTCCGGGCCCTTGGAAGACCTCCCCGGCTGCCTCCAGTGGCCAGTTTGCAAGCACTCATGCCCGCTGTTCCCACCAGCCGCGCACAATGCTCCCAAACCCGGGAGAAAAGCTTTTTGGGGTGGTGCTCACACCGGGCCCTGGAAGACCTCCCCGGCTGCCTGCAAAGGCCGGTTTTCAAGCACTCCTGCCTGCTGTTCCCGCCAGCCGCGCACAATACTCCCAAGCCCGGGAGAAAAGCGCTTCGGGGTGGTGCTCTCTACAGGCCCTTGGAAGACCTCCCCCGCTGCCTCCAAAGGCCGGTTTGCAAGGACTCCTTCCTGCTGTTCCCGCCAGCCACGCACAATGCTCCCAAGCCCGGGAGAAAAGTGCTTCGGGGTGGTGATCTCTCCGGGCCCTTGGAAGTCGTCCCCGGCTGCCTCCAAAGGCCGGTTTGCAAGCACTCATGCCCCTTGTTCCCACCAGCCGCGCACAATGCTCCCAAGCCCGGGAGAAAAGCATTTTGGGGTGGTGCTCACTCCGGGCCCTTGGAAGACCTCCCCGGCTGCCTCCAAAGGCCAGTTTGCAAGCAGTCCTGCCTGCTGTTCCCGCCAGCCGCGCACAATGCTCCCAAGCCCGGGAGAAAAGCGCTTCGGGGTGGTGCTCTCTCCGGGCACTTTCAAGACCTCCCCGGCTGCCTCCAAAGGCCGGTTTGTAAGTACTCATTCCCGCTGCTTCCGCCAGCCACGCACAATGCTCCCAAGCCCGGGAGAAAAGCATTTTGGGGTGGTGCTCTCTCCGGGCCCTTGGAAGACCTCCCGGGCTGCCTCCAAAGGCCGGTTTGCAAGCATTCATGTCCATTGTTCCCGACAGCCGCGCACAATGCTCCCAAGCCCGAGAGAAAAGCATTTTTGGGTGGTGATCAGTCCGGCTCTTGGAAGACCTCCCCGGCTGCCTCCAAAGGACAGTTTGCAAGCACTCATGCCCGCTGTTCCCGCCAGCCGCGCACAATGCTCCCAAGACCGTGAGAAAAGCGCTTCGGGGTGGTGTTCTCTCAGGGACCATGGGGGACCTCCCCGGCTGCCCCCAAAGGCCGGTTTGCAAGCATTCCCACTCGCTGTTCCCGCCAGGCACACACAATGTTCCAAAACCCCGGAGAAAAGCGCTTCGGGGTGGTGCTCTCTCCCCGCCCTTGGAAGACTTCTCTGGCTGCCGCCAAAGGCCAGTTTGCAAGAATTCCCTCCCGCTGTCCCACCAGCCGCACACAATGCTCCAAAACCCGAGAGAAAAGCGCTTCGAGGTGGTGCTCTCTCCGGGCCCTTGGAAGACCTCCCCGGCTGCCTCCAAAGGCCGGTTTGCAAGCACTCCTGCCTGCTGTTCCCGCCACGCGCGCACAATGCTCCCAAGCCCGGAAGAAAAGCATTTTGGGGTAGTGCTCTCTCCGGGCCCTTGGAAGACCTCCCGGGCTGCCTCCAAAGGCCGGTTTGCAAGCACTCATGTCCGCTGTTCCCGACAGCCGCGCACAATGCTCCCAAGCCCGGGAGAAAAGCATTTTGGGGTGGTGATCAGTCCGGGCCCTTGGAAGACCTCCCCGGCTGCCTCCAAAGGACAGTTTGCAAGAACTCATGCCCGCTGTTCCCGCCAGGCACGCACAATGCTCCCAAGCCCGGGAGAAAAGCGCTTCGGGGTGGTGCTCTCACCGGGCCCTTGCCCCTGAGCCTGGGGGCAATGCAGGGGGAACACACTCCCAGGCCAAGTCAGAACCACATGCAAACGTCTGTTCCTGGTCCCTGCACCGGCAGAGAGCTCGGGGGAGCCAAAGTCTGTCAGGCAGCTGCTGGGCTGGCCGCCTGTGTGGAAAGGGGCAGAGCCGACCTAGGGGCAAGTTGGGCCTCTTGCTCTCCCTGCTGCCCTGAGGCTGCTGGGCCAAAGAGATCTTGGGCATCCAGCCCCTTGCTGGTCCCTTCCCTCTGACGAGGCCCTCTGAGCTCCAGCACCTTGCAGTGTGGAGACAGCCCCTGCCAGCAACCTCCTCTCCAAGGAGGCCTCAACCGAGGCCTAGGCCCAGGGGAAAGGCACCAGCGGGGATGAGCCTGGGGAGGCGCCCGGGCATGTCTGGACCCAGTCCCCGCAGCCTGCCCCTTGGTGGGGCAGTACCCCCGGAAGCCAGGAAGGTCTGGGCAAGGCTGGCCAGGGGCAGGGGCCCTGCTGGGTCCTGCCCCTGGCCTGTGGGGCCTCTGAGCACAACCGGCCCTCTCCCACTGTAAGACTTCCCCGGCTGCCTCCAAAGGCCGGTTTGCCAACACTCCCGCCCACTGTTCCCGCCAGGCACGCACAATTCTCCCAAGCCCGGGAGAAAAGCGCTTCGGGGTGGTGCTCTCTCCGGGCCCTTGCCCCTGAGCGTGGGGGCGAGGCAGTGGGTCCACACTCCCAGACCAACGCAGAACCACATGCACACGTCTGTTCCTGACCCCTGCACCGGCAGAGAGCTCGGGGGAGCCAGAGTCTGTCAGGCAGCTGCTGGGCTGGCTGCCTGTGTGGGAAGGGGCAGAGCCGACCTAGGGGCAAGTTGGGCTTCTTCCTCTCCCTGCTGCCCTGAGGCTGCTGGGCCAAAGAGGTCTTGGGCATCCAGCCCCTTGCTGGTCCCTTCCCTCTGACGAGGCCCTCTGAGCTCCAGCACCTTGCAGTGTGGAGACAGCCCCTGCCAGCAACCTCCTCTCCAAGGAGGCCTCAACTGAGGCCTAGGCCCAGGGGAAAGGCACCAGCGGGGATGAGCCTGGGGAGGCGCCCGGGCATGTCTGGACCCAGTCCCCGCAGCCTGCCCCTTGGTGGGGCAGTAGCCCCGGAGGCCAGGAGGGTCTGGGCAAGGCTGCCAGGGGCAGGGACACTGCTGGGTCCTGCCCCTGGCCTGTGGGGCGTCTGAGCACAACCGGCACTCTCCCGCTGGAAGACCTCCCCGGCTGCCTCCAAAGGCCGGTTTGCAAGCACTCCCGCCCGCTGTTCCCGCCAGGCACGCACAATGCTCCCAAGCCCGGGAGAAAAGCGCTTCGGGGTGGTGCTCTCTCCGGGCCCTTGCCCCTGAGCCTGGGGGACAGGCAGGGGGAACACACTCCCAGGCCAAGGCAGAACGACATGCACACGTCTGTTCCTGCCCCCTACACCGGCAGAGAGTTCGGGGGAGCCAGAGACTGCCAGGCTGCTGCTGGGCTGGCTGCCTGTGTGGGACGGGGTAGAGCCGACCTAGGGGCAAGTTGGGCCTCTTGCTCTCCCTGCTGCCCTGAGGCTGCTGGGTCAAAGAGGTCTTGGGCATCCAGCCCTTTGCTGGTCCTTTCCCTCTGACGAGGCCCTCTGAGCTCCAGCACCTTGCAGTGTGCAGACAGCCCCTGCCGGCAACCTCCTCTCCAAGGAGGCCTCAACCGAGGCCTAGGCCCACGGGAAAGGCACGAGCGGGGATGAGCCTGGGGAGGCGCCCGGGCATGTCTGGACCCAGGCCCCGCAGCCTGCCCCTTGGTGGGGTAGTACCCCCGGAGGCCAGGAAGGTCTGGGCAAGGCTGCCAGAGGCAGGGACACTGCTGGGTCCTGCCCCTGGCCTGTGGGGCCTCTGAGAACAACTGGCACTCTCCCGCTGGAAGACCTCCCCGGCTGCCTCCAAAGGCTGGTTTGCAAGCACTCAATCCCGCTGTTCACGCCAGCTGCGCACAATGCTCCCAAGCCCGGGAGAAAAGCATTTTGGGGTGGTGCTCACTCCGGGCTTTGGAAGACCTCCCCGGCTGCCTCCAAGGCCGGTTTGCAAGCACTTCTGCCTGCTGTTCCCGCCACCCGCGCACAATGCTCCCAAGCCCGGGAGAAAAGGGTTTCGGGGTGGTGTTCTCTCTGGGCCCAAGAAAGACCTCCCGGGCTGCCCCCAAATGCCGGTTTGCAAGCACTCCCACTCGCTGTTCCCGCCATCCGTGCAAATGCTCCAAGCCCAGGAGAAAAGCCCTTCAGGGTGGTGCTCTCTCCCGGCCCTTGGAAGACCTCCCCGGCTGCCTCCAAAGGCTGGATTTCAAGTACTCCCTCCCGCTGTCCCGCCAGCTGCACACAATGCTCCCAATCACGGGAGAAAAGCGCTTCGGGGTGGTGCTCTCTACGGGCCCTTGGAAGACCTCCCCGTTTGTCTCCAAAGGCCGGTTTGCAAGCACTCATGCCCGCTGTTCCCGCCAGCCGCGCACAATGCTCCCAAGCCTAGGAGAAAAGCGCTTCGGGGTGGTGCTCTCTCCCGGCCCTTGGAAGACCTCCCCGGCTGCCTCCAAAGGCCAGTTTGCAAGCACTCAATCCCGCTGTTCCCGCCAGCCGCGCACAATGCTCCCAAGCCCGGGAGAAAAGCGCTTCGGGGTGGTGCTCTCTCCTGGCCCTTGGAAGACCTCCCCGGCTGCCTCCAAAGGCTGGTTTTCGAGAACTCCCTCCCGCTGACCCGCCAGCCGCACACAATGCTCCCAAGCCCGGGAGAAAAGCATTTTGGGGTGGTCTCTCTCCGGGCCCTTGGAAGACTCCCCGGCTGCCTCTAAAGGCCGGTTTGCAAGCACTCATGTCCTCTGTTCCCGACAGCCGCGAACAATGCTCCCAATTCCGTGAGAAAAGTGCTTCGGGATGGTGCTCTCTCCGGGCCCTTGGAAGACCTCCCAAGCTGCCTCCAAAGGCCGGTTTGCAAGCACTCCCGCCCGCTGTTCCCGCCAGCCTCGCACAATGCTCCCAAGACCGGGAGAAAAGCGCTTCGGGGTGGTGTTCTCTCCGTGCCAATGGAGGACCTCCCTGGCTGCCCCCAAAGGCCGGTTTGCAAGCACTCCCACTCGCTGTTCCCGCCAGCCACGCACAATCCTCCAAAACCCCGGAGAAAAGCGCTTCGGGGTGGTGTTCTCTCCGTGCCCATGGAAGACCTCCCGGGGTGCCCCCAAAGGCCGGTTTGCAAGCACTCCCACTCGCTGTTCCCGCCATCCGCGCACAATGCTCCCAAGCCCGGGCGAAAAGCATTTTGGGGTGGTGCTCACTCCGGGCCCTTGGAAGACCTCCCCGGCTGCCTCCAAAGGCCAGTTTGCAAGCAGTCCTGCCTGCTGTTCCCGCCAGCCGCGCACAATGTTCCCAAGCCCGGGAGAAAAGCATTTTGGGGTGGTGCTCTCTCCGGGCACTTTCAAGACCTCCCCGGCTGCCTCCAAAGGCCGGTTTGTAAGTACTCATTCCCGCTGCTTCCGCCAGCCACGCACAATGCTCCCAAGCCCGGGAGAAAAGCATTTTGGGGTGGTGCTCTCTCCGGGCCCTTTGAAGACCTCCCGGGCTGCCTCCAAAGGCCGGTTTGCAAGCATTCATGTCCGTTGTTCCCGACAGCCGCGCACAATGCTCCCAAGCCCGAGAGAAAAGCATTTTGGGGTGGTGATCAGTCCGGCCCTTGGAAGACCTCCCCGGCTGCCTCCAAAGGACAGTTTGCAAGCACTCATGCCCGCTGTTCCCGCCAGCCGCGTACAATGCTCCCAAGACCGTGAGAAAAGCGCTTCGGGGTGGTGTTCTCTCAGGGACCATGGAGGACCTCCCCGGCTGCCCCCAAAGGCCGGTTTGCAAGCATTCCCACTCGCTGTTCCCGCCAGGCACACACAATGTTCCAAAACCCCGGAGAAAAGCGCTTCGGGGTGGTGGTCTCTCCGGGCCCCTGCCCCTGAGCCTGGGGGCCAGGCAGGGGATCCACAGTCCCAGGCCAAGGCAGAACCACATGCACACGTCTGTTCCTGCCCCCTCCACCGGCAGAGAGCTGGGGTGAGCCAGAGTCTGTCAGGCAGCTGCTGGGCTGCCCGCCTGTGTGGGAAGGGGCAGAGCCGACCTAGGGGCAATTTGGGCCTCTTGCTCTCCCTGCTGCCCTGAGGCTGCTGGGCGAAAGAGGTCTTGGGCATCCAGCCCCTTGCTGGTCCCTTCCCTCTGACGAGGCCCTCGGAGCTCCAGCACCTTGCAGTGTGGAGACAGCCCCTGCCAGCAACCTCCTCTCCAAGGAGTCCTCAACCGAGGCCTAGGCCCAGGGGAAAGGCACCAGCGGAGATGAGCCAGTGGAGGCGCACGGGCATGTCTGGACCCAGTCCCCGCAGCCTGCCCCTTGGTGGGGCAGTACCCCCGGAGGCCAGGAAGGTCTGGGCAAGGCTGCGAGGGGCAGGGGCCCTGCTGGGTCGTGCCCCTGGCCTGTGGGGCGTCTGAGCACAACCGGCACTCTCCCGCTGGAAGACCTCCCCGTCTGCCTCCAAAGGCCGGTTTGCAAGCACTCCCGCCCGCTGTTCCCGCCAGGCACGCACAATGCTCCCAAGCCCGGGAGAAAAGCGCTTCGGGGTGGTGCTCTCTCCGGGCCCTTGCCCCTGAGCCTGGGGCCAGGCAGGGGATCCACAGTCCCAGGCCAAGGCACAACAACATGCACACGTCTGTTCCTGCCCCCTCCACCGGCAGGGAGCTGGGGGGAGCCAGAGTCTGTCAGGCAGCTGCTGGGCTGGCCGCCTGTGTGGGAAGGGGCAGAGCCGACCTAGGGGCAAGTTGGGCCTCTTGCTCTCCCTGCTGCCCTGAGGCTGCTGGGCCAAAGAGGTCTTGGGCATCCAGCCCCTTGCTGGTCCCTTCCCTCTGACGAGGCCCTCTGAGCTCCAGCACCTTGCAGTGTGGAGACAGACCCTGCCAGCAACCTCCTCTCCAAGGAGGCCTCAACCGAGGCCTAGGCCCAGGGGAAAGGCACCAGCGGGGATGAGCCAGTGGAGGGGCCCGGGCATGTCTGGACCCAGTCCCCGCAGCCTGCCCCTTGGTGGGGCAGTACCCCCGGAGGCCAGGAAGGTCTGGGCAAGGCTGGCCAGGGGCAGGGTCCCTGCTGGGTCCTGCCCCTGGCCTCTGGGGCCTCTGAGCACAAGCGGCCCTCTCCCACTGGAAGACCTCCCCGGCTGCCTTCAAAGGCGGGTTTGCCAACACTCCCGCCCGCTGTTCCCGCCAGGCACGCACAACGCTCCCAAGGCCAGGAGAAAAGCGCTTCGGGGTGTTGCTCTCTCCGGGCCCTTGCCCCTGAGCCTGGGGTCCAGGCAGTGTGTCCACACTCCCAGACCAAGGCAGAACCACATGCACACGTCTGTTCCTGACCCCTGAACCGGCAGAGAGCTCGGGGGAGCCAGAGTCTATCAGGCAGCTGCTGGGTTGGCTGCCTGTGTGGGAAGGGGCAGAGCCGACCTAGGGGCAAGTTGGGCCTCTTGCTCTCCCTGCTGCCCTGAGGCTGCTGGGCCAAAGAGGTCTTGGGCATCCAGCCCCTTGCTGGTCCCTTCCCGCTGACGAGGCCCTCTGAGCTCCAGCACCTTGCAGTGTGGAGACAGCCCCTCCCAGCAACCTCCTCTCCAAGGAGGCATCAACCGAGGCCTATGCCCAGGGGAAAGGCACCAGCGGGGATGAGCCTGGGGAGGCGCCCAGGCATGTCTGGACCCAGTCCCCGCAGCCTGCCCCTTGGTGGGGCAGTACCCCCGGAGGCCAGGAAGGTCTGGGCAAGGCTGGCCAGGGGCAGGGGACCTGCTGGGTCCTGCCCCTGGCCTGTGAGGCCTCTGAGCACAACCGGCCCTCTCCCACTGGAAGACCTCCCCGGCTGCCTCCAAAGGCCGGTTTGCAAGCGCTCCCGCCCACTGTTCCCAGCAGGCGTGCACAATGCTCCCAAGCCCGGGAGAAAAGCGCTTCAGGGTGGTGCTCTCTCCGGGCCCTTGCCCCTCAGCCTGGGGTCAAGGCAGGGTGTCCACACTCCCAGGACAAGGCAGAACCACATGCACACGTCTGATCTGCCCCCTGCACCGGCAGAGAGCTCGGGGGAGCCAGAGTCTGTCAGGCAGCTGCTGGGCTGGCCGCCTGTGTGGGAAGGGGCAGAGCCGACCTAGGGGCAAGTTGGGCCTCTTGCTCTCCCTGCTGCCCTGAGGCTGCTGGGCCAAAGAGGTCTTGGGCATCCAGCCCCTTGCTGGTCCCTTCCCTCGGACGAGGCCCTCTGAGCTCCAGCACCTTGCAGTGTGGAGACAGCCCCTGCCAGCAACCTCCTCTCCAAGGAGTCCTCAACCGAGGCCTAGGCCCAGGGGAAAGGCACCAGCGGGGATGAGCCTGGGGAGGCGCCCGGGCATGTCTGGACCCAGTCCCCGCAGCCTGCCCCTTGGTGAGGCAGTACCCCCGGAGGCCATGAAGGTCTGGGCAAGGCTGCCAGGGGCAGGGACACTGCTGGGTCCTGCCCCTGGCCTGTGGGGCGTCTGAGCACAACCGGCACTCTCCCGCTGGAAGACCTCCCCGTCTGCCTCGAAAGGCCGGTTTGCAAGCACTCCCGCCCGCTGTTCCCGCCAGGCACGCACAATGCTCCCAAGGCCGGGAGAAAAGCGCTTCCGGGTGGTGCTCTCACCGGGCCCTTGCCCCTGAGCCTGGGGGCCAGGCAGGGGGAACACACTCCCAGGCCAAGGCAGAACGACATGCACACGTCTGTTCCTGCCCCCTACACCGGCAGAGAGCTCGGGGGAGCCAGAGACTGCCAGGCTGCTGCTGGGCTGGCCGCCTGTGTGGGACGGGGCAGAGCCGACCTAGGGGCAAGTTGGGTGTCTTGCTCTCCCTGCTGCCCTGAGGCTGCTGGGTCAAAGAGGTCTTGGGCATCCAGCCCTTTGCTGGTCCCTTCCCTCTGACGAGGCCCTCTGATCTCCAGCACCTTGCAGTGTGGAGACAGCCCCTGCCAGCAACCTCCTCTCCAAGGAGGCCTCAACCGAGGCCTAGGCCCAGGGGAAAGGCACCAGCGGGGATGAGCCTGGGGAGGCGCCCGGGGATGTCTGGACCCAGTCCCCGCAGCCTGCCCCTTGGTGGGGCAGTACCCCCGGAGGCCAGGAAGGTCTGGGCAAGGCTGGCCAGGGTCAGGGGCCCTGCTGGGTCCTGCCCCTGGCCTGTGGGGCCTCTGAGCACAACCGGCCCTCTCCCACTGGAAGACCTCCCAGGCTGCCTCCAAAGTCCTGTTTGCTAACACTCCCGCCCGCTGTTCACGCCAGGCTCGCACAATGCTCCCAAGCCCGGGAGAAAAGCGCATTGGGGTGGTTCTCTCTCCGGGCCCTTGCCCCTGAGCCTGGGGGCAAGGCACGGGGAACACACTCCCTGGCCAAGGCAGAACCACATGCCCACGTCTGTTCCTGTCCCCTGCACCGGCAGAGAGCTTGGGGGAGCCAGAGTCTGGCAGGCAGCTGCTGGGTTGGCCGCCTGTGTGGGAAGGGGCAGAGCCGACCGAGGGGCAAGTTGGGCCTCTTGCTCTCCCTGCTGCCCTGAGGCTGCTGGGCCAAAGACGTCTTGGGCATCCAGCCCCTTACTGGTCCCTTCCCTCTGACGAGGCCCTCTGAGCTCCAGCACCTTGCAGTGTGGAGACAGCCCCTGCCAGCAACCTCCTCTCCAAGGAGGCCTCAACCGAGGCCTAGGCCCAGGGGAAAGGCACCAGCGGGGATGAGCCAGGGGAGGCGCCCGAGCATGTCTGGACCCAGTCCCCGCAGCCTGCCCCTTGGTGGGGCAGTACCCCCAGAGGCCAGGAAGGTCTGGGGAAGGCTGGCCAGGGGCAGGGGCCCTGCTGCGTCCTGCCCCTGGCCTGTGGGGCCTCTGAGCACAACCGGCCCTCTCCCACTGGAAGACCTCCCCGGCTGCCTCCAAAGGCCGGTTTGCAAGCGCTCCCGCCCACTGTTCCCAGCAGGCGTGCACAATGCTCCCAAGCCCGGGAGAAAAGCGCTTCAGGGTGGTGCTCTCTCCGGGCCCTTGCCCCTGAACCTGGGGGCAAGGCAGGGGGTCCACACTCCCAGGCCAAGGCAGAACGACATGCACACGTCTGTTCCTGCCCCATGCACCGGCAGAGAGCTCGGGGGAGCCAAAGTCTGTCAGGCAGCTGCTGGGCTGGCCGCCTGTGTGGGAAGGGGCAGAGCCGACCTAGGGGCAAGTTGGGCCTCTTGCTCTTCCTGCTGCCATGAGGCTGCTGGGCCAAAGAGATCTTGGGCATCCAGCCCCTTGCTTGTCCCTTCCCTCTGACGAGGCCCTCTGAGCTCCAGCACCTTGCAGTGTGGAGACAGCCCCTGCCAGCAACCTCCTCTCCAAGGAGGCCTCAACCGAGGCCTAGGCCCAGGGGAAAGGCACCAGCGGGGATGAGCCTGGGGAGGCGCCCGGGCAAGTCTGTACCCAGTCCCCGCAGCCTGCCCCTTGGTGGGGCAGTACCCCCGGAAGCCAGGAAGGTCTGGGCAAGGCTGGCCACGGGCAGGGGCCCTGCTGGGTCCTGCCCCTGGCCTGTGGGGCCTCTGAGCACAACCGGCCCTCTCCCACTGGAAGACTTCCCCGGCTGCCTCCAAAGGCCGGTTTGCCAACACTCCCGCCCGCTGTTCCCGCCAGGCACGCACAATTCTCCCAAGCCCGGGAGAAAAGCGCTTCGGGGTGGTGCTCTCTCCGGGCCCTTGCCCCTGAGCCTGGGGGCGAGGCAGTGGGTCCACACTCCCAGACCAACGCAGAACCACATGCACACGTCTGTTCCTGACCCCTGCACCGGCAGAGAGCTCGGGGGAGCCAGAGTCTGTCAGGCAGCTGCTGGGCTGGCCGCCTGTGTGGGAAGGGGCAGAGCCGACCTAGGGGCAAGTTGGGCCTCTTCCTCTCCCTGCTGCCCTGAGGCTGCTGGGCCAAAGAGGTCTTGGGCATCCAGCCCCTTGCTGGTCCCTTCCCTCTGACGAGGCCCTCTGAGCTCCAGCACCTTGCAGTGTGGAGACAGCCCCTGCCAGCAACCTCCTCTCCAAGGAGGCCTCAACCGAGGCCTAGGCCCAGGGGAAAGGCACCAGCGGGGATGAGCCTGGGGAGGCGCCCGGCCATGTCTGGACCCAGTACCCGCAGCCTGCCCCTTGGTGGGGCAGTACCCCCGGAGGCCAGGAGGGTCTGGGCAAGGCTGCCAGGGGCAGGGACACTGCTGGGTCCTGCCCCTGGCCTGTGGGGCGTCTGAGCACAACCGGCACTCTCCCGCTGGAAGACCTCCCCGGCTGCCTCCAAAGGCCGGTTTGCAAGCACTCCCGCCCGCTGTTCCCGCCAGGCACGCACAATGCTCCCAAGCCCGGGAGAAAAGCGCTTCGGGGTGGTGCTCTCTCCGGGCCCTTGCCCCTGAGCCTGGGGGACAGGCAGGGGGAACACACTCCCAGGCCAAGGCAGAACGACATGCACACGTCTGTTCCTGCCCCCTACACCGGCAGAGAGTTCGGGGGAGCCAGAGACTGCCAGGCTGCTGCTGGGCTGGCTGCCTGTGTGGGACGGGGTAGAGCCGACCTAGGGGCAAGTTGGGCCTCTTGCTCTCCCTGCTGCCCTGAGGCTGCTGGGTCAAAGAGGTCTTGGGCATCCAGCCCTTTGCTGGTCCTTTCCCTCTGACGAGGCCCTCTGAGCTCCAGCACCTTGCAGTGTGCAGACAGCCCCTGCCGGCAACCTCCTCTCCAAGGAGGCCTCAACCGAGGCCTAGGCCCAGGGGAAAGGCACCAGCGGGGATGAGCCTGGGGAGGCGCCCGGGCATGTCTGGACCCAGGCCCCGCAGCCTGCCCCTTGGTGGGGCAGTACCCCCGGAGGCCAGGAAGGTCTGGGCAAGGCTGCCAGATGCAGGGACACTGCTGGGTCCTGCCCCTGGCCTGTGGGGCCTCTGAGAACAACTGGCACTCTCCCGCTGGAAGACCTCCCCGGCTGCCTCCAAAGGCTGGATTGCAAGCACTCAATCCCGCTGTTCACGCCAGCTGCGCACAATGCTCCCAAGCCCGGGAGAAAAGCATTTTGGGGTGGTGCTCACTCCGGGCTTTGGAAGACCTCCCCGGCTGCCTCCAAGGCCGGTTTGCAAGCACTTCTGCCTGCTGTTCCCGCCACCCGCGCACAATGCTCCCAAGCCCGGGAGAAAAGCGTTTCGGGGTGGTGTTCTCTCTGGGCCCAAGAAAGACCTCCCGGGCTGCCCCCAAATGCCGGTTTGCAAGCACTCCCACTCGCTGTTCCCGCCATCCGTGCAAATGCTCCAAGCCCAGGAGAAAAGCCCTTCAGGGTGGTGCTCTCTCCCGGCCCTTGGAAGACCTCCCCGGCTGCCTCCAAAGGCTGGATTTCAAGTACTCCCTCCCGCTGTCCCGCCAGCCGCACACAATGCTCCCAATCACGGGAGAAAAGCGCTTCGGGGTGGTGCTCTCTACGGGCCCTTGGAAGACCTCCCCGTTTGTCTCCAAAGGCCGGTTTGCAAGCACTCATGCCCGCTGTTCCCGCCAGCCGCGCACAATGCTCCCAAGCCTAGGAGAAAAGCGCTTCGGGGTGGTGCTCTCTCCCGGTCCTTGGAAGACCTCCCCGGCTGCCTCCAAAGGCCAGTTTGCAAGCACTCAATCCCGCTGTTCCCGCCAGCCGCGCACAATGCTCCCAAGCCCGGGAGAAAAGCGCTTCGGGGTGGTGCTCTCTCCTGGCCCTTGGAAGACCTCCCCGGCTGCCTCCAAAGGCTGGTTTTCGAGAACTCCCTCCCGCTGACCCGCCAGCCGCACACAATGCTCCCAAGCCCGGGAGAAAAGCATTTTGGGGTGGTCTCTCTCCGGGCCCTTGGAAGACTCCCCGGCTGCCTCTAAAGGCCGGTTTGCAAGCACTCATGTCCTCTGTTCCCGACAGCCGCGAACAATGCTCCCAATTCCGTGAGAAAAGTGCTTCGGGATGGTGCTCTCTCCGGGCCCTTGGAAGACCTCCCAAGCTGCCTCCAAAGGCCGGTTTGCAAGCACTCCCGCCCGCTGTTCCCGCCAGCCTCGCACAATGCTCCCAAGACCGGGAGAAAAGCGCTTCGGGGTGGTGTTCTCTCCGTGCCAATGGAGGACCTCCCTGGCTGCCCCCAAAGGCCGGTTTGCAAGCACTCCCACTCGCTGTTCCCGCCAGCCACGCACAATCCTCCAAAACCCCGGAGAAAAGCGCTTCGGGGTGGTGTTCTCTCCGTGCCCATGGAAGACCTCCCGGGGTGCCCCCAAAGGCCGGTTTGCAAGCACTCCCACTCGCTGTTCCCGCCATCCGCGCACAATGCTCCCAAGCCCGGGAGAAAAGCATTTTGGGGTGGTGCTCACACCGGGCCCTGGAAGACCTCCCCGGCTGCCTCCAAAGGACGGTTTTCAAGCACTCCTGCCTGCTGTTCCCGCCACCCGCGCAGAATGCTCCCAAGCGCGGGAGAAAAGCGCTTCGGGGTGGTGCTCTCTACAGGCCCTTGGAAGACCTCCCCGGCTGCCTCCAAAGGCCGGTTTGCAAGGACTCCTTCCTGCTGTTCCCGCCAGCCACGCACAATGCTCCCAAGCCCGGGAGAAAAGCATTTTGGGTTGGTGCTCACTCCGGGCCCTTGGAAGACCTCCCAGGCTGCCTCCAATGGCCAGTTTGCAAGCACTCATGTCCGCTGTTCCCACCAGCCGCGCACAATGCTCCCAAGCCCGGGAGAAAAGCTTTTTGGGGTGGTGCTCACACCGGGCCCTGGAAGACCTCCCCGGCTGCCTCCAAAGGCCAGTTTTCAAGCACTCCTGCCTGCTGTTCCTGCCACCTGCGCACAATGCTCCTAAGCCCGGGAGAAAAGCGCTTCGGGGTGGTGCTCTCTACAGGCCCTTGGAAGACCTCCCCGGCTGCCTCCAAAGGCCGGTTTGCAAGGACTCCTTCCTGCTGTTCCCGCCAGCCACGCACAATGCTCCCAAGCCCGGGAGAGAAGCATTTTGGGGTGGTGCTCTCTACAGGCCCTTGGAAGACCTCCCCGGCTGCCTCCAGTGGCCAGTTTGCAAGCACTCATGCCCGCTGTTCCCACCAGCCGCGCACAATGCTCCCAAGCCCGGGAGAAAAGCTTTTTGGGGTGGTGCTCACACCGGGCCCTGGAAGACCTCCCCGGCTGCCTGCAAAGGCCGGTTTTCAAGCACTCCTGCCTGCTGTTCCCGCCACCCGCGCACAATACTCCCAAGCCCGGGAGAAAAGCGCTTCGGGGTGGTGCTCTCTACAGGCCCTTGGAAGACCTCCCCCGCTGCCTCCAAAGGCCGGTTTGCAAGGACTCCTTCCTGCTGTTCCCGCCAGCCACGCACAATGCTCCCAAGCCCGGGAGAAAAGTGCTTCGGGGTGGTGATCTCTCCGGGCCCTTGGAAGTCGTCCCCGGCTGCCTCCAAAGGCCGGTTTGCAAGCACTCATGCCCGTTGTTCCCACCAGCCGCGCAAAATGCTCCCAAGCCCGGGAGAAAAGCATTTTGGGGTGGTGCTCACTCCGGGCCCTTGGAAGACCTCCCCGGCTGCCTCCAAAGGCCAGTTTGCAAGCAGTCCTGCCTGCTGTTCCCGCCAGCCGCGCACAATGCTCCCAAGCCCGGGAGAAGAGCGCTTCGGGGTGGTGCTCTCTCCGGGCCCTTGGAAGACGTCCCCGGCTGCCTCCAAACGCCGGTTTGCAAGCACTCATGCCCGTTGTTCCCACCAGCCGCGCACAATGCTCCCAAGCCCGGGAGAAAAGCATTTTGGGGTGGTGCTCACTCCGGGCCCTTGGAAGACCTCCCCGGCTGCCTCCAAAGGCCAGTTTGCAAGCAGTCCTGCCTGCTGTTCCCGCCAGCCGCGCACAATGTTCCCAAGCCCGGGAGAAAAGCGCTTCGGGGTGGTGCTCTCTCCGGGCACTTTCAAGACCTCCCCGGCTGCCCCCAAAGGCCGGTTTGTAAGTACTCATTCCCGCTGCTTCCGCCATCCACGCACAATGCTCCCAAGCCCGGGAGAAAAGCATTTTGGGGTGGTGCTCTCTCCGGGCCCTTGGAAGACCTCCCGGGCTGCCTCCAAAGGCCGGTTTGCAAGCACTCATGTCCGCTGTTCCCGACAGCCGCGCACAATGCTCCCAAGCCCGAGAGAAAAGCATTTTGGGGTGGTGATCAGTCCGGCCCTTGGAAGATCTCCCCGGCTGCCTCCAAAGGACAGTTTGCAAGCACTCATGCCCGCTGTTCCCGCCAGCCACGCACAATGCTCCCAAGACCGTGAGAAAAGCGCTTCGGGGTGGTGTTCTCTCAGGGACCATGGAGGACCTCACCGGCTGCCCCCAAAGGCCGGTTTGCAAGCATTCCCACTCGCTGTTCCCGCCAGGCACACACAATGTTCCAAAACCCCGGAGAAAAGCGCTTCGGGGTGGTGCTCTCTCCGCGCCCTTGGAAGACTTCTCTGGCTGCCGCCAAAGGCCGGTTTGCAAGAATTCCCTCCCGCTGTCCCACCAGCCGCACACAATGCTCCAAAACCCGAGAGAAAAGCGCTTCGAGGTGGTGCTCTCTCCAGGCCCTTGGAAGACCTCCCCGGCTGCCTCCAAAGGCCGGTTTGCAAGCACTCCTGCCTGCTGTTCCCGCCACGCGCGCACAATGCTCCCAAGCCCGGAAGAAAAGCATTTTGGGGTAGTGCTCTCTCCGGGCCCTTGGAAGACCTCCCGGGCTGCCTCCAAAGGCCGGTTTGCAAGCACTCATGTCCGCTGTTCCCGACAGCCGCGCACAATGCTCCCAAGCCCGAGAGAAAAGCATTTTGGGGTGGTGATCAGTCCGGGCCCTTGGAATACCTCCCCGGCTGCCTCCAAAGGACAGTTTGCAAGCACTCATGCCCGCTGTTCCCGCCAGCCACGCACAATGCTCCCAAGACCGTGAGAAAAGCGCTTCGGGGTGGTGTTCTCTCAGGGACCATGGAGGACCTCACCGGCTGCCCCCAAAGGCCGGTTTGCAAGCATTCCCACTCGCTGTTCCCGCCAGGCACACACAATGTTCCAAAACCCCGGAGAAAAGCGCTTCGCGGTGGTGCTCTCTCCGCGCCCTTGGAAGACTTCTCTGGCTGCCGCCAAAGGCCGGTTTGCAAGAATTCCCTCCCGCTGTCCCACCAGCCGCACACAATGCTCCAAAACCCGAGAGAAAAGCGCTTCGAGGTGGTGCTCTCTCCAGGCCCTTGGAAGACCTCCCCGGCTGCCTCCAAAGGCCGGTTTGCAAGCACTCCTGCCTGCTGTTCCCGCCACGCGCGCACAATGCTCCCAAGCCCGGAAGAAAAGCATTTTGGGGTAGTGCTCTCTCCGGGCCCTTGGAAGACCTCCCGGGCTGCCTCCAAAGGCCGGTTTGCAAGCACTCATGTCCGCTGTTCCCGACAGCCGCGCACAATGCTCCCAAGCCCGGGAGAAAAGCATTTTGGGGTGGTGATCAGTCCGGGCCCTTGGAAGACCTCCCCGGCTGCCTCCAAAGGACAGTTTGCAAGAACTCATGCCCGCTGTTCCCGCCAGGCACGCACAATGCTCCCAAGCCAGGGAGAAAAGCGCTTCGGGGTGGTGCTCTCACCGGGCCCTTGCCCCTGAGCCTGGGGGCAATGCAGGGGGAACACACTCCCAGGCCAAGGCAGAACCACATGCAAACGTCTCTTCCTGGTCCCTGCATCGGCAGAGAGCTCGGGGGAGCCAGAGTATGCCAGGCAGCTGCTGGGTTGGCGGCCTGTGTGGAAAGGGGCAGAGCCGACCTAGAGGCAAGTTGGGCCTCTTGCTCTCCCTGCTGCCCTGAGGCTGCTGGGCCAAAGAGGTCTTGGGCATCCAGCCCCTTGCTGGTCCCTTCCCTCTGACGAGGCCCTCTGAGCTCCAGCACCTTGCAGTGTGGAGACAGCCCCTGCCAGCAACCTCCTCTCCAAGGAGGCCTCAACCGAGGCCTAGGCCCAGGGGAAAGGCACCAGCGGGGATGAGCCTGGGGAGGCGCCCGGGCATGTCTGGACCCAGTCCCCGCAGCCTGCCCCTTGGTGGGGCAGTACCCCCGGAGGCCAGGAAGGTCTAGGCAAGGCTGCCAGGGGCAGGGACACTGCTGGGTCCTGCCCCTGGCCTGTGGGGCGTCTGAGCACAACCAGCACCCTCCCGCTGGAAGACCTCCCCGTCTGCCTCCAAAGGCCTGTTTGCAAGCACTCCCACCCGCTGTTCCCGCCAGGCACGCACAATGCTCCCAAGCCCGGGAGAAAAGTGCTTCGGGGTGGTGCTCTCCTCGGGCCCTTGCCCCTGAGCCTGGGGGCCAGGCAGGTGGAACACACTCCCAGGCCAAGGGAGAACGACATGCACACGTCTGTTCCTGCCCCCTACACCGGCAGAGAGCTCGGTGGAGCCAGAGTCTCTCAGGCAGCTGCTGGGCTGGCCGCCTGTGTGGGAAGTGGCAGAGCCGACCTAGGGGCAAGTTGGGCCTCTGCTCTCCCTGCTGCCCTGAGGCTGCTGGGCCAAAGAGGTCTTGGGCATCCAGCCCCTTGCTGGTCCCTTCCCTCTGACGAGGCCCTCTGAGCTCCAGCACCTTGCAGTGTGGAGACAGCCCCTGCCAGCAACCTCCTCTCCAAGGAGGCCTAAACCGAGGCCTAGCCCCAGGGGAAAGGCACCAGCGGGGAAGAGCCTGGGGAGGCGCCCGGGCATGTCTGGACCCAGTCCCCGCAGCCTGCCCCTTGGTGGGGCAGTACCCCCGGAGGCCAGGAAGGTCTGGGCAAGGCTGGCCAGGGGCAGGGGCCCTGCTGGGCCCTGCCCCTGGCCTGTGGGGCCTCTGAGCACAACCGGCCCTCTCCCACTGGAAGACCTCCCCGGCTGCCTCCAAAGGCCGGTTTGCCAACACTCCCGCCCGCTGTTCCCGCCAGGCACGCACAATGCTCCCAAGCCCGGGAGAAAAGCGCTTTGGGGTGTTGCTCTCTCCGGGCCCTTGCCCCTGAGCGTGGGGGCCAGGCAGTGGGTCCACACTCCCAGACCAAGGCAGAACCACATGCCCACGTCTGTTCCTGTCCCCTGCACCGGCAGAGAGCTCGGAGGAGCCAGAGTCTGTCAGGCAGCTGCTGGGCTGGCCGCCTGTGTGGGAAGGGGCAGAGCCGACCTAGGGGCAAGTTGGGCCTCTTCCTCTCCCTGCTGCCCTGAGGCTGCTGGGCCAAAGAGGTCTTCGGCATCCAGCACCTTGCTGGTCCCTTCCCTCTGACGAGGCCCTCTGAGCTCCAGCACCTTGCAGTGTGGAGACAGCCCCTGCCAGCAACCTCCTCTCCAAGGAGGCCTCAACCGAGGCCTAGGCCCAGGGGAAAGGCACCAGCGGGGATGAGCCTGGGGAGGCGCCCGGGCATGTCTGGACCCAGTCCCCGCAGCCTGCCCCTTGGTGGGGCTGTAACCCCGGAGGCAGGAAGGTCTGGGCAAGGCTGGCCAGGGGCAGGGGCCCTGCTGGGCCCTTCCCCTGGCCTGTGGGGCCTCTGAGCACAACCGGCCCTCTCCCACTGGAAGACCTCCCCGGCTGCCTCCAAAGGCCGGTTTGCAAGCACTCCCGCCCACTGTTCCCACCAAGCGCGCACAATGCTCCCAAGCCCGGGAGAAAAGCGCTTCGGGGTGGTGCTCTCTCCGGGCCCTTGCCCCTGAGCCTGGGGGCCAGGCAGGGGGTCCACACTCCCAGGCCAAGGCAGAACCACATGCACACGTCTGTTCCTGACCCCTGCACCGGCAGAGAGCTCGGGGGAGCCAGAGTCTGTCAGGCAGCTGCTGGGCTGGCCGCCTGTGTGGGAAGGGGCAGAGCCGACCTAGGGGCAAGTTGGGCCTCTTCCTCTCCCTGCTGCCCTGAGGCTGCTGGGCCATAGAGGTCTTGGGCATCCAGCCCCTTGCTCTCCCTTCCCTCTGACGAGGCCCTCTGAGCTCCAGCACCTTGCAGTGTGGAGACAGCCCCTGCCAGCAACCTCCTCTCCAAGGAGGCCTCAACCGAGGCCTAGGCCCAGGGGAAAGGCACCAGCGGGGATGAGCCAGTGGAGGCGCACTGGCATGTCTGGACCCAGTCCCCGCAGCCTGCCCCTTGGTGGGGCAGTACCCCCGGAGGCCAGGAAGGTCTGGGCAAAGCTGCCAGGGGCAGGGACACTGCTGGGTCCTGCCCCTGGCCTGTGGGGCGTCTGAGCACAACCGGCACTCTCCCACTGGAAGACCTGCCCGGCTGCCTCCAAAGGCCGGTTTGCAAGCGCTCCCGCCCACTGTTCCCAGCAGGCGTGTACAATGCTCCCAAGCCCGGGAGAAAAGCGCTTCGGGGTGGTGCTCTCTCCGGGCCCTTGCTCCTGAGCCTGGGGGCAAGGCACGGTGTCCACAATCCCAGGCCAAGTCAGAACCACATGCACACCTCTGATCTGCCCCCTGCACCGGCAAAGAGCTCGGGGGAGCCAGAATATGTCAGGCAGCTGCTGGGCTAGCCGCCTGTGTGGGAAGGGGCAGAGCCGACCTAGGGGCAAGTTGTGCCTCTTGCTCTCCCTGCTGCCCTGAGGCTGCTGGGCCAAAGAGGTCTTGGGCGTCCAGCCCCTTGCTGGTCCCTTCCCTCTGACGAGGCCCTCTGAGCTCCAGCACCTTGCAGTGTGGAGACAGCCCCTGCCAGCAACCTCCTCTCCAAGAGGCCTAAACCGAGGCCTAGGCCCAGGGGAAAGGCACCAGTGGGGATGAGCCTGGGGAAGCGCCCGGGCATGTCTGGACCCAGTCCCCGCAGCCTGCCCCTTGGTGGGGCAGTACCCCTGAGGCCAGGAAGGTCTGGGAAAGGCTGGCCAGGGGCAGGGGACCTGCTGGGTCCTGCCCCTGGCCTGTGGGGCCTCTGAGCACAACCGGCCCTCTCCCAATGGAAGACCTCCCCGGCTGCCTCCAAAGGCCGGTTTGCAAGCACTCCCGCCCACTGTTCCCACAAAGCACGCACAATGCTCCCAAGCCCGGGAGAAAAGCGCTTCGGGGTGTTGCTCTCTCCGGGCCCTTGCCCCTGAGCCTGGGGTCCAGGCAGTGGGTCCACACTCCCAGACCAAGGCAGAACCACATGCACACGTGTGTTCCTGCCCCCTACACCGGCAGAGAGCTCGGGGGAGCCAGAGACTGCCAGGCTGCTGCTGGGCTGGCTGCCTGTGTGGTACGGGGCAGAGCCGACCTAGGGGCATGTTGGGCCTCTTGCTCTCCCTGCTGCCCTGAGGCTGCTGGGTCAAAGAGGTCTTGGGCATCCAGCGCTTTGCTGGTGCCTTCCCTCTAACGAGGCCCTCTGAGCTCCAGCACCTTGCAGTGTGGAGACAGCCCCTGTCAGCAACCTCCTCTCCAAAGAGTCCTCAACCGAGGCCTACAACCAGGGGAAAGGCACCAGCGGGGATGATCCTGGGGAGGCGCACAGACATGTCTGGACCCAGTCTCCTCAGCCTGCCCCTTGGTGGGGCAGTACCCCCGGAGGCCAGGAAGGTCTGGGCAAGTCTGGCCAGGGGCAGGGGCCCTGCTGGGTCCTGACCCTGGCCTGTGGGGCCTCTGAGCACAACCGGCCCTCTCCCACTGGAAGACCTCCCCGGCTGCCTCCAAAGTCCTGTTTGCAACACTCCCGCCCGCTGTTCACGTCAGGAATGCAGAAAGCTCCCAAGCCGGGGAGAAAAGCGCTTCGGTGTGGTGCTCTCTCCGGGCCCTTGCCCATGAGCCTGGGGGCAAGGCAGGGAGAACACACTCCCAGGCCAAGGCAGAACCACATGCCCACATCTGTTCCTGTCCCCTGCACCGGCAGAGAGCTTGGGGGAGCCAGAGTCTGTCAGGCAGCTGCTGGGTTGGCCGCCTGTGTGGGAAGGGGCAGAGCCGCCCTAGGGGCAAGTTGGGCCTCTTGGTCTCCCTGCTGCCCTGAGGCTGCTGGGCCAAAGATGTCTTGGGCATCCAGCCCTTTACTGGTCCCTTCTCTCTGACGAGGCTCTCTGAGCTGCAGCACCTTGCAGTGTGGAGACAGCCCCTGCCAGCAACCTCCTCTCCAAGGAGGCCTCAACCGAGGCCTAGGCCCAGGGGAAAGGCACCAGCGGGGATGAGCCAGGGGAGGCGCCCGAGCATGTCTGGACCCAGTCCCCGCAGCCTGCCCCTTGGTGGGGCAGTACCCCCGGAGGCCAGGAAGGTCTGGGCAAGGCTGGCCAGGGGCAGGGGCCCTGCTGCGTCCTGCCCTTGGCCTGTGGGGCCTCTGAGCACAACCGGCCCTCTCCCACTGGAAGACCTCCCCGGCTGCCTCCAAAGCCGGTTTGCAAGCGCTCCCGCCCACTGTTCCCAGCAGGCGTGCACAATGCTCCTAAGCCCGGGAGAAAAGCGCTTCGGGGTGGTGCTCTCTCCGGGCCCTTGCCCCTGAGCCTGGGGGCAAGGCAGGGTGTCCACACTCCCAGGCCAAGGCAGAACCACATGCACACGACTGATCTGCCCCCTGCACAGGCAGAGAGCTCGGGGGAGCCAGAGTCTGTCAGGCAGCTGCTGGGCTGGCCGCCTGTGTGGGAAGGGGCAGAGCCGACCTAGGGGCAAGTTGGGCCTCTTGCTCTCCCTGCTGCCCTGAGGCTGCTGGGCCAAAGAGGTCTTGGGCATCCAGCCCCTTGCTGGTCCCTTCCCTCTGATGAGGCCCTCTGAGCTCCAGCACCTTGCAGTGTGGAGACAGCCCCTGCCAGCAACCTCCTCTCCAAGGAGGCCTCAACCGAGGCCTAGGACCAGGGGAAAGGCACCAGCGGGGATGAGCCTGGGGAGGCGCCCGGGCATGTCTGGACCCAGTCCCCGCAGCCTGCCCCTTGGTGGGGCAGTACCCCCGGAGGCCAGGAAGGTCTGGGCAAGGCTGGCCAGGGGCAGGGGCCCTGCTGGGTCCTGCCCCTGGCCTGTAGGGCCTCTGAGCACAACCGGCCCTCTCCCGCTGGAAGACCTCCCCGGCTGCCTCCAAAGGCCAGTTTGCCAACACTCCTGCCCGCTGTTCCCGCCAGGCACGCACAATGCCCCCAAGCCCAGGAGAAAAGCGCTTCGGGGTGGTGGTCTCTCCGGGCCCCTGCCCCTGAGCCTGGGGGCCAGGCAGGGGATCCACAGTCCCAGGCCAAGGCAGAACCACATGCACACGTCTGTTCCTGCCCCCTCTACCGGCAGAGAGCTGGGGGGAGCCAGAGTCTGTCAGGCAGCTGCTGGGCTGGCCGCCTGTGTGGGAAGGGGCAGAGCCGACCTAGGGGCAAGTTGGGCCTCTTGCTCTCCCTGCTGCCCTGAGGCTGCTGGGCCAAAGAGGTCTTGGGCATCCAGCCCCTTGCTGGTCCCTTCCCTCTGACGAGGCCCTCTGAGCTCCAGCACCTTGCAGTGTGGAGACAGCCCCTGCCAGCAACCTCCTCTCCAAGGAGGCCTCAACCGAGGCCTAGGCCCAGGGGAAAGGCACCAGCGGGGATGAGCCAGTGGAGGCGCACGGGCATGTCTGGACCCAGTCCCAGCAGCCTGCCCCTTGGTGGGGCAGTACCCCCGGAGGCCAGGAAGGTCTGGGCAAGGCTGGCCAGGGGCAGGGGCCCTGCTGGGTCCTGCCCCTGGCCTGTGGGGCCTCTGAGCACAACCGGCCCTCTCCCACTGGAAGACCTCCCCGGCTGCCTCCAAAGGCCGGTTTGCCAACACTCCCGCCCGCTGTTCCCGCCAGGCACGCACAATGCTCCCAAGCCCGGGAGAAAAGCGCTTCGGGGTGTTGCTCTCTCCGGGCCCTTGCCCATGAGCCTGGGGTCCAGGCAGTGTGTCCACACTCCCAGACCAAGGCAGAACCACATGCACACGTCTGTTCCTGACCCCTGCACCGGCAGAGCGCTCGGGGGAGCCACAGTCTGTCAGGCAGCTGCTGGGTTGGCTGCCTGTGTGGGAAGGGGCAGAGCCGACCTAGGGGAAGTTGGGCCTCTTCCTCTCCCTGCTGCCCTGAGGCTGCTGGGCCAAAGAGGTCTTGGGTATCCAGCCCCTTGCTGGTCCCTTCCCGCTGCCGAGGCCCTCTGAGCTCCAGCACCTTGCAGTGTGGAGACAGCCCCTGCCAGCAACCTCCTCTCCAAGGAGGCCTCAACCGAGGCCTAGGCCCAGGGGAAAGGCACCAGCGGGGATGAGCCTGGGGAGGCGCCCGGGCATGTCTGGACCCAGTCCCCGCAGCCTGCCCCTTGGTGGGGTAGTAACGCCGGAGGCCAGGAGGGTCTGGGCAAGGCTGCCAGGGGCAGGGACACTGCTGGGTCCTGCCCCTGGCCTCTGGGGCGTCTGAGCACAACCGGCACTCTCCCGCTGGAAGACCACCCTGGCTGCCTCCAAAGGCCGGTTTGCAAGCACTCCCCCCCGCTGTTCCCGCCAGGCACGCACAATGCTACCAAGCCCGGGAGAAAAGCGCTTCGGGGTGGTGCTCTCTCCGGGCCCTTGCCCCTGAGCCTGGGGGCCAGGCAGTGGGTCCACACTCCCAGACCAAGGCAGAACCACATGCACACGTCTGTTCCTGACCCCTGCACCGGCAGAGAGCTCGGGGGAGCCAGAGTCTGTCAGGCAGGTGCTGGGCTGGCCGCCTGTGTGGGAAGAAGCAGAGCCGACCTAGGGGCAAGTTGGGCCTCTTCCTCTCCCTGCTGCCCTGAGGCTGCTGGGCCAAAGACGTCTTGGGCATCCAGCCCCTTGCTGGTCCCTTCCCTCTGACGAGGCCCTCTGAGCTCCAGCACCTTGCAGTGTGGAGACAGCCCCTGCCAGCAACCTCCTCTCCAATGAGGCCTCAACCGAGGCCTAGGCCCAGGGGAAAGGCACCAGCGGGGATGAGCCTGGGGAGGCGCCCGGGCATGTCTGGACCCAGTCCCCGCAGCCTGCCCCTTGGTGGGGCAGTACCCCCGGAGGCCAGGAAGGTCTGTGCAAGGCTGCCAGGGGCAGGGACAGCGCTGGGTCCTGCCCCTGGCCTGTGGGACGTCTGAGCACAACCGGCACTCTCCCGCTGGAAGACCTCCCCGTCTGCCTCGAAAGGCCGGTTTGCAAGCACTCCCGCTCGCTGTTCCCGCCAGGCACGCACAATGCTCCCAAGCCCGGGAGAAAAGCGCTTCGGGGTGGTGCTCTCTCCGGGCCCTTGCCCCTAAGCCTGCGGGCCAGGCAGGGGGAACACACTCCCAGGCCAAGACAGAACGACATGAACACGTCTGTTCCTGCCCCCTACACCGGCAGAGAGCTCGGGGGAGCCAGAGTCTCTCAGGCAGGTGCTGGGCTGGCCGCCTGTGTGGGAAGGGGCAGAGCCGACCTAGGGGCAAGTTGGGCCTCTTGCTCTCCCTGCTGCCCTGAGGCTGCTGGGCCAAAGACGTCTTGGGCATCCAGCCCTTTGCTGGTCCCTTCCCTCTGACGAGGCCCTCTGAGCTCCAGCAACTTGCAGTGTGGAGACAGCACCTGCCAGCAATCTCCTCTCCAAGGAGGCCTCAACCGAGGCCTAGGCCCAGGGGAAAGGCACCAGCGGGGATGAGCCTGGGGAGGCGCCCGGGCATGTCTGGACCCAGTCCCCGCAGCCTGTCACTTGGTGGGGCAGTACCCCTGGAGGCCAGGAAGGTCTGGGCAAGGCTGACCAGGGGCAGGGGACCTGCTGCGTCCTGCCCATGGCCTGTGGGGCCTCTGAGCACAACCGGCCCTCTCCCACTGGAAGACCTCCCCGGCTGCCTCCAAAGGCCGTTTTGCACGCACTCCCGCCCACTGTTCCCACCAAGCGCGCACAATGCTCCCAAGCCCGGGAGAAAAGCGCTTCGGGGTGGTGCTCTCTCCGGGCCCTTGCCCCTGAGCCTGGGGGCCAGGCAGGGGGTCCACACTCCCAGGCCAAGGCAGAACCACATGCACACGTCTGTTCCTGACCCCTGCACCGGCAGAGAGCTCGGGGGAGCCAGAGTCTGTCAGGCAGATGCTGGGCTGGCCGCCTTTGTGGGAAGGGGCAGAGCCGACCTAGGGGCAAGTTGGGCCTCTTGCTCTCCCTGCTGCCCTGAGGCTTCTGGGCCAAAGAGGTCTTGGGCATCCAGCCCTTTGCTTGTCCCTTCCCTCTGACGAGGCCCTCTGAGCTCCAGCACCTTGCAGTGTGGAGACAGCCCCTGCCAGCAACCTCCTCTCCAAGGAGGCCTCAACCGAGACCTAGGACCAGGGGAAAGGCACCAGCGGGGATGAGCCTGGGGAGGCGCCCGGGCATGTCTGGACCCAGGCCCCGCAGCCTGCCCCTTGGTGGGGCAGTACCCCCGGAGGCCAGGAAGGTCTGGGCAAGGCTGCCAGGGGCAGGGACACTGCTGGGTCCTGCCCCTGGCCTGTGGGGCGTCTGAGCACAACCGGCACTCTCCCGCTGGAAGACCTCCCCGTCTGCCTCGAAAGGCCGGTTTGCAAGCACTCCCGCCCGCTGTTCCCGCCAGGCACGCACAATGCTCCCAAGCCCGGGAGAAAAGCGCTTCGGGGTGGTGCTCTCTCCGGGCCCTTGCCCCTGAGCCTGGGGGCCAGGCAGGGGGAACACACTCCCAGGCCAAGGCAGAACCACATGCACACGTCTGTTCCTGCCCCCTACACCGGCAGAGAGCTCGGGGGAGCCAGAGACTGCCAGGCTGCTGCTGGGCTGGCCGCCTGTGTGGGACGGGGCAGAGCCGACCTAGGGGCAAGTTGGGCCTCTTGCTCTCCCTGCTGCCCTGAGGCTGCTGGGTCAAAGAGGTCTTGGGCATCCAGCCCTTTGCTGGTCCCTTCCCTCTGACGAGGCCCTCTGATCTCCAGCACCTTGCAGTGTGGAGACAGCCCCTGCCAGCAACCTCCTCTCCAAGGAGGCCTCAACCGAGGCCTAGGCCCAGGGGAAAGGCACCAGCGGGGATGAGCCTGGGGAGGCGCCCGGGGATGTCTGGACCCAGTCCCCGCATCCTGCCCCTTGGTGGGGCAGTACCCCCGGAGGCCAGGAAGGTCTGGGCAAGGCTGGCCAGGGTCAGGGGCCCTGCTGGGTCCTGCCCCTGCCCTGTGAGGCCTCTGAGCACAACCGGCCCTCTCCCACTGGAAGACCTCCCCGGCTGCCTCCAAAGTCCTGTTTGCAAACACTCCCGCCCGCTGTTCACGCCAGGCTCGCACAATGCTCCCAAGCCCGGGAGAAAAGCGCATTGGGGTGGGTCTCTCTCCGGGCCCTTGCCCCTGAGCCTGCGGGCAAGGCACGGGGAACACACTCCCTGGCTTAGGCAGAACCACATGCCCACGTCTGTTCCTGTCCCCTGCACCGGCAGAGAGCTTGGGGGAGCCAGAGTCTGGCAGGCAGCTGCTGGGTTGGCCGCCTGTGTGGGAAGGGGCAGAGCCGACCTAGGGGCAAGTTGGGCCTCTTGCTCTCCCTGCTGCCCTGAGGCTGCTGGGCCAAAGAGGTCTTGGGCATCCAGCCCCTTACTGGTCCCTTCCCTCTGACGAGGCCCTCTGAGCTCCAGCACCTTGCAGTGTGGAGACAGCCCCTGCCAGCAACCTCCTCTCCAAGGAGGCCTCAACCGAGGCCTAGGCCCAGGGGAAAGGCACCAGCGGGGATGAGCCAGGGGAGGCGCCCGGGCATGTCTGGACCCAGTCCCCGCAGCCTGCCCCTTGGTGGGACAGTACCCCCGGAGGCCAGGAAGGTCTGGGCAAGGCTGGCCAGGGGCAGGGGCCCTGCTGGGTCCTGCCCCTGCCCTGTGAGGCCTCTGAGCACAACCGGCCCTCTCCTACTGGAAGACCTCCCCAGCTGCCTCCAAAGTCCTGTTTGCAAACACTCCCGCCCGCTGTTCACGCCAGGCTCGCACAATGCTCCCAAGCCCGGGAGAAAAGCGCTTCGGGGTGGTGCTCTCTCCGGGCCCTTGCCCCTGAGCCTGGGGGCCAGGCAGTGGGTCCACACTCCCAGACCAAGGCAGAACCACATGCACACGTCTGTTCCTGACCCCTGCACCGGCAGAGAGCTCGGGGGAGCCAGAGTCTGTCAGGCAGGTGCTGGGCTGGCCGCCTGTGTGGGAAGAAGCAGAGCCGACCTAGGGGCAAGTTGGGCCTCTTCCTCTCCCTGCTGCCCTGAGGCTGCTGGGCCAAAGACGTCTTGGGCATCCAGCCCCTTGCTGGTCCCTTCCCTCTGACGAGGCCCTCTGAGCTCTAGCACCTTGCAGTGTGGAGACAGCCCCTGCCAGCAACCTCCTCTCCAATGAGGCCTCAACCGAGGCCTAGGCCCAGGGGAAAGGCACCAGCGGGGATGAGCCTGGGGAGGCGCCCGGGCATGTCTGGACCCAGTCCCCGCAGCCTGCCCCTTGGTGGGGCAGTACCCCCGGAGGCCAGGAAGGTCTGTGCAAGGCTGCCAGGGGCAGGGACAGCGCTGGGTCCTGCCCCTGGTCTGTGGGACGTCTGAGCACAACCGGCACTCTCCCGCTGGAAGACCTCCCCGTCTGCCTCGAAAGGCCGGTTTGCAAGCACTCCCGCCCGCTGTTCCCGCCAGGCACGCACAATGCTCCCAAGCCCGGGAGAAAAGCGCTTCGGGGTGGTGCTCTCTCCGGGCCCTTGCCCCTAAGCCTGCGGGCCAGGCAGGGGGAACACACTCCCAGGCCAAGACAGAACGACATGAACACGTCTGTTCCTGCCCCCTACACCGGCAGAGAGCTCGGGGGAGCCAGAGTCTCTCAGGCAGGTGCTGGGCTGGCCGCCTGTGTGGGAAGGGGCAGAGCCGACCTAGGGGCGAGTTGGGCCTCTTGCTCTCCCTGCTGCCCTGAGGCTGCTGGGCCAAAGACGTCTTGGGCATCCAGCCCTTTGCTGGTCCCTTCCCTCTGACGAGGCCCTCTGAGCTCCAGCACCTTGCAGTGTGGAGACAGCACCTGCCAGCAATCTCCTCTCCAAGGAGGCCTCAACCGAGGCCTAGGCCCAGGGGAAAGGCACCAGCGGGGATGAGCCTGGGGAGGCGCCCGGGCATGTCTGGACCCAGTCCCCGCAGCCTGTCACTTGGTGGGGCAGTACCCCTGGAGGCCAGGAAGGTCTGGGCAAGGCTGACCAGGGGCAGGGGACCTGCTGCGTCCTGCCCATGTCCTGTGGGGCCTCTGAGCACAACCGGCCCTCTCCCACTGGAAGACCTCCCCGGCTGCCTCCAAAGGCCGTTTTGCACGCACTCCCGCCCACTGTTCCCACCAAGCGCGCACAATGCTCCCAAGCCCGGGAGAAAAGCGCTTCGGGGTGGTGCTCTCTCCGGGCCCTTGCCCCTGAGCCTGGGGGCCAGGCAGGGGGTCCACACTCCCAGGCCAAGGCAGAACCACATGCACACGTCTGTTCCTGACCCCTGCACCGGCAGAGAGCTCGGGGGAGCCAGAGTCTGTCAGGCAGCTGCTGGGCTGGCCGCCTTTGTGGGAAGGGGCAGAGCCGACCTAGGGGCAAGTTGGGCCTCTTGCTCTCCCTGCTGCCCTGAGGCTTCTGGGCCAAAGACGTCTTGGGCATCCAGCCCTTTGCTTGTCCCTTCCCTCTGACGAGGCCCTCTGAGCTCCAGCACCTTGCAGTGTGGAGACAGCCCCTGCCAGCAACCTCCTCTCCAAGGAGGCCTCAACCGAGACCTAGGACCAGGGGAAAGGCACCAGCGGGGATGAGCCTGGGGAGGCGCCCAGGCATGTCTGGACCCAGTCCCCGCAGCCTGCCCCTTGGTGGGGCAGTACCCCCGGAGGCCAGGAAGGTCTGGGAAAGGCTGGCCAGGGGCAGGGGACCTGCTGGGTCCTGCCCCTGGCCTGTGGGGCCTCTGAGCACAACCGGCCCTCTCCCACTGGAAGAACTCCCCGGCTGCCTCCAAAGTCCTGTTTGCCAAGACTCCCACCCGCTGTTCACGCCAGACTTGCACAATGTTCCCAAGCCCGGGAGAAAAGCGCTTCGGGGTGGTGCTCTCTCCGGGCCCTTGCCCCTGAGCCTGGGGGCAAGGCATGGGGAACACACTCCCAGGCCAAGGCAGAACCACATGCCCACGTCTGTTCCTGTCCCCTGCACCGGCAGAGAGCTTGGGGGAGCCAGAGTCTGTCAGGCAGCTGCTGGGTTGGCCGCCTGTGTGGGAAGGGGCAGAGCCGCCCTAGGGGCAAGTTGGGCCTCTTGCTCTCCCTGCTGCCCTGAATCTGCTGGGCCAAAGACGTCTTGGGCATCCAGCCCCTTACTGGTCCCTTCCCTCTGACGAGGCCCTCTGAGCTCCAGCACCTTGCAGTGTGGAGACAGCCCCTGCCAGCAACCTCCTCTCCAAGGAGGCCTCAACCGAGGCCTACGCCCAGGGGAAAGGCACCAGCGGGGATGAGCCAGGGGAGGCGCCCGAGCATGTCTGGACCCAGTCCCCGCAGCCTGCCCCTTGGTGGGGCAGTACCCCCGGAGGCCAGGAAGGTCTGGGTAAGGCTGGCCAGGGGCAGGGGCCCTGCTGGGTCCTGCCCCTGGCCGGTGGGGCCTCTGAGCACAACCGGCCCTCTCCCACTGGAAGACCTCCCCGGCTGCCTCCAAAGGCCGGTTTGCAAGCGTTCCCGGCCACTGTTACCAGCAGGCGGGCACAATGCTCCTAAGCCCGGAAGAAAAGCGCTTCAGGGTGGTGCTCTCTCTGGGCCCTTGCCCCTGAGCCTGGGGGCAAGGCAGGGTGTCCACACTCCCAGGCCAAGGCAGAACCACATGCACACGTCTGATCTGCCCCCTGCACCGGCAGAGAGCTCGGGGGAGCCAGAGTCTGTCAGGCAGCTGCTGGGCTGGCCGCCTGTGTGGGAAGTGGCAGAGCCGACCTAGGGGCAAGTTGGGCCTCTTGCTCTCCCTGCTGCCCTGAGGCTGCTGGGCCAAAGAGGTCTTGGGCATCCAGCCGCTTGCTGGTCCCTTCCCTCTGACGAGGCCCTCTGAGCTCCAGCACCTTGCAGTGTGGAGACAGCCCCTGCCAGCAACCTCCTCTCCAAGGAGGCCTCAACCGAGGCCTAGGCCCAGAGGAAAGGCACCAGCGGGGATGAGCCTGGGGAGGCGCCCGGGCATGTCTGGACCCTGTCCCCGCAGCCTGCCCCTTGGTGGGGCAGTACCCCCGGAGGCCAGGAAGGTCTGGGCAAGGCTGGCCAGGGGCAGGGGCCCTGCTGGGTCCTGCCCCTGGCCTGTGGGGCCTCTGAGCACAACCGGCCCTCTCCCACTGGAAGAACTCCCCGGCTGCCTCCAAAGGCCGGTTTGCAAGCACTCCCGCCCACTGTTCCCGCCAGGTGCGCACAATGCTCCCAAGCCCGGGAGAAAAGCGCTTCGGGGTGGTGGTCTCTCCGAGCCCTTGCCCCTGAGCCTGGGGGCCAGGCAGGGGATCCACAGTCCCAGGCCAAGGCACAACAACATGCACACGTCTGTTCCTGCCCCCTCCACCGGCAGAGAGCTGGGGGGAGCCAGAGTCTGTCAGGCAGCTGCTGGGCTGGCCGCCTGTGTGGGAAGGGGCAGAGCCGACCTAGGGGCAAGTTGGGCCTCTTGCTCTCCTTGCTGCCCTGAGGCTGCTGGGCCAAAGAGGTCTTGGGCATCCAGCCCCTTGCTGGTCCCTTCCCTCTGACGAGGCCCTCTGAGCTCCAGCACCTTGCAGTGTGGAGACAGCCCCTGCCAGCAACCTCCTCTCCAAGGAGGCCTCAACCGAGGCCTAGGCCCAGGGGAAAGGCACCAGCGGGGATGAGCCTGGGGAGGCGCCCGGGCATGTATGGACCCAGGCCCCGCAGCCTGCCCCTTGGTGGGGCAGTACCCCCGGAGGCCAGGAAGGTCTGGGCAAGGCTGGCCAGGGGCAGGGGCCCTGCTGCGTCCTGCCCCTGGCCTGTGGGGCCTCTGAGCACAACCGGCCCTCTCCCACTGGAAGACCTCCCCGGCTGCCTCCAAAGGCCGGTTTGCAAGCGCTCCCGCCCACTGTTCCCAGCAGGCGTGCACAATGCTCCCAAGCCCGGGAGAAAAGCGCTTCAGGGTGGTGCTCTCTCCGGGCCCTTGCCCCTGAGCCTGGGGGCAAGGCAGGGTGTCCACACTCCCAGGACAAGGCAGAACCACATGCACACGTCTGATCTGCCCCCTGCACCGGCAGAGATCTCGGGGGAGCCAGAGTCTGTCAGGCAGCTGCTGGGCTGGCCGCCTGTGTGGGAAGGGGCAGAGCCGACCTAGGGGCAAGTTGGGCCTCTTGCTCTCCCTGCTGCCCTGAGGCTGCAGGGCCAAAGACGTCTTGGGCATCCAGCCCCTTGCTGGTCCCTTCCCTCTGACGAGGCCCTCTGAGCTCCAGTACCTTGCAGTGTGGAGACAGCCCCTGCCAGCAACCTCCTCTCCAAGGACGCCTCAACCGAGGCCTAGGCCCAGGGGAAAGGCACCAGCGGGGATGAGCCTGGGGAGGCGCCCGGGCATGTCTGGACCCAGTCCCCGCAGCCTGCCCCTTGGTGGGGCAGTACCCCCGGAGGCCAGGAAGGTCTGGGCAAGGCTGCCAGGGGCAGGGACACTGCTGGGTCCTGCCCCTGGCCTGTGGGGCGTCTGAGCACAACCGGCACTCTCCCGCTGGAAGACCTCCCCGTCTGCCTCGAAAGGCCGGTTTGCAAGCACTCCCGCCCGCTGTTCCCGCCAGGCACGCACAATGCTCCCAAGCCCGGGAGAAAAGCGCTTCGGGGTGGTGCTCTCACCGGGCCCTTGCCCCTGAGCCTGGGGGCCAGGCAGGGGGAACACACTCCCAGGCCAAAGCAGAACCACATGCACACGTCTGTTCCTGCCCCCTGCACCGGCAGAGAGCTCGGGGGAGCCAGAGTCTGTCAGGCAGCTGCTGGGCTGGCCGCCTGTGTGGGAAGGGGCAGAGCCGACCTAGGGGCAAGTTGGGCCTCTTGCTCTCCCTGCTGCCCTGAGGCTGCTGGGCCAAAGAGGTCTTGGGCATCCATCCCGTTACTGGTCCCTTCCCTCTGACGAGGCCCTCTGAGCTCCAGCACCTTGCAGTGTGGAGACAGCCCCTGCCAGCAACCTCCTCTCCAAGGAGGCCTCAACCGAGGCCTAGGCCCAGGGGAAAGGCACCAGCGGGGATGAGCCTGGGGAGGCGCCCGGGCATGTCTGGACCCATTCCCCGCAGCCTACCCCTTGGTGGGGCTGTAACCCCGGAGGCAGGAAGGTCTGGGCAAGGCTGGCCAGGGGCAGGGGCCCTGCTGGGTCCTGCCCCTGGCCTGTGGGGCCTCTGAGCACAACCGGCCCTCTCCCACTGGAAGACCTCCCCGGCTGCCTCCAAAGGCCGGTTTGCAAGCACTCCCGCCCACTGTTCCCACCAAGCGCGCACAATTCTCCCAAGCCTGGGAGAAAAGCGCTTCGGGGTGGTGCTCTCTCCGGGCCCTTGCCCCTGAACCTGGACGCCAGGCAGTTGGTCCACACTCGGAGACCAAGGCAGAACCACATGCACACGTCTGTTCCTGACCCCTGCACCGGCAGAGAGCTCGGGGGAGCCAGAGTCTGTCAGGCAGCTGCTGGGCTGGCCGCCTGTGTGGGAAGGGGCAGAGCCGACCTAGGGGCAAGTTGGGCCTCTTCCTCTCCCTGCTGCCCTGAGGCTGCTGGGCCAAAGAGGTCTTGGGCATCCAGCCCCTTGCTGGTCCCTTCCCTCTGATGAGGCCCTCTGAGCTCCAGCACCTTGCAGTGTGGAGACAGCCCCTGCCAGCAACCTCCTCTCCAAGGAGGCCTCAACCGAGGCCTAGGCCTAGGGGAAAGGCACCAGCGGGGATGAGCCTGGGGAGGCGCCCGGCCATGTCTGGACCCAGTCCCCGCAGCCTGCCCCTTGGTGGGGCAGTACCCCCGGAAGCCAGGAAGGTCTCGGCAAGGCTGCCAGGGGCAAGGACACTGCTGGGTCCTGCCCCTGGCCTGTTGGGCGTCTGAGCACAACCGGCATTCTCCCGCTGGAAGACCTCCCCGTCTGCCTCCAAAAGACGGTTTGCAAGCACTCCCACCCGCTGTTCCCCCAGGCACGCAAAATGCTCCCAAGCCCGGGAGAAAAGGGCTTCGGGGTGGTGCTCTCTCCGGGCCCTTGCCCCTGAGCCTGGGGCCAGGCAGGGGGAACACACTCCCAGGCCAAGTCAGAACCACATGCACACGTCTGTTCCTGCCCCCTGCACCGGCAGAGAGCTCGGGGGAGCCAGACACTGCCAGGCTGCTGCTGGGCTGGCCGCCTGTGTGGGAAGGGGCAGAGCCGACCTAGGGGCAAGTTGGGCCTCTTGCTCTCCCTGCTGCCCTGAGGCTGCTGGGCCAAAGAGGTCTTGGGCATCCATCCCGTTACTGGTCCCTTCCCTCTGACGAGGCCCTCTGAGCTCCAGCACCTTGCAGTGTGGAGACAGCCCCTGCCAGCAACCTCCTCTCCAAGGAGGCCTCAACCGAGGCCTAGGCCCAGGGGAAAGGCACCAGCGGGGATGAGCCTGGGGAGGCGCCCGGGCATGTCTGGACCCATTCCCCGCAGCCTACCCCTTGGTGGGGCTGTAACCCCGGAGGCAGGAAGGTCTGGGCAAGGCTGGCCAGGGGCAGGGGCCCTGCTGGGTCCTGCCCCTGGCCTGTGGGGCCTCTGAGCACAACCGGCCCTCTCCCACTGGAAGACCTCCCCGGCTGCCTCCAAAGGCCGGTTAGCAAGCACTCATGCCCGTTGTTCCCACCAGCTTCGCACAATGCTTCCAAGCCCGGGAGAAAAGCATTTTGGGGTGGTGCTCACTCCGGGCCCTTGGAAGACCTCCCAGGCTGCCTCCAAAGGCCGGTTTGCAAGCACTCCCGCCCGCTGTTTCCGCCAGCCACGCAGAATGCTCCCAAGCACGGGAGAAAAGGGCTTCGGGGTGGTGCTCTCTCCGGGTCCTTGGAAGAACTCCCCGGCTGCCTCCAAAGGCCGGTTTACAAGCACTCATGCCCGCTGTTCCCGCCAGCCGCGCACAATGCTCCCAAGCCCGGGAGAAAAGCATTTTGGGGTGGTCCTCTCTCCGGGCCCTTGGAAGACCTCCCCGGCTGCCTCCAAATGCCGCTTTGCAAGCACTCCGGCCCACTGTTCCCACCAGGCGTGCACAATGCTCCCAAGCCCGGGAGAAAAGCGCTTCGGGGTGGTGTTCTCTCCGGCCCATGGAAGACCTCCCGGTCTGCCCCCAAAGGCCGGTTTGGAAGCACTCCCACTCTCTGTTCCCGGCCGTAAGCGCAAATGCTCCAAGCCCGGGAGAAAAGCGCTTCCTGGTGTTGCTCTCTCCTGGCCCTTGGAAGACCTCCCCGGCTGCCTCCATAGGCCGGTTTGCAAGCACTCCCGCCCGCTGTTCCCGCCAGCCGCGCACAATGCTCCCAAGCCCGGGAGAAAAGCGCTTCGGGGTGGTGCTCTCTCCCGGCCCTTGGAAGACCTCCCCGGCTGCCTCCAAAGGCCGGCTTTCAAGAACTCCCTCCCGCTGTCCCGTCAGCCGCACACAATGCTCCCAATCACGGGAGAAAAGCGCTTCGGGGTGGTGATCTCTCCGGGCCCTTGGAAGACCTCCCCGGCTGCCATCAAAGGCCGGTTTGCAAGCACTCATGCCCAATGTTCCCGCCCGCCGCGCACAATGCTCCCAATCACGGGAGAAAAGCGCTTCGGGGTGGTACTCTCTCTGGGCCCTTGGAAGACCTCGCCGTCTGCCTCCAATGGCCAGTTTGCAAGCACTCATGCCCGCTGTTCCCGCCAGCCGCGCACAATGCTCCCAAGCCCGTGAGAAAAGCGGTTCGGGGTGGTGCTCTCTCCGGGTCCTTGGAAGAACTCCCCGGCTGCCTCCAAAGGCCGGTTTACAAGCACTCATTCCCCTGTTCCCGCCAGCCGCGCACAATGCTCCCAAGCCCGGGAGAAAAGCGTTTCGGGGTGGTGTTCTCTCCGGCCCATGGAAGACCTCCCGGGCTGCCCCCAAAGGCCGGTTTGGAAGCACTCCCACTCGCTGTTCCCGCCATCCGCGCAAATGTTCCAAGCCCGGGAGAAAAGCGCTTCTGGGTGGTGCTCTCTCCTGGCCCTTGGAAGACCTCCCCAGCTGCCTCCAAAGGCGGGTTTGCAAGCACTCCCACTCGCTGTTCCCGCCATCCGCGCAAATGTTCCAAGCCCGGGAGAAAAGCGATTCGGGTTGGTGCTCTCTCCGGGCCCTTGGAAGACCTCCCCTTCTGCCTCCAATGGCCAGTTTGCAAGCACTCATGCCCGCTGTTCCCACCAGCCGCGCACAATGCTCCGAAGCCCGGGAGAAAAGCATTTTGGGGTGGTGCTCACACCGGGCCCTGGAAGACCTCCCCGGCTGCCTCCAAAGGCCGGTTTTCAAGCACTCCTGCCTGCTGTTCCCGCCACCCGCGCACAATGCTCCCAAGCCCGGGAGAAAAGCGCTTCGGGGTGGTGCTCTCTACAGGCCCTTGGAAGACCTCCCCGGCTGCCTCCAAAGGCCGGTTTGCAAGGACTCCTTCCTGCTGTCCCCGCCAGCCACGCACAATGCTCCCAAGCCCGGGAGAAAAGTGCTTCGGGGTGGTGCTCTCTCCCGGCCCTTGGAAGACCTCCCCGGCTGCCTCCAAAGGCTGGTTTGCAAGTACTCCCGCCCGCTGATCTCGCCAGGCACACACAATGCTCCCAAGCCCGGGAGAAAAGCGCTTCGGGGTGGTGCTCTCTCCGGGCCCTTGCCCCTGAGCCTGGGGGCAAGGCAGGGGGTCCACACTCCCAGGCCAAGGCAGAACCACATGCACACGTCTGATCGGCCCCCTGCACCGGCAGAGAGCTCGGGGGAGCCAGAGTCTGTTAGGCAGCTCCTGGGCTGGCGGCCTGTGTGGGAAGGGGCAGAGCCGACCTAGGGGCAAGTTGGGCCTCTTGCTCTCCCTGCTGCCCTGAGGCTGCTGGGCCAAAGAGGTCTTGGGCACCCAGCCCCTTGCTGATCCCTTCCCTCTGACGAGGCCCTCTGAGCTCCAGCACCTTGCAGTGTGGAGACAGCCCCTGCCAGCAACCTCCTCTCCAAGGAGGCCTCAACCGAGGCCTATGCCCAGGGGAAAGGCACCAGCGGGGATGAGCCTGGGGAGGCGCCCGGGAATGTCTGGACCCAGTCCCCGCAGCCTGCCCCTTGATGGGGCAGTACCCCCGGAGGCCAGGAAGGTCTGGGCAAGGCTGGCCAGGGGCAGGGGCCCTGCTGGGTCCTGCCCCTGGCCTGTAGGGCCTCTGAGCACAACCGGCCCTCTCCCGCTGGAAGACCTCCCCGGCTGCCTCCAAAGGCCGGTTTGCCAACACTCCCGCCCGCTGTTCCCGACAGGCACGCACAATGCTCCCAAGCCCGGGAGAAAAGCGCTTCGGGGTGGTGCTCTCTCCGGGCCCTTGCCCCTGAGCTGTGGGCAAGGTAGGGGGAACACACACCCAGACCAAGGAGGAACCACATGCACACGTCTGTTCCTGTCCCCTGCACCGGCAGAGAGCTCGGGGGAGCCAGAGTCTTTGAGGCAGGTGCTGGGCTGGCCGCCTGTGTGGGAAGGGGCAGAGCCAACCTAGGGGCAAGTTGGGCCTCTTGCTCTCCCTGCTGCCCTGAGGCTGCTGGGCCAACGAGGTCTTGGGCATCCAGCCCCTTACTGGTCCCTTCCCTCTGACGAGGCCCTCTGAGCTCCAGCACCTTGCAGTGTGGAGACAGCCCCTGCCAGCAACCTCCTCTCCAAGGAGGCCTCAACCGAGGCCTAGGCCCAGGGGAAAGGCACCAGCGGGGATGAGCCAGGGGATGCGCCCGGGCATGTCTGGACCCTGTCCCCGCAGCCTGCCCCTGGTGGGGTAGTACCCCCGGAGGCCAGGAAGGTCTGGGCAAGGCTGGTCAGGGGCAGGGGCCCTGCTGGGTCCTGCCCCTTGCCTGTGGGGCCTCTGAGCACAACCGGCCCTCTCCCGCTGGAAGACCTCCCCGGCTGCCTCCCAAGGCCGGTTTCCAAGCACTCCCGCGCGCTGATCCCGCCAGGCACGCACAATGCTCCCAAGCACGGGAGAAAAGCGCTTCGGGGTGGTGCTCTCTCCGTGCCCTTTCCCCTGAGCCTGGGGGACAGGCAGGGGTTCCACGCTCCCAGGCCAAGGCAGAACCACATGCACACGTCTGTTCCTGCCCCCTGCACTGGCAGAGAGCTCGGGGGAGCCAGAGTCTGCCAGGCAGCTGCTGGGCTGGCTGCCTGTGTGGGAAGGGGCAGAGCCGACCTAGGGGCAAGTTGTGCCTCTTGCTCTCCCTGCTGCCCTGAGGCTGCTGGGCCAAAGAGGTCTTGGGCATCCAGCCCCTTGCTGGTCCCTTCCCTCTGACGAGGCCCTCTGAGCTCCAGCACCTCGCAGTGTGGAGACAGCCCCTGCCAGCAACCTCCTCTCCAAGGAGGCCTCAACCGAGGCCTAGGCCCAGGGGAAAGGCACCAGCGGGGATGAGCATGGGGAGGCGCCCGGGAATGTCTGGACCCAGTCCCCGCAGCCTGCCCCTTGGTGGGGCAGTACCCCCGGAGGCCAGGAAGGTCTGGGCAAGGCTGGCCAGGGGCAGGGGCCCTGCTGGGTCCTGCCCCTGGCCTGTGGGGCCTCTGAGCACGACCGGCCCTCTCCCGCTGGAAGACCTCCCCGACTGCCTCCAAAGGCCGGTTTGCCAACACTCGCGCCTGCTGTTCCCGCCAGGCACGCACAATGCTCCCCAGCCCGGGAGAAAAGCGCTTCGGTGTGGTGCTCTCTCCGGGCCCTTGCCCCTGAGCCTGGGGGCCAGGCATGGGGTCCACACTCCCAGGCCAAGGCAGAACCACATGCACACGTCTGTTCCTGCCCCCTGCACCAGCAGAGAGCTCGGGGGAGCCAGAGTCTGTCAGGCAGCTGCTGGGCTGGCGGCCTGTGTGGGAAGGGGCAGAGCCGACCTAGGGGCAAGTTGGGCCTCTTCCTCTCCCTGCTGCCCTGAGGCTGCTGGGCCAAAGATGTCTTGGGCATCCAGCCCCTTGCTGGTCCCTTCCCTCTGACGAGGCCCTCTGAGCTCCAGCACCTTGCAGTGTGGAGACAGCCCCTGCCAGCAACCTCCTCTCCAAAGTGGCCTCAACCGAGGCCTGGGCCCAGGGGAAAGGCACCAGCGGGGATGAGACTGGGGAGGCGCCCGGGCTTGTCTGTACCCAGTCCCCGCAGCCTGCCCCTTGGTGGGGCAGTACGCCCGGAGGCCAGGAAGGTCTGGGCAAGGCTGGCCAGGGGTAGGGGCCCTGCTGGGTCCCTGCCCCTGGCCTGTGGGGCCTCTGAGCACAACCGGCCCTCTCCCGCTGGAAGACCTCCCCGGCTGCCTCCAAAGGCCGGTTTGCAAGCACTCCCGCCGGCTGTTTCCGCCAGCCACGCAGAATGCTCCCAAGCACGGGAGAAAAGGGCTTCGGGGTGGTGCTCTCTCCGGGTCCTTGGAAGAACTCCCCGGCTGCCTCCAAAGGCCGGTTTACAAGCACTCATGCCCGCTGTTCCCGCCAGCCGCGCACAATGCTCCCAAGCCCGGGAGAAAAGCATTTTGGGGTGGTCCTCTCTCCGGGCCCTTGGAAGACCTCCCCGGCTGCCTCCAAATGCCGCTTTGCAATCACTCCGGCCCACTGTTCCCACCAGGTGTGCACAATGCTCCCAAGCCCGGGAGAAAAGCGCTTCGGGGTGGTGTTCTCTCCGTGCCCATGGAAGACCTCCCGGGCTGCCCCCAAAGGCCGGTTTGGAAGCACTCCCACTCGCTGTTCCCGCCATAAGCGCAAATGCTCCAAGCCCGGGAGAAAAGCGCTTCCTGGTGTTGCTCTCTCCTGGCCCTTGGAAGACCTCCCCGGCTGCCTCCATGGGCCGGTTTGCAAGCACTCCTGCCCGCTGTTCCCGCCAGCCGCGCACAATGCTCCCAAGCCCGGGAGAAAAGCGCTTCGGGGTGATGCTCTCTCCCGGCCCTTGGAAGACCTCCCCGGCTGCCTCCAAAGGCCGGCTTTCAAGAACTCCCTCCCGCTGTCCCGCCAGCCGCACACAATGCTCCCAATCACGGGAGAAAAGCGCTTCGGGGTGGTACTCTCTCCGGGTCCTTGGAAGAACTCCCCGGCTGCCTCCAAAGGCCGGTTTACAAGCACTCATTCCCGCTGTTCCCGCCAGCCGCGCACAATGCTCCCAAGCCCGGGAGAAAAGCGCTTCGGGGTGGTGTTCTCTCCGGCCCATGGAAGACCTCCCGGGCTGCCCCCAAAGGCCGGTTTGGAAGCACTCCCACTCGCTGTTCCCGCCATCCGCGCAAATGTTCCAAGCCCGGGAGAAAAGCGCTTCTGGGTGGTGCTCTCTCCTGGCCCTTGGAAGACCTCCCCAGCTGCCTCCAAAGGCGGGTTTGCAAGCACTCCCGCCCGCTGTTCCCGCCAGCCGCGCACAATGCTCCTAATCACGGGAGAAAAGCGCTTCGGGGTGGTGCTCTCTCCGGGCCCTTGGAAGACCTCCCCTTCTGCCTCCAATGGCCAGTTTGCAAGCACTCATGCCCGCTGTTCCCACCAGCCGCGCACAATGCTCCGAAGCCCGGGAGAAAAGCATTTTGGGGTGGTGCTCACACCGGGCCCTGGAAGACCTCCCCGGCTGCCTCCAAAGGCCGGTTTTCAAGCACTCCTGCCTGCTGTTCCTGCCACCTGCGCACAATGCTCCCAAGCCCGGGAGAAAAGTGCTTCGGGGTGGTGCTCTCTACAGGCCCTTGGAAGACCTCCCCGGCTGCCTCCAAAGGCTGGTTTGCAAGCACTCCCGCCCGCTGATCCCGCCAGGCACACACAATGCTCCCAAGCCCGGGAGAAAAGCGCTTCGGGGTGGTGCTCTCTCCGGGCCCTTGCCCCTGAGCCTGGGGGCAAGGCAGGGGGTCCACACTCCCAGGCCAAGGCAGAACCACATGCACACGTCTGATCGGCCCCCTGCACCGGCAGAGAGCTCGGGGGAGCCAGAGTCTGTCAGGCAGCTCCTGGGCTGGCGGCCTGTGTGGGAAGGGGCAGAGCCGAGCTAGGGGCAAGTTGGGCCTCTTGCTCTCCCTGCTGCCCTGAGGCTGCTGGGCCAAAGAGGTCTTGGGCACCCAGCCCCTTGCTGATCCCTTCCCTCTGACGAGGCCCTCTGAGCTCCAGCACCTTGCAGTGTGGAGACAGCCCCTGCCAGCAACCTCCTCTCCAAGGAGGCCTCAACCGAGGCCTGGGCCCAGGGGAAAGGCACGAGCGGGGATGAGCCTGGGGAGGCGCCCGGGCATGTCTGGACCCAGTCCCCGCAGCCTGCCCCTTGGTGGGGCAGTACCCCCGGAGGCCAGGAAAGTCTGGGCAAGGCTGGCCAGGGGCAGGGGCCCTGCTGGGTCCTGCCCCTGGCCTGTGGGGCCTCTGAGCACAACCGGCCCTCTCCCACTGGAAGGCCACCCCGGCTGCCTCCAAAGGCCGGTTTGCAAGCGCTCCCGCACACTGTTCCCAGCAGGCGCGCACAGTGCTCCCACGCCCGGGAGAAAAGCGCTTCGGGGTGGTGCTCTCTCCGGGCCCTTGCCCCTGAGCCTGGGGGCAAGGCAGGGGGTCCACACTCCCAGGCCAAGGCAGAACCACATGCACACGTCTGATCTGCCCCCTGCACCGGCAGAGAGCTCGGGGGAGCCAGAGTCTGTGAGGCAGGTGCTGGGCTGGCCGCCTGTGTGGGAAGGGGCAGAGCCAACCTAGGGGCAAGTTGGGCCTCTTGCTCTCCCTGCTGCCCTGAGGCTGCTGGGCCAACGAGGTCTTGGGCATCCAGCCCCTTACTGGTCCCTTCCCTCTGACGAGGCCCTCTGAGCTCCAGCACCTTGCAGTGTGGAGACAGCCCCTGCCAGCAACCTCCTCTCCAAGGAGGCCTCAACCGAGGCCTAGGCCCAGGGGAAAGGCACCAGCGGGGATGAGCCAGGGGAGGCGCCCGGGCATGTCTGGACCCTGTCCCCGCAGCCTGCCCCTGGTGGGGCAGTACCCCCGCAGGCCAGGAAGGTCTGGGCAAGGCTGGTCAGGGCCAGGGGCCCTGCTGGGTCCTGCCCCTTGCCTGTGGGGCCTCGGAGCACAAACGGCCCTCTCCCGCTGGAAGACCTCCCCAGCTGCCTCCCAAGGCCGGTTTCCAAGCACTCCCGCGCGCTGATCCCGCCAGGCACGCACAATGCTCCCAAGCACGGGAGAAAAGCGCTTCAGGGTGGTGCTCTCTCCGTGCCCTTTCCCCTGAGCCTGGGGGCCAGGCAGGGGGTCCACACTCCCAGGCCAAGGCAGAACCACATGCACACGTCTGTTCCTGCCCCCTGCACCGGCAGTGAGCTCGGGGGAGCCAGAGTCTGTCAGGCAGCTGCTGGGCTGGCCGCCTGTGTGGGAAGGGGCAGAGCCGACCTAGGGGCAAGTTGGGCCTCTTGCACTCCCTGCTGCCCTGAGGCTGCTGGGCCAAACAGGTCTTGGGCATCCAGCCCCTTGCTGGTCCCTTCCATCTGACGAGGCCCTCTGAGCTCCAGCACCTTGTAGTGTGGAGACAGCCCCTGCCAGCAACCTCCTTTCCAAGGAGGCCTCAACCGAGGCCTAGGCCCAGGGGAAAGGCACCAGCGGGGATGAGGATGGGGAGGCGCCCGGGCATGACTGGACCCAGTCCCCGCAGCCTGACCCTTGGTGAGGCAGTAAACCCGGAGGCCAGGAAATTCTGGGCAAGGCTGGCCAGGGGCAGGGGCCCTTCTGGGTCCTGCCCCTGGCCTGTGGGGCCTCTGAGGACAACCGGCCTCTCCCGCTGGAAGACTTCCCCGGCTGCCTCCAAAGGCCGGATTGCAAACACTCCCACCCGCTGTTCCCGCGAGGCACGCACAATGCTCCCAAGCCCGGGAGAAAAGCGCTTCGGGATGGTGCTCTCTCCGGGCCCTTGACCCTGAGCCTGGGGGCCAGGCAGGGGGAACACAGTCCCAGGCCAAGGCAGAACCACATGCCCACGTCTGTTCCTGCCCCCTGCACTGGCAGAGAGCTCGGCAGAGCCAGAGTCTGTCAGGCAGCTGCTGGGCTGGCGGCCTGTGTGGGAAGGGGCAGAGCCGACCTAGGGGCAAGTTGGGCCTCTTGCTCTCCCTGCTGCCCTGAGGCTGCTGGGCCAAGGTGGTCTTGGGCATCCAGCCCCTTGCTGGTCCCTTCCCTCTGACGAGGCCCTCTGAGCTCCAGCACCTTGCAGTGTGCAGACAGCCCCTGCCAGCAACCTCCTCTCCAAGGAGGCCTCAACCGAGACCTAGGCCCAGGGGAAAGGCACCAGCGGGGATGAGCCAGGGGAGGCGCCCGGGCATGTCTGGACCCAGTCCCCGCATCCTGCCCCTTGGTGGGTCAGTACCCCTGGAGGCCAGGAAGGTCTGGGCAAGGCTGGCCAGGGGCAGGGGCCTTGCTGGGTCCTGCCCCTGGCCTACGGGCCCTCTGAGCATAACCGGCCCTCTCCCACTGGAAGACCTCCCCGGCTGCCTCCAAAGGCCGGTTTGCAAACACTCCCGCCCGCTGTTCACGCCAGGCACGCACAATGCTCCCAATCCCGGGAGAAAAGCGCTTCGGGGTGGTGCTCTCTCCGGGCCCTTGCCCATGAGCCTGGGGGACAGGCAGGGGGAACACACTCCCAGGCCAAGGCAGAACCACATGCACACGTCTGTTCCTGCCCCCTGCTCCAGCAGAGAGCTTGGGGGAGCCAGAGTCTGTCAGGCAGCTGCTGGGCTGGCGGCCTGTGTGGGAAGGGGCAGAGCCGACCTAGGGGCAAGTTGGGCCTCTTGCTCTCCCTGCTGCCCTGAGCCTGCTGGGCCAAAGATGTCTTGGGCATCCAGCCCCTTGCTGGTCCCTTCCCTCTGACGAGGCCCTCTGAGCTCCAGCACCTTGCAGTGTGGAGACAGCCCCTGCCAGCAACCTCCTCTCCAAGGTGGCCTCAACCGAGGCCTAGGCCCAGGGGAAAGGCACCAGCGGGGATGAGACTGGGGAGGCGCCCGGGCTTGTCTGTACCCAGTCCACGCAGCCTGCCCCTTGGAGGGGCAGTACCCCCGAAGGCCAGGAAGGTCTGGGCAAGGCTGGCCAGGGGCAGGGGCCCTGCTCGGTCCTGCCCCTGGCATGTGGGGACTCTGAGATAAACCGGCCCTCTCCCACTGGAAGACCTCCCCGGCTGCCTCCAAAGGCCGGTTTGCAAGCACTCCCGCCCGCTGTTCCCGCCAGGCACGCACAATGCTCCCAAGCCCAGGAGAAAAGCGCTTCGGGGTGGTGCTCTCTCCGTGCCCTTTCCCCTGAGCCTGGGGGCCAGGCAGGGGTTCCACACTCCCAGGCCAAGTCAGAACCACATGCACACGTCTGTTCCTGCCCCCTGCACCGGCAGAGAGCTCGGGGGAGCCAGAGACTGCCAGGCAGCTGCTGGGCTGGCTGCCTGTGTGGGAAGGGGCAGAGCCGACCTAGGGGCAAGTTGGGCCTCTTGCTCTCCCTGCTGCCCTGAGGCTGCTGGGCCAAAGAGGTCTTGGGCATCCAGACCCTTGCTGGTCCCTTCCCTCTGACGAGGCCCTCTGAACTCCAGCACCTCGCAGTGTGGAGACAGCCCCTGCCAGCAACCTCCTCTCCAAGGAGGCCTCAACCGAGGCCTAGGCCCAGGGGAAAGGCACCAGCGGGGATGAGCCTGGGGAGGCGCCCGGGAATGTCTGGACACAGTCCCCGCAGCCTGCCCCTTGGTGGGGCAGTACCCCCGGAGGCCAGGAAGGTCTGGGCAAGGCTGACCAGGGGCAGGCGCGCTGCTGGGTCCTGCCCCTCGTCTGTGGGGCCTCTGAGCACGACCGGCCCTCTCCCGCTGGAAGACCTCCCCGACTGCCGCCAAAGGCCGGTTTACCAACACTCGCGCCCGCTGTTCACGCCAGGAACGCACAATGCTCCCAAGCCCGGGAGAAAAGCGCTTCGGGGTGGTGCTCTCACCAGGCCCTTGCCCATGAGCCTGGGGGCAATGCAGGGGGAACACACTCCCAGGCCAAGGCAGAACCACATGCACACGTCTGTTCCTGCCCCCTACACCGGCAGAGAGCTCGGGGGAGCCAGAGTCTGCCAGGCAGCTCCTGGGCTGGCGGCCTGTGTGGGAAGGGGCAGAGCCGACCTAGGGGCAAGTTGGGCCTCTTGCTCTCCCTGCTGCCCTGAGGCTGCTGGGCCAAAGAGGTCTTGGGCATCCAGCCCCTTGCTGGTCCCTTCCCTCTGACGAGGCCCTCTGAGCTCCAGCACCTTGCAGTGTGCAGACAGCCCCTGCCAGCAACCTCCTCTCCAAGGAGGCCTCAACCGAGGCCTAGGCCCAGGGGAAAGGCACCAGCGGGGATGAGCCTGGGGAGGCGCCCGGGCATGTCTGGACCCAGTCCACGCATCCTGCCCCTTGGTGGGTCAGTACCCCTGGAGGCCAGGAAGGTCTGGGCAAGGCTGGCCAGGGGCAGGGGCCCTGCTGGGTCCTGCCCCTGGCCTACGGGCCCTCTGAGCATAACCGGCCGTCTCCCACTGGAAGACCTCCCCGGCTGCCTCCAAAGGCCGGTTTGCAAACACTCCCGCCCGCTGTTCACGCCAGGCACGCACAATGCTCCCAATCCCGGGAGAAAAGCGCTTCGGGGTGGTGCTCTCTCCGGGCCCTTGCCCCTGAGCCAGGGGCAAGGCAGGGGGAACACACTCCCAGGCCAAGGCAGAACCACATGCACACGTCTGTTCCTGCCCCCTGCACCAGCAGAGAGGTCGGGGGAGCCAGAGTCTGTCAGGCAGCTGCTGGGCTGGCGGCCTGTGTGGGAAGGGGCAGAGCCGACCTAGGGGCAAGTTGGGCCTCTTGCTATCCCTGCTGCCCTGAGGCTGCTGGGCCAAAGATGTCTTGGGCATCCAGCCCCTTGCTGGTCCCTTCCCTCTGACGAGGCCCTCTGAGCTCCAGCACCTTGCAGTGTGGAGACAGCCCCTGCCAGCAACCTGCTCTCCAAGGTGGCCTCAACCGAGGCCTAGGCCCAGGGGAAAGGCACCAGCGGGGATGAGACCGGGGAGGCGCCCGGGCTTGTCTGTACCCAGTCCCCGCAGCCTGCCCCTTCGTGGGGCAGTACCCCCGGAGGCCAGGAAGGTCTGGACAAGGCTGGCCAGGGGCAGGGGCCCTGCTCGGTCCTGCCCCTGGCATGTGGGGACTCTGAGCAAAACCGGCCCTCTCCCACTGGAAGACCTCCCCGGCTGCCTCCAAAGGCCGGTTTGCAAGCACTCCCGCCCGCTGTTCCCGCCAGGCGCGCACAATGCTCCCAAGCCCAGGAGAAAATCGCTTCGGGGTGGTGCTCTCTCCGGGCCCTTGCCCCTGAGCCTGGGGGCCAGGCAGGGGGTCCACACTCCCAGGCCAAGGCAGAACCACATGCACACGTCTGTTCCTGCCCCCTGCACCGGCAGTGAGCTCGGGGGAGCCAGAGTCTGTCAGGCAGCTGCTGGGCTGGCCGCCTGTGTGGGAAGGGGCAGAGCCGACCTAGGGGCAAGTTGGGCCTCTTGCTCTCCCTGCTGCCCTGAGGCTGCTGGGCCAAAGACGTCTTGGGCATCCAGCCCCTTGCTGGTCCCTTCCCTCTGACGAGGCCCTCTGAGCTACAGCACCTTGCAGTGTGGAGACAGCCCCTGCCAGCAACCTCCTCTCCAAGGAGGCCTCAACCAAGGCCTAGGCCCAGGGGAAAGGCACCAGCGGGGATGAGCCTGGGGAGGCGCCCGAGCAAGTCTGGACCCAGTCCCCGCAGCCTGCCCCTTCGTGGGGCAGTAACCCCGGAGGCCAGGAAGGTCTGGGCAAGGCTGGCCAGGGGCAGGAGCCGTGCTGGGTCCTGCCCCTGGCCTGTGGGGCCTCTGAGCACAACCGGCCCTCTCCCACTGGAAGACCTCCCCGGCTGCCTCCAAAGGCCAGTTTGCAAGCACTCCCCCCCACTGTTCCCGACAGGCGCGCACAATGCTCCCAAGCCCGGGAGAAAATCGCTTCGGGGTGGTGCTCTCTCCGGGCCCTTGCCCCTGAGCCTGGGGGCCAGGCAGGGGTCCACACTCCCAGGCCTAGTCAGAACCACATGCACACGTCTGATCTGCCCCCTGCACCGGCAGAGAGCTCGGGGGAGCCAGAGTCTGTCAGGCAGCTGCTGGGCTGGCGGCCTGTGTGGGAAGGGGCAGAGTCGACCTAGGGGCAAGTTGGGCCTCTTGCTCTCCCTGCTGCCCTGAGGCTGCTGGGCCACAGAGGTCTTGGGAATCCAGCCCCTTGCTGGTCCCTTCCCTCTGACGAGGCCCTCTGAGCTCCAGCACCTTGCAGTGTGGAGACAGCCCCTGCCAGCAACCTCCTCTCCAAGGAGGCCTCAACCGAGGCCTAGGCGCAGGGGAAAGGCACCAGCGGGGATGAGCCTGGGGAGGCGCCCAGGCATGTCTGGACCCAGTCCCCGCAGCCTGCCCCTTGGTGGGGCAGTACCCCCGGAGGCCAGGAAGATCTGGGCAAGGCTGGCCAAGGGCAGGGGCCCTGCTGGGTCCTTCCCCTTGCCTGTGGGGCCTCTGAGCACAACCGGCCCTCTCCCGCTGGAAGACCTCCCTGGCTGCCTCCAAAGGCCGATTTGCCAACACTCCCGCCCGCTGTTCCCGCCAGGTACGCACAATGCTCCCAAGCCCGGGAGAAAAGTGCTTCGGGGTGGTGCTCTCACCGGGCCCTTGCCCCTGAGCCTGGGGGCCAGGCAGGGGGTCCACAATCCCAGGCCAAGGCAGAACCACATGCACACGTCTGTTCCTGCCCCTGCACCGGCAGAGAACTCGGGGGAGCCAGATTCTGTCAGGCAGCTGCTGGGCTGGCCGTCTGTGTGGGAAGGGGCAGAGCCGACCTAGGGGCAAGTTGGGCCTCTTGCTCTCCCGGCTGCCCTGAGGCTGCTGGACCAAAGAGGTCTTGAGCATCCAGCCCCTTGCTGGTCCCTTCCCTCTGACGAGGCCCTCTGAGCTCCAGCACCTTGCAGTGTGCAGACAGCCCCTGCCAGCAACCTCCTCTCCAAGGAGGCCTCAACCGAGGCCTAGGCCCAGGGGAAAGGCACCAGCGGGGATGAGCCTGGGGAGGCGCCCGGGCATGTCTGGACCCAGTCCCCGCAGCCTGCCCCTTGGTGGGGCAGTACCTCCGGAGGCCAGGAAGGTCTGGGCAAGGCTGGCCAGGGGCAGGGGCCCTGCTGGGTCCTGCCCCTGGCCTGTGGGGCCTCTGAGCACCACTGGCCCTCTCCCGCTGGAAGACCTCCCCGGCTGCCTCCAAAGGCCAGTTTGCAAGCACTCCCACCCACTGTTCCCGCCAGGCGCGCACAATGCCCCCAAGCCCGGGAGAAAAGCGCTTCGGGGTGGTGCTCTCTCCGGGCCCTTGCCCCTGAGCCTGGGGGCCAGGCAGGGGGTCCACACTCCCAGGCCAAGGCAGAACCACATGCACACGTCTGATCTGCCCCCTGCACCGGCAGACAGCTCGGGGGAGCCAGAGTCTGTCAGGCAGCTGCTGGGCTGTCGGCCTGTGTGGGAAGGGGCAGAGCCGACCTAGGGGCAAGTTGGGCCTCTTGCTCTCCCTGCTGCCCTGAGGCTGCTGGGCCACAGAGGTCTTGGGCATCCAGCCCCTTGCTGGTCCCTTCCCTCTGACGAGGCCCTCTGAGCTCCAGCACCTTGCAGTGTGGAGACAGCCCCTGCCAGCAACCTCCTCTCCAAGGAGGCCTCAACCGAGGCCTAGGCGCAGGGGAAAGGCACCAGCGGGGATGAGCCTGGGGAGGCGCCCAGGCATGTCTGGACCCAGTCCCTGCAGCCTGCCCCTTGGTGGGGCAGTACCCCCGGAGGCCAGGAAGATCTGGGCAAGGCTGGCCAAGGGCAGGGGCCCTGCTGGGTCCTTCCCCTTTCCTGTGGGGCCTCTGAGCACAACCGGCCCTCTCCCGCTGGAAGACCTCCGCGGCTGCCTCCAAAGGCCGATTTGCCAACACTCCCGCCCGCTGTTCCCACCAGGCACGCACAATGCTCCCAAGCCCGGGAGAAAAGTGCTTCGGGGTGGTGCTCTCACCGGGCCCTTGCCCCTGAGCCTGGGGGCCAGGCAGGGGGTCCACACTCCCAGGCCAAGGCAGAACCACATGCACACGTCTGTTCCTGCCCCTGCACCGGCAGAGAACTCGGGGGAGCCAGAGTCTGTCAGGCAGCTGCTGGGCTGGCCGCCTGTGTGGGAAGGGGCAGAGCCGACCTAGGGGCAAGTTGGGCCTCTTGCTCTCCCTGCTGCCCTGAGGCTGCTGGACCAAAGAGGTCTTGGGCATCCAGCCCCTTGCTGGTCCCTTCCCTCTGACGAGGCCCTCTGAGCTCCAGCACCTTGCAGTGTGGAGACAGCCCCTGCCAGCAACCTCCTCTCCAAGGAGGCCTCAACCGAGGCCTAGGCCCAGGGGAAAGGCACCAGCGGGGATGAGCCTGGGGAGGCGCCCGGGCATGTCTGGACCCAGTCCCCGCAGCCTGCCCCTTGGTGGGGCAGTACCTCCGGAGGCCAGGAAGGTCTGGGCAAGGCTGGCCAGGGGCAGGGGCCCTGCTGGGTCCTGCCCCTGGCCTGTGGGGCCTCTGAGCACCACTGGCCCTCTCCCGCTGGAAGACCTCCCCGGCTGCCTCCAAAGGCCAGTTTGCAAGCACTCCCACCCACTGTTCCCGCCAGGCGCGCACAATGCCCCCAAGCCCGGGAGAAAAGCGCTTCGGGGTGGTGCTCTCTCCGGGCCCTTGCCCCTGAGCCTGGGGGCCAGGCAGGGGGTCCACACTCCCAGGCCAAGGCAGAACCACATGCACACGTCTGATCTGCCCCCTGCACCGGCAGACAGCTCGGGGGAGCCAGAGTCTGTCAGGCAGCTGCTGGGCTGTCGGCCTGTGTGGGAAGGGGCAGAGCCGACCTAGGGGCAAGTTGGGCCTCTTGCTCTCCCTGCTGCCCTGAGGCTGCTGGGCCACAGAGGTCTTGGGCATCCAGCCCCTTGCTGGTCCCTTCCCTCTGACGAGGCCCTCTGAGCTCCAGCACCTTGCAGTGTGGAGACAGCCCCTGCCAGCAACCTCCTCTCCAAGGAGGCCTCAACCGAGGCCTAGGCGCAGGGGAAAGGCACCAGCGGGGATGAGCCTGGGGAGGCGCCCAGGCATGTCTGGACCCAGTCCCTGCAGCCTGCCCCTTGGTGGGGCAGTACCCCCGGAGGCCAGGAAGATCTGGGCAAGGCTGGCCAAGGGCAGGGGCCCTGCTGGGTCCTTCCCCTTTCCTGTGGGGCCTCTGAGCACAACCGGCCCTCTCCCGCTGGAAGACCTCCGCGGCTGCCTCCAAAGGCCGATTTGCCAACACTCCCGCCCGCTGTTCCCACCAGGCACGCACAATGCTCCCAAGCCCGGGAGAAAAGTGCTTCGGGGTGGTGCTCTCACCGGGCCCTTGCCCCTGAGCCTGGGGGCCAGGCAGGGGGTCCACACTCCCAGGCCAAGGCAGAACCACATGCACACGTCTGTTCCTGCCCCTGCACCGGCAGAGAACTCGGGGGAGCCAGAGTCTGTCAGGCAGCTGCTGGGCTGGCCGCCTGTGTGGGAAGGGGCAGAGCCGACCTAGGGGCAAGTTGGGCCTCTTGCTCTCCCTGCTGCCCTGAGGCTGCTGGACCAAAGAGGTCTTGGGCATCCAGCCCCTTGCTGGTCCCTTCCCTCTGACGAGGCCCTCTGAGCTCCAGCACCTTGCAGTGTGGAGACAGCCCCTGCCAGCAACCTCCTCTCCAAGGAGGCCTCAACCGAGGCCTAGGCCCAGGGGAAAGGCACCAGCGGGGATGAGCCTGGGGAGGCGCCCGGGCATGTCTGGACCCAGTCCCCGCAGCCTGCCCCTTGGTGGGGCAGTACCCCCGGAGGCCAGGAAGGTCTGGGCAAGGCTGGCCAGGGGCAGGGGCCCTGCTGGGTCCTGCCCCTGGCCTGTGGGGCCTCTGAGCACCACTGGCCCTCTCCCGCTGGAAGACCTCCCCGGCTGCCTCCAAAGGCCAGTTTGCAAGCACTCCCGCCCGCTGTTCACGCCAGGCACGCACAATGCTCCCAATCCCGGGAGAAAAGTGCTTCGGGGTGGTGCTCTCTCCGGGCCCTTGCCCCTGAGCCTGGGGGCCAGGCAGGGTGTCCACACTCCCACGCCAAGTCAGAACCACATGCACACGTCTGTTCTTGCCCACTGTACCCGCAGAGAGCTCGGGAATGCCAGAGTCTTTCAGGCAGCTCCTCGGCAAACCCATCAGCACCGCCTGTGTGTGATCTGGCAGAGCTGACGTGGGGCACAGTAGACCTCTTTCTCTCCCTGCTGCCCTGTGGCTGCTGTGCCAAAGAGGTGGTGGGCATTCACCCCCTTGCTCTCCCCTTCCCTCTGGCAAAGCCTTTTGCCCTCTATTTCTTTGATGCTTTAGTTCATGATGGATAACAAAAAAGAAAATTTGTATCTGAATTTTCCCCTCATGACCTTGCATTCAGGATCCAGGCTTTCAAGTTCACTACTGTGACCCAGGTTCAATCCCTCGTCAGGGAACTATGATCCCTCAGGCTGCACAGTGTGGACAAGAAAAAAAGTGTATCAGATAATAAATACAGTATAATCACTACTGGTGTTGCTTACTTGCTTCAGTCCTGTCCAACTCTTTTCAACCCTATGGACTGTAGATTGCCTGGCTCTTGTGTATGCAGGATCGTCTAGGCAAGGATACTGGAGTGGGCCGCTGTGAAGAAAATCAGTCACGTGTAGGGATATCTGTAAGAAATTTCTTGGATGTATAAGAGAAGGTCAAATGAATGAGATATAAATTAGAAAAAAAACATAGATCAATAAATAATAGCATCAGAGAAAAGGAACTCTAACTTAAGAATTATAGATATTCTTGGAACAAGAGCAGTAATCAACATTATAATCTGAGAATAATTTACAGACCTTGAGTATCCAGTCAAAAAGGGCAACCATTTTAGTCAAAATAGATGAAAATAAACAGACAGCTATTAACAGGTACACCCTGATTGCAGTTTTTACTTCAAGTGTTAACAAAGCAAATCCCTATATGTTTCCATGCAGAAAAATAAAATACATGTTAAAAAGTATAAAACTCAGACTTCTCTTCTGCGAATTTCAATGTCAAATGTTAGTGATACATGTCTACAGTTTTGAGGGGAAAGGATCATGAAAAAAATAATGTATCTGGTATTGTAATATTACCTTTCCTCTGTGAAGTACAAAGGTCAGTAATGTGGGAGAAATTTACCCTTCTTGAAGAAACAACCAATCAAATAATACTTAGCCAACCAAGTTAAAAATACATGCATGAAAAAGTCATATGATGAAAAGACTGGTATTTGTCATCCATTTCTAGATATGTATCTTAAATTTGAACAATAATGAAAGCATGAAGGTGTTTAGCAAAAAGTTATGTCAAATAAGGAGACTCAGCAAACCCTCTTCTGAATATTTACCCAAGAGAAATGAAAAGTTGTGTTTCCACAAAACCCATTTGTGAATGTTTATGGCATTTGTGTCTATAATTGCTAAAAGCTGGAAACAACCCATACATCTACCTCATGAATAGGTAAATAAACTGTGTGATACATACAGTGGAATACTGTTCAGCAATTAAGAATGAACTACGGGTACACACATTAACATGAATGGATTTCACATGTATTATTTTAAGTGACAGGAGTCAGTCTGAAAAGACTATGAACTATATGGTTCCATTTACAGGACAAGGCAATATTAATGGGCGCAGAAAACAAGTCAGTAGTTGCCAAGGTCTGAGGGTGGAGACAATTTGGCTACAAGGGGCATCCTGAGGGCATTTATGGGATGATGGATCTGTTTCACATGGTAATTGTGGTAGTGCTTACACAACTGTATGGGTTTGTTAAATATCATCCCCCCCACCAAATTTTACTGTATGTAAATTTTAAAAGTAGAGAAAATGAAGAGATAGCACAGGTGCCCACAAAAGATAATGTCTGTGTATGTGTGTGTGTATTAGTTGCTCAGTCGTGCTGACTCTTTGCAATTCCATGGACTGTAGCCTGCCAGGCTCCTCTGTCCATGGGATTCTCCAGGCAAGAATACTGGAGTGCATTGCCATTTCCTCCTCCAGGGGATCTTCCCCACCCAGGGATCAAACCTGGGTGTCCTGCATTGCAGGCAGATTCTTTACCATCTGAGCCACCAGGGAAGCCTAGTGTCTGTACAACAATGTGAAAATACTTGCAGTCTTGTATAGTATACTTAAAATTGGTTAGGATGGTAAAGTTTATGTGATATGTATTTTACCACAGTTTCAGAAAATTCAAAACTGTAAGACAGATATTATATATTTATAATGGATTATTGTGAAGTCATTAAGCAATTTTTCCCAAGAAATTATTAATAAAATGGGAATGTGGTTATAATTTTAGATTAAACTGAATACAAAGTTGAATGGGCTATAAATAAATATGTAAATAAATCATGGCAGAAACACTCGAAGAGGAAATGGTAAAATATTAAAGGTAAAAGTCTTGATGATGGGATTTTTCAATGATAGATTTTCCTCCTTTCTACTTCTTGGCACATTATTACTTTTCACTTATTCTTTTTGTCAGTTCAGTTCAGTCTTTCAGTCGTGTCCAACTCTTTGCCACCCCATGGATTGCAGCACACCAGGCTTTCCTGTCCATCAGCAACTCCCAGAGCTTACTCAAACTCATGTCCATCGAGTCAGTGACGCCATCCTCTGTTGTCCCCTTCTCCTTCCACCTTCAATCTTTCCCAGCATCAGGGTCTTTTCCAATGAGCCAGTTCCTCGCATCAGGTGGCCAAAGTATTGGAGTTTCAGCTTCAGCATCCATCCTTCCAATGAATATTTAGGACTGGTTTCCTTTAGGATGGACTGGTTGGATTTCCTTGCAGTCCAAGGGACTCTCAAGAGTCTTCTCCAGCACCACAGCTCAAAAGCATCAATTCTTCAGCACTCTGCCTTCTTTATGGTCCAACTCACACATTGTACATGACTACTGGAAAAACTATGGCTTTAACTAGATGGACCTTTGTTGGAAAAGTGATGTCTCTGCTTTTTAATATGCTGTCTAGGTTGGTCATAGCTTTTCTTCCAAGTAGCAAACATCTTTTAATGTCATGGCCACAGTCACAATCTGCAGTGATTTTGGAGCCCCCTAAATTAAAGTCTGTCACTGTTTCCATTGTTTCCCCATCTATTTGCCATGAAGTGATGGGACTGGATGCCAGTTTTCTGAATAAGTTTTCTGAATAAGTTTTAAGCCAACTTTTTCACTTTCCTCTTTCAGTTTCATCAAGAGGCTCTTCAGTTGTTCTTCACTTTCTGCCATAAGGGTGGTGTCATCTGCATATCTGAGGGTATTGATATTTCTCCCAAATATCTTGATTGCAACTTGTGCTTCACCCAGCCTGGCATTTCTCATGATGTACTCTGCATATAAGTTCCTTCCTAGATGCTTTCTGTTAATTAAACATAGCTGATTTTGTAAAGCTTGATTGGTTTGGGGCGTTTAAGATGTTCAAGAGTCAGACAGCTAGCACTTGAAGTTTCTGGAGCATACTTAGGATGGTAAGTGAACCTGATGCAGGAGAAGTTATTTTTACCCTGCTCTCTTATATCCTCTGGTTGGGATTTCAAAGAATCAGATACCGAGAAAATTGGCCATGGTTGAGAAAAGTGGAGGTGAGATAATGTTATTACTGATAATCTTCTTTATGGCTAGATGGAAGACAAAGCCAAGAGAAAAATGTCATCCAATTTTAATCCTCTTTAATTTCATTCTTTCTTCCATAGGTGTGACCTTGGTTAAGGGTTAATCTTGCTAAAACAAAGAAAAATGTGGACACAATATGAGATTTTAGATTGATTCACAAGAAAGTAATACAACTAATTCCAGGGGAAAGTTTATTAATTATATTTTATTTATTCCCTACCTACATTCAAAACGAATTTGAGGTACGTTATGAAGGCCCAAAGCATAAACACTGTAAAATACAAAAATCCAGTAGGAAAAGGGGATAAATAAAAGAAATTATATTTAAAATTTCTGGCTGGTAATCTGTTAATAACTATTTGCAGAAAAATAAAGTTTGAGTTCTACCTTACCCCATAAATCAAAATAAAGTCCAAATGGAATAAAGAGTTACTCTTAATCTAAACTATAAAAAAAAAAACTAGAAAAATATATTTAAGTATTTATCTGTTTTCAGGTCAGGGTGGGAAAAGCATATCTCATTAGTAAAGAAAGCTTAAAAGAAACTGACTACATAAAAATGTAATACTTCTTGACTTCACAAAGCACCAAAAACAAGAATTAAATGGGGAAAATATTTCCAGTACAGATGACAAAGAATTGATAACTTCACTATGAAATGTATGAAATGTAATAGCTTTACCTGTTAAAATGATAAAAGCACAAACATTCCACTGAACAAATGAAGGGCAGAAAACAAGAAAATTTTGAAGACTTAATGCAAAAAAAACACAAATTACATGAAAAGATATTAAACCTAAGAAAGACATTCAAATTAAAGCGTTGACATTAAAAAAAAACCTGAAACTCTATGTAACACTTATGATGAGAAAACATTTTAGAAAAGTATATCCAAACTGAGAAGAGGTACCTAGAAAAGGTAACTTAGGTTGCCTGATGATAATAATATCAAGACCTTCCTGGAGGGCAATGAGGCAATATATTGAAAAATCTCATGACATATACCCTTTTTCTCAGAAATTTTATTTCCAGAAAATTGTCCTTGAGAAATAAAACATTTGTTCAAAGATTTATGTATAAGAATCTTTGTTATTTATTCTTTTTTTTAAAATAGAAACTATTGCCAGAGTTTTTACAGTGAACATTTATTTCTTTTACAATATAAAAAAAACATTACCTTTCTGTATCTGTTTCCTTTCATTAGGGAGTGTATTCATTCCCATTAACTGGGAAGTCTGTGCTCAGTTTTATTTTTGTGCTCAGTTTTGAAGAGTAAAGCGATGTTTGTGTCGATGTTTGTGTCATTCCGTATCTTGTTTTGGGACTGTCTGATGAGATTGGTTAGTAATTAAAGAAGATCTTTGAGTTATCAAGTCTTGTACAAACAGTTGTTAGTATTAGTATGAGAGCTCCTTGGGTGTGTTTATTTGCTTTTGTTGAAGACAGGATTTGAAAAAGCTATGTTGTCTCTTTATTTTCTAGAGCCAGTGCCAGGCAGGCACTGGGTACCAGTAAAGAAAGAGTGATGGCTGGAGGCCTGAGAGCCAGAGACGAAAAGCGATGAACTAGACGACAAAGACAGTGAAACAAACAAGTTCCCCCATTAGTGCAGCAGTTTGGGGCCAGTTAAAATAATGGCTAATAATCATTTACATTGAAATGGCTCCTGAGAGCATGGATGATGATTTAATATTTCCGATGAAGACCGTAGGTCACCTGGAAAACTAAAAAAACATCCCATTTCCCCTTGTTTCAAAAAGGAGGAGGTTGTGTAATGTGTTTGAACATTAATACTCAATATGGGTGAAATAGAGCAGAATTTGGCATTTATGTAGGGTAAGCTTTAATTATCTGGAAAAAACTACCTGAGTGGAAAAATAATCAGAATAAGTGAGGTAATGCGCTCCGTGATCAGAGAGGTACCAGTAGAATTCCACACTGAAGATTCTGTTTCGAAGTTAAAAAAACAAATCGAAGGAATGTAGTGACTTTTGGGTAATTTGTTTTTTTAAGTTTCTAACCTGTCATTTCTACAGAGCAGCCAGTCTTGGCTTATACTGATGATCTTCCATCTGTCAACAGCGATAGAAACGTCTGAGCTGATAGGAGTGTTTCTGCGGATTGAGTGCGCCACCGAGTGGCCAATGTGGAAATTGCAGAGACACGCTGCGTAGACAGTGCAAAGGAGGGCTTTTCACCCAACAGTGCAAGAGCTGCTGCTGCTGCTAAGTCTCTTCAGCCGTGTCCGACTCTGTGCAACAGTTAAGTCGCTCAGTCGTGTCCGACTCTTGGCGACCCCGTGCACTGTAGCCCACCAGGCTCCTCCGTCCATGGGATTCTCTAGGCAAGAATACTGGAGTGGGTTGCCATTTCCTTCTCCATGGAGTGACTTTTGGAGAGAAGCAGGTGGGGTCTGCTCTCATGGGACTCAGGGAAACTTGCTCAGCCTTGCACTGGCCCAGCTCACCTTGAGATGTGCCTGTGAGTCTTTTTATGTGCCTCAGGACTGCCCTCTGGATGTGGAAGACTTCCGAGCCCAGCAGTGTTCGGCCTACAATGATGTTCAGTAGCAGGGATGTTATTATGAATGGCTTCCACGGTACAACGACCCTGCCACCCACTGCACGCTCAGGTGTCAGGCACAGGGACAAAACTTTGTCCTGGATGGGACTCAGTGCACCGCTGACCCCTTGGGCATGTGTATCAATGACATCTGCCAGGTAAGCCACACCTGCTTCCCGGAACCCTGGCTCCAGCTGGTGCCATGACCATGGTCAGTAAAAATAACCTTTCTCTTCTGTACTTCTGTTCATGCAGACGAAATATTGTCTTTGAGAACTTTAATGTAAAATGTATTTTAAGGAGTATTGTTTACTGGAAGATGATGTTTTACTTATTTAAAATACCATGATCAGAGACGTAACAGAAATCCATACTGAAGATTCTGTTTCGAAGTTAAAAAAGGGAAAGGAATGAAGTGACTTCTGGAGAGAAGCAAGTAGGGGTCTGCTCTCATGGGACTTGGGGGAACGTGTTCAGCCTTGTGATGGCCCAGCTCACTGCGCAGCATGCCTCTGGCCCTTTTTCTCTGCCTCAGGACTACCCTCTGGATTCAGAGGATTTCCGAGCCCATCAGTGTTCAGCCTACAATGATGTCCATATTTTGGACATCATTTTGCCCATATAAAGTCAAAAGATTGTAATGTATGACTTGTGGATTTTTCTAGATCAGTGGTTCTCCAGCTTGAAAGTACATCAGAATCACGTGAAGGACTTGTTAAAAGAAGTGTTCTGGGCCCTAATTCTAGAGCTTCTGACCCAAAAGTTCTGGGAGAGGGTCTCAAAATTTGCTTTCTAACAAGTTCTAAGGATATGCTTCTGATGCCGGTCCAGGGACCCCACCTTGAGAACCACTGGTTTATTGGTGATAGGTTCTCTGAATTCTCTTGTTAAACTCATTGTTTGAGGCCTGTGGGAGCAATGACTTATTTACTAAATAATTAGTGTGAATGTACTCCAGTAAACTTTCCAGAGAGGACTTTACAGAGCTGTGATGAATGTGGCTGAGGTATAAACCCCCGCAGATTGTAATGGGGGTGAGAACTCAGGGGACTATGACAGGTTGCTGAGACAGTGTGGGGATTGTAGGGAAAAGATGAAATTCTACTCCATTCATTTGATCCCTGGAAAAAAATATAAGCATAGTGAATGCTTACTATTCCATCTACCCTATTATGGTCATAACAAAAATAGCAGTAACGGTAGCAAATGACCCTAACCATCTACTAAATGTCAGACCCTGCCAGGCACTTCTGACTTCATATGCTTAGAGGAAGTCATGGTCTTGCTCATCAGATGAGCTTCTCTCTGTTGCATCCCTTCATTTAGAAAACAGCCTCCAGTTACTCAGCACAAAAACTTGGAGTCATTCTTTTTTGTTTTTGTTTTTTTAATAACTTTTATTGGAGTATAGTTGATTTACAATGTTGTGTTAGTTTCTGCTGGTCAACAAATTGAATCAGCCATACATATACATATATCCCCTCTTTTTTGGATTTCCTTCCTGTTTACGTCACACATAGCATTGAGTAGAATTCCCTGTGGTTCTCATTTGTTATCTGTTTCAGACATGGTAGTGTATATGTGTCAATATCAATTTCCCAATTGACCCCACCCCCTTTTCCCCACTTGGTGTCCATATGTTTGTTTTCTATGTCTCTGTCTCTGTTTTGCAGATAGGCTCATCTGTACCATTTTCAAAATAATTCTTGATTTTTCTCTTTCAATCTACACATCTAATCCATTGCTGAGTCAATTCCAACCTCAGACAACATAGTTGGATCTTGTCTTTTGAGCTACTGTGACAGTCTTTATCTTTTTAAATCATGCATTTCAACTCACTGCCATACTTCAGTACTCCCACAATGTCTGTCCCCATCAAAGGTCCTCGGTTAAAAACTGGTTGAATGAATGAGTCTTATCTACTTGCAAATGCAAAGGTTGTTCATATCTCTTGGTCTCTCTTTTATTCCTGTCTCAACCTCCAATCTTGAATTTTCTGGTTCAAGTTTGACGTCCATTCTGGAAGATTCCACAGATTCCTCCAATACATCATGGGAATTCCTCCCGTCCTCACCCTTTCTCAAATGAGCTGGTATTGTTCTTCCCAGACCCACTAGCTATTCAAACTTCTATTTCTGTTCATCTCTGTTTATGACACCACAATTCTCAGTGTCACCTTCCTGAATTCATGTTGTAGTCACCATCCTGGTACTTCTATCAAATTTCTCACATTTCTCTTTTCTTCCCCCTCCAACTTTCACCTTTTTTACCCCAAAACTAAACTAGCCAATCTCCTTTGGTGGCCTAACCAATCACTCTTATTTTCTCTTCTACTCTTAAACCATCTTATTTGATGTTTACTGTTGACTAATCTTCCCAAAGGTTGGAGTTTATGACTTCATTCTTTAACTGTATGTGCTGTCAATGATTTCCCTTTATAACCACCAGTTAACATTTGGGCTTTTCCACAAAATATTAATAATAGCTATTTTTGGTCAGTGAAATTATGCTTTGTAGTTTTCCAAGTTTTTGACAGTGAATTGTTAATTCACTAAAAACAGTTAAGTCTGGGCTAAAAAGGAGCAATGCAATCCAGGTAATGTTTGGACACTGAGGCTTTGAAGAGTTGAGTAAAAGTTACAGAAACCAAGATGAGGAAGAGAATACCAGGCAGAAGAATAGAGTTTGTAAAGAGATGTGAAAGAAGGTGTGTTTAAGCATCTTTGACTCATTCTGTAGAGTTGAGGTGAAAAAATACCCGTGGGACAATGCTAGGAGTTGAGGCTGCAGATGTAGGTGGAAACCAATCATGAACTGATTCTCAAAGTTGTAAGAGAAGCCAGTGAGGAATTTTATAAGAAATAGCTTGGTTGGAATTATCTCTGGGAAGGTCACTCAAGTGGCAGTGTGGTAAAATATCTGGGGAAGATGGGGTCAGAGCAGACAATAATAGGTTAAGTTGGGATAACAAGAGGACTTCCCAGGTGACTCGGTGGTAAAAAAATAAAAATAAAAAAATCTGCCTGTCAGTGCAGGAGACCTGGATTCAATCCCTGGGTCAGGAAGATCCCCTGGAGTAGGAATTGGCAATCCACTCCAGTATTCTTGCCTGTGAAATGCCATGGACAGAGAAACTTTGTGGGCTACAGTCCATGGGGTCACAAAGAGTTGGACACGACTGAGCAACTGAGCAGGTGCACAGGATAAAGGTTGTTTTCAATGCTGAATTAGTGTCTCTAGAATGTGTGCTTCCTTGGACTTCTCTGGCAGTTCAGGGGTTAAGAATCCATGCTTCCAATGCAGAGGGTGGGGAGCAGGTTTGGCCCTTGGTTGGGGAACTAGGATCCAAAAGGTTAAAAAAAAAAAAAAGGTAGAATGTGTGCTTCCTAACATGTTTCTGTTAGTCTGCTAGACAAGTGGATTTTTGGGGCAGGTGGTACCTTGCTGAAAGCTGAGTGCTCTTCTGGCAAGGCCGTTCAGGTCAAAAGAATTGTATGCACTTCTTCAGAAGTGACTCACAAGCTTCTCAGTTGAATTCAGTATCTTTCCTTCAGCAGGACAGTGTTCACATAAATTCCCTTTCCTAGACAGTGTGGCTGTGGCCATCCACAGTTGTCAGAATGGGAGAAAGTAAGCTGTGTGGTCCTCTCTGATTGCCTTGGGGTCAGTGAACTGAGTTCTGATGTTCACTTGGCAGAGGCTACAAACACTTTTTGCAAGTGTGTTTACAGTTTGCTGTCTTACATGCCTGTGTCCCCGTGCTCCTAGGAACAGCGTACCAGGAGTCTGAGCACAGCGTCTAGCGTGAGACAAGACTCAGTGAGATTTGCTTCTGCTTTGGGGCCCTGATTTTTACCAGAAACAGGACCTGGTTGGAATCAGATCTGCAGAACAATTCCACTGTATCTTTCAGGTTTATTGAATTCCTTGATGCCTGGATAAATGAAGAAATCACTCTGTTTCTAGTAAAAAGAATATCATCCAACACATACGGGATGCTTATTCGGGGTCAGGCACTGTCTAAGCCCTTGACTGTGCTAGCTCATCAGACACTCTGAAGCTGGGATCATCATTATCCTCACTCTGTTCATAAGGAAACTGGAATTTGAAGAGGCTAAGTGATTTGCCCTGATGATACAGATAGAAAATGGTAGAGCTGGTATTTGAACCTAGGAAGCTGAATTCCAAAATCTATTTTCTCAACTGTTGTGCTGTATTGATGATATTTGTATTTTTTTGTGTTCCTACAAGTATTACTGAAGTTTGTAACTGGAAATGAGATGCAATTCTAGTAGACAACAGTCAGCACAATACATGTATGATGCTTAGACAGTTTAGGATAGAGGATGAAAGTCAAATATCTACACCCCCCTCAGGGAGGAAGACTGCTCAGGTATGGTCATAGTGAGTCACGAGGGCTGTCATGAGCTGGAGAATATATACCTGCTTGTTGATGTGCTCAAGGGATCAACCATGTATAAACATGTCAGGGCTTTTGTCAACAGGTGCCAGAAATCTAGATTTTAATGTGAAGTGTCCAGTTTCAAACAACACCATGATGTTAATGACCTTGCTCTGTCCGTTAATGGGTAAATAGAATTCCAATATAATACAGGCTAGGTATTCCTTCAGTAATAATCAACCCCCCCACCCCCAAAACTCTGAGCTTAAAACAATTAAAGATAACTTTTAGCTCATGCTACTTGGTCAGTGTGGGTCAGCAGGGGTCTCTGCCCTTTCCTGTCTCAGAGACCCAGTCTGAGGGAGGCTTTATTTGCACACACATTTTGCATAATAAGTACAGTAGCGAGGAGGGGAATGTGTGACTTACACGCTGACCCTTGAAGCGTCTAACAGAAGTGACAGAGACACTTAGACGCATATTTCATTGGCCAAAGATAGTCAGTGATCACACTTAATTTCCAAAGGAGTGGGGAAGTGCAGTCCTCCACGGGCTGAATACTTATGAATATTCCTAATGGCTACCACAGCTCCATATACTCTGATTTTTCAGGCAGAAATGTTGGAATTTTTTGTAATGTAGAATCCAATTTTCAGAGGTCTCTAACAGAAGTTGACTCAAAAAATTGTTTGTTTGTTGAAGAATTAAATTCGACTGATCTGGAAAATTCACAGTTTGCTTCATCTGGAGTAAAGACCCCCACTTAGACACTGACTTCTATGAACAGATTAAGAAATCATAGGCTGGAACTATGAAATAATCCTTCACAGAAGTGACAATTTATATATCAGTATTTATTCCCCAAAGCAGCGCTCATATAGCTTAAATTTTTATTTATATTATCTCCTATCTTGTGTAACTTGTCTCATCAACTGCACTGCAAAATAGGAATCCCATCTTATTAATTTCGACTCTGTTATGCCTGGCTCTATAGAAATTGGCTATGTGGATGTTAATTAATTTTATTGATGTTTATCAATTAGTGATTTTTAAATCATTACAGCTAGCAATCTTGACTTCAGGAAAAGTCACCGAACTTGAAAATACTTCTGGCAATTCTTAAAAAGTTGCTCATCGTTGATTATGATGAGATCTGAGGGCCAATATTCAGTAGTCCCTCAATTTCAAGGGCAGTTTAGGCTTATCCCCTATGAATCACAAGGCAATCAGATATTTTCAGATATTATTTTTCTGTGATGTTTTCACATTTTTTTTGACTGCAAGATTTGGATGAATTGTAAATTTAAAAATTAAGCAGTAAATGTCAGTGCTCAGGAAGGTATTTGATTGCCCAAGATCCTGCAAGGCTCTAAACACCCTTTAAAACAAGCCCATCCTACGTCCTAAACCCACACCCTTCCTGGATGACCAGATAAAAAGCAATTGTCATAGTCATGAAATGCAAAGTGCTCAGGGACTCACACGTACGAGGGCCCAGGAACAGTATTTCTATAGTTTAATGGTGGAATTACTCCCCTTGGAGAAAGTTGCTTGAACACAAGTTACTGATTGATTGAATCTCAACCACACAAGTATGGTTCCAGGATTTGCTGTCCGTTCCTTAGACTAGAAGCCTGCCATCATTCTTTGCCTCTTGCTCATACTTCCCCTGTCTGTAATTAACTACTGAGTTGTGAAGTCAGATCAACTAAAATCTTTCTCCGTTGCAGCTCCTTCTCTCCATCGCCACTGCCATTCTTGTTCAGGTCCTGAGATCATATACCAGGACACCTACAACAGCCTTCTGATTTGCTCCCCACTAGATCTCCTCAAAAGCGCCCTCTAACCCAAAGTAGTCTGGCTAGGGCACAAGTCATAAGCATCTTTTTGGAGAGGGCAATGCCAACCCACTCCAATACTCTTGCCTGGAAAATCCCATGGACAGACTAGTCTGGTAGTCTATGGGGTTGCTAAGAGTCAAGCACGACTGAACAACTTCACTTTCACTTTTCACTTTCATGCATTGGAGAAGGAAATGGCATCCCACTCCAGTGTTCTTGCCTGGAGAATCCCAGGGATGGGGGAGCCAGGTGGGCTGCCATCTATGCGGTCGCACAGAGTCAGACATGACTGAAGTGACTTAGCAGCAGCAGTAGCAAGCATCTTTTAATTTCATGACTGCAGTCACCATCTGCAGTGATTTCCGAGCCCCCCAAAATAAAGACGGCCACTGTTTCCACTGTTTAACCATCTATTTGACATGAAGTGATGAGGCCAGATACAATGATCTTAGTTTTCTGAATGTTGAGCTTTAAGGAGGCGTTTATACTCTATGCTTTCACTGTCATCAAGAGGCTCTATAGTTCTTCTTCCCTTTCTGCCATAAGGGTGGTGTCATCTGCATGTCTGACATTATTGATATTTCTCCTGGCAATTTTGATTCCAGCTTGTGCTTCATCCAGCCCAGCATTTTCTCACGCTGTACTCTGCATATAAGTTAAATAAGCAAGGTGACAATATACAGCCTTGATATATTCCTTTTTCTGTTTGGAACCAGTCTGTTGTTCCAGGTCCAGTTGTAACTGTTTCTTCCTGACCTGCATACAGGTTTGTCAAGAGGCAGGTCAGGTGGTCTGGTATTCCCATCTCTTTCAGAATTTTCCCCAGTTTATTGTGATACACACAGTCAAAGCTTTGGCACAGTCAATAAAGCAGAAATAGATGTTCCTCTGGTACTCTCTTGCTTTTTCCTTGACCCAGTGGATTTTGGCAATTTGATCTCTGGTTCCTCTGCCTTTTCTAAATCTAGCTTGAACATCTGGAAGCTCACAGTACATGTATGGTTGAAGCCTGGCTTGGAGAATTTTGAGCATTACTTTACTAGTGTGTGAGATGAGTGCAACTGTGCAGCAGTGTGAATACTCTTTGTCATTGCGTTTCTTTGGGACTGGAATGAAAACTGACCTAACAACGTAGATGTTTTCCATTGCATATGCTAAAAGAACCAGCTTTGCAGTTTCCAAGAGTGGGGGGGGGGGGGAAGCTTCATTTTAACCAATTTTCTCTGAAGTCCAAGGAATATCATGGTCATCCTGCATCAAAAAGTCATCTTTCCTTTATATAGTCATAGTTTCATGCCTAAATTATAGACCAAATAGTGCTCAAATTGACTCTGGTATCAGGGGCAGATCAGCTGATAAAAAGCTTGGATTGTCTCTCTGGAGGGAAGTGAGATCTTGGTCCCAACAGAAGAATATGAGGGGTTAAGAGAATTTGTAGGAGTGGGGAAAGCTTGGTCCATCCTACATGTACCATAATCTTAAATAATGGTTATGTTCTTTACCGAAGTAAAAAAAAAAAAAAAAAAAGATTTAAAAAACAAAGATAAATCACTGAAAGGTAAAGAAATGAATAATCTGTGATTGAAAGCTGCATTCTAAGAAAACTGTGTTCTCTTAACCTAGAGAGTAGACTAAATTCCAATCTGGTACCAGCTTACCAGATAACAAACAAACAAAAAGTTGTTTATGGGTAAGCTTAGAAAAGTCTTTTCCGTATATCTTGAGGTGGCAGTATTTTTGCAAAGGCATCAGTGTGAAACCATAGAAGGCATGTTTAAAATCTGATTAAATTGAAATTGACAAAGTAATCTGGTCATTGCTGTGATTTGAAACACTGTAATATGGTAACTCGAATTATAACTGACAGCATTTTACCAGAACATATCAGATTTTCATGAATGTCACATAATTTCTAGGATATCTATATTAGTATTATCAACCATACAATATAACTTGAGAAGATTCAATCACTCATTCTGACAACACTTCCCATGTAGTTTAATATGCCCAATGAACTCAGGTTGTTTAATATCTCTCTTTGGGAGGCCTCAGGGGCCTTCTGAAGCATCCCAAAGTTAGCTAGAAGTCAATTATTTAGGAAGGTTTGTTCATAAATATCAAAAGGGTTTATAACAGTCAGGTAGGCTGTGAAACAGTACTTATCGACTTAGCCAAAGTTAACAAAAGATTTCAAAGGTAAACCTAGGACAGATCATTTAAGAGGTAAAGAAACTTAAAATCCACTAGCAAAGGCAGTTCAACATCTCAAGAAACCTTGTATTAGGCACAAAACTCTTTTCTGGGGGTCCACTTTCCACAAAACCTCCTTACCCCATTCTGTACCCATTCCTTTGCTTCTCCCATCCTGAAACTGCCACCTGTTAAGTCAGAACTAGTTCTTTTTCCTCCTTAAAATTCAATTTTGTTCCTCGTACCTTGTTTAAAAACAAGTCATACATTTTCCTTAAGCAACCAAGAACTAACTTTTATATTGGCATTTTACAGATTGG